>NC_041061.1:22437978-23037978 GCF_900634775.1 Gouania willdenowi | reverse complement strand
TGATCCAAGGAACTATGTTGTCTGGGGCATTATGCCCGTGGTAGGTTCTCCCATGTCAAACAGGTCCTTGGTGACGGTTCAGACTAAGCGCAGTTCAGAAGACCCTCTATGGACAATATAAAAGCAAGGACCGTGACGTCGCCCGGTATGACGCAGCCGGGGCCCCACCCTGGAGCCAGGCCTGGGGCTGGGGCTCAAATGCGAGCGCCTGGTCGTCGGGCCTTTGCCCACGGGGCCCGGCCGGGCTTAGTCTGAAAGGACGACTTGGGCCCGCCCTGCTGTGGACCCAGCACTCGCAGAGGGATCCGTAGGGGTCTGGTGCAGAAAGGACTGGGTGGCGGTCGAGGGGGGTTGCCTCGGCGGCCCGGTCCGCGTCCACAGCTTCTGGCTGTTGGGACACGGAACGTAACTTCGCTGGGGGGAAGGAGCCTGAGCTTGTGCGGGAGGTTGAGAGGTACCGGCTAGATATAGTCAGACTCACCTCCACGCACAGCTTGGGCTCTGGATCCCAACTCCTGGAGAGAGGCTGGACGCTCCACTTCTCTGGTGTTGCCCGCGGGAAGAGGCGGCAGGCTGGGGTGGGCTTGCTTATTGCCCCCCAGCTCAGCCGCCATGTGTTGGAGTTTACCCCAGTGAACGAGAAGGTCGCGTCCCTACGCCTTCGGGTTGGGGACGGGTCTCTCACCCTTGTTTCGGCCTACGGGCCCAAAATCTACACAGAGTACCCCGGCCTTCTTGGAGTCCCTGGAAAGGGAAACAAGGGTGTCCATAAGTGCACGTGGCACCAGGACACTCTAGGCCGGAGGTCGAAGACTTTGTAGTTGTATCACCTCATCTCCGGCCGCGTGTCTCAGACACTCGGGTGAAGAGAGAGGCTGAGCTGTCAGCTGATTACCACCTGGTTGTGAGCTGGATCTGCTGGCAGGGGAGGAAGCCGGTCAGACCTGGCAGGCCCAAACGTGTAGTGAGGGTCTGTTGGGAACGTCTGGTGGATCCCTCTGTCAGTGGGGTCTTCAACTCCCACCTCGGGATGAGCTTCTGCCAGATCCCGAGGGAGGTGGGAGACATGGAGTCCGAGTGGACCATGTTCTCCTCCTCCATTGTCGATGCGGTCGTTTGCAGCTGTGGCCGTAAAGTCTCTGGTGCCTGTCGCGGCAGCAATCCCCGAACCCGGTGGTGGCGCCCGGAAGTACGGGATGCCGTCAAGCTGAAGAAGGAGACCAACCCTTTTGGCTGGTAGGACTCCGGAGGCAGGTACCGGCAGGCCAAGCGTGAGGCGGCCTGCGCGGTCGCAGAGGCAAAAACTCGGGTCTGGGAGGAGTTCGGAGAAGTCATGTAGGAGGACTATCGGTCGGCCCCCGAAGAGATTCTGGCAAACCGTTCGGCGCCTCAGGAGGGGGAAGCAGTGCTTCACCAACTCTGATTACAGTGCAGGGGGGGAGCTGCTGACCTCAACTGGAGATGTTGTTGGGCGGTGGAAGGAGTACTTTGAGGGTCTCCTCAATCCCACTGCCACGTTTTCCGATGAGGAAGCAGAGGCTGAGGACTCAGAGGCGGACTAGCCCATCACCCGGGCTGAAGTCACCGAGTTGGTTGAAAAGCTTTTCGGGGGCAGGGCTCCGGGGGTGGATGAGATTCGTCCTGAGTACCTTAAGTCTCTGGATGTTGTAGGACTGTCTTGGTTGTCACGTCTCTGCAACATCGCGTGGCATTTGGGGACAGTGCCTATGGATTGGCAGACCAGGGTGGTGGTCCCTCTCTTTAAGAAGGGGGGGGAGGGTGTGCTCCAACTACAGAGGGATCACACTCCTCATCCTCCCCGCCAAGGTCTACTCCAGGGTGCTGGAGAGGAGGATCCAGGAGGAACAATGCGTTTTTTATCCCGGTCGCGGCACACTGGACCAGCTCTATACCCTTCATCGGGTGCACATGTGCTTTGTGGATCTGGAAAAGGCGTTCGACCTTGTTCCTCGTGGAGCCCTGTGGGGGGTGCTGCGGGAGTATGGGGTCCGGGGCCCTTTGCTAAGGGCTGTCTGTTCCCTGTATGACCGCACCAGGAGCCTGGTTTGCATTGCCGGCAGTAAGTCAGACCTGTTCCCAGTGCATGTTGGTCTCTGCCTGGGCTGCCCTTTGTCACCGGTTCTGTTCATTACTTTTATGGACAGAATTTCTAGGTGCAGCCAGGGACCGGAGGGAGTCCGATTTGGGAACCTCAGGATTTCATCTATGCTGTTTGCAGATGTTCTTGTCCTGTTGGCTTCCTCAAATAAGGACCTTCAGCGTGCACTGGGGCGGTTTGCAGCTGAGTGTGAAGCGGCTGGGATGAGGATCAGCACCTCCAAATCTGAGGCATTGGTTCTCCACCGGAAAAAGGTGGCTTCTCCTCTTTGGGTCGGTGGAGAGTCCTTGCGTCAAGTGGAGGAGTTCAAGTATCTCGGGGTCTTGTTCACAAGTGAGGGTAGAATGGAGCGTGAGATCGATAGACGGATCGATGCGGCGTCAACAGTGATGCGGCCGCTGTATCGGACTGTTGTGGTGAAGAGGGAGCTGACCCGAGGGGCAAAGCTCTCAATTTACCGATCGATTTACGTTCCTACCCTCACCTATGGTCATGAGATTTGGGTAATGACCGAAAGGACAAGATCGCGGATACAGGCGGCCGAAATGAGTTTCCTTCGCAGGGTGAATGGGCGCACCCTTCAAGATAGGGTGAGAAGCTCAGTCACTCAGGAGGAGCTCGGAATAGAGTCGCTGCTCCTTCACGTCGAAAGGAGCCAGCTGAGGTGGCTCCGGCATCTGTTTCGGATGCCTCCTGGTCGCCTCCCTCGCCTCCGCGACCCGGCCCCGGATAAAAGCGGACGAAGATGGATGGATGGATGTTTGTTAGTCATGTTGGGTAAGTTTCACCAGAGTGTCATTGTTGAGTGTAACCGGTCGAGACTCTGCGTTGTTTTTAAAGATGTTTTATTCTGACAGCAGCAGGAACACAGTCAGTTCGTCCCACAAACATGCCCCTACACAAATCAGATGACTCAAACATGTGTTACAATACATCGGAAGCACTTCAGAACAGGTATAATTCAGCCAGCTAACTTGGAAACATAACTAATAAAGAGATTTTTATCCAGACAGCAAAGCCACTTACCTCTTACACGGAGATCGTTAACAAAAGGGAAGAGGTAAGGGCGCGGGAAAACAAGTCAAAGGCGGAAGTGCCACATTTGAAACTGAACGTGGGGATACACACATGAATTAAGGTTCCACATACTGATTTGGCCCCCACTTTTTCTGCTGGCTTGGCTGCATTTTCAGGCCCGGTGCGGCGCCTGGGTTTGCAGTAGCGTTTTTTCCACATACACTGGTCTACAATGCACTGGCATTTAAAAATATTATGTCCATCCTAACGTTACATTTTGCATTTTACTGTTGCTTTTTGGAGCATCACCATATATGGGGGGTTGTGATGCAGCAAAGAGGACCATGAGGCCGAGACTCTGCAGCCTGAGAGCTCAGACTAACTACAAAGTTAGGTAGCATCATTGGTGATGATATCTAACTTATCCTCTCAATCTTTTCTACACTTTGGGGCGGATTCACTAAAATCTGAATTAAAGGGTAGTAAACCATGTGTGTCCCCAAATCCTTTGGTAGTTGAGACCGCCCTGTATAAATGAACATTTTGCTTGTTTAACATGGAGAGGTGACTGAGTGCACAGAGCACAAAATTACATTTGAAGAAGTTAAATTGCAGGCAGGAGGACTTCTCTGTCTGCTGCACAAACATTAAATGATGTAGAAAACTAAATAAACACATAAAAGTGCTGTTTCATAAACTTTACAACATAATGTTATTTTTCACCTTAACTTAATGTGTCTACTCTGTCTGTTCCTGAAACTTTGCTCTTATTAGTCCATGGAAAAACACTATTGCCGTGTTTTTGGCTGTACTAATCAGTCAGATCTTTAAAAACATGTGGAGTTTTATTGATTGCCAAAAGTTATAACAGATCAGGGATAACAATCTCTGCATTTTATAGTCAGTAGTTCTACATCAGGAGAGCAGTGACATGAGACTAGCTCACCGTTGTTGCACCAGTTCCCTTGTGTGTTTGCTCCTGTACTCCTTCTGGCTTTTGTCTTGCAGGTCCGTGGGATCCTCAGTGTGGAGTTACAGAGTCTCAACAACTCTGTCTCCCGGCTCGCACCGGACAGTCCTCCTACATGTACACTTCACCTCACTCCCAGCTGGTCTGGCCCATTCACAATATGCACCACACACCCATACCCAACCCTTGGGGGGCTGGATGGTGGGACTGGGGGTGGAGGGGGCCGCCACCTGTGTCACTATGTAGTGGCGTGGGGGCGGCACTCCCACCTCTAGTTACCCTACTAATCCCTCCAATTTTAATCACACCTCAACATGCCACCCCCCGGAGGGTGTACCCTCACTTACACCCTCCGGCCTATTACACCACATACACGTATATCCACAGAGGTAGGATGGGGAGCACCGCTCCCCTCCATCCCCCCTTCTTTTAATTACACCCCATACATTCACTGAACACACACACTCACACAGGGGATAGGGAAGTGCCTCTCCATTGGGGAATGGAGAGGCACCATAACAGGGTGGTGGGTTGGCTCACATATTTGGGCCTCTCCGGTGGGGGCCTGGCCCCTCTGTTGGTGGCTGGGCCACTACATAGAGTGAAAATACATCAGGATGGTGTGGTCGGGCGTGGCGGTGGGTCTCGGGGGGGCTTTGCTGGGGTCTCTCCTTGCGGGGTCTTTCCGGGCGGTGTCGGCCTGGTGGAGCGCGGGGACGCTTCCTCCCCTTGGGTGAGGCTTGGTGCTTGTTTCGTCGGCTGGTGGCCTTGGGGGCGGGCCCCGCGGTGTGCGGGCCTGGGGCGGCCTGCCTCGCCGGTTTGGGGGGTGGGTGTGCTGGGGGTGTGCTGGTGTCCTCACCGGGGTTGGGGCGGGGTTGCTAGGTGCCTCGGAGCGATGCTGTTTACTGGGGGGCGGCGCTAGCTGTTCCGGTGGTGGAGGTTGCTGTCGGCCGCCTGGTGGGTCTGTCCTGCCATCTGCGGACTGGTGGGTGGGTCCGGGGCATCTTTGGCTCGGGGCTGCGGTTCCGCACTTGATGTGTGCCTTTGGGGTGCCTCCGTCCCCTCGGTGGGGATCGGCGGTTGCTCGCGGGCCGGTGGGTGGCGCTGCTCCGTGGCTGGCGCTGCCCGGGGGGCGGCGGGCCCTGGGCTGCTGGCCTTGGGCTGTCCGGGGCTGTGCGGTCCTGCTGGGCTGTGGCCGGGTCCTGGGCGGGGGTGGGGGGTGCGTCCCGGGGGGCTTGGCCCGGGGACTTGCCCTTGGGGGGTCCTGGTCCCGGGGGGTGCTCCTGAGGCCCGGGGTGATTGGCTGGCTGGCCGGGCCGGTCCTGGCGGGGGTCTTTCGGGGCGGGTGCCGCGTGCCGCGCCCTTGCATACCTAATGGTACGGCCCCTGCTTGGGCAGTGCCCTGTGAGGCAGGGTGCTGGGGATGCACAAGGCGGTCTGGCTTGGCCCTTGGAGGGGGCCCTGGCTTTTAAAAAAAAAAAAAATAAATAAAAAAACTAAAGCCCGTGGCGCGGGCGACATCAACAATAGGTGATTTGGGGCGCCATGGGGGGCTAGGTTGGGGTGCCTGGGGGCCGACGGGGAGACTCCCGGCGGCCCCCTGGTGCCTTATGCGGCTTGGGGTGTGGTCGTCCTCCCTGGGCGGGCTGCTCCTGGTGCTGCGTTCATTCCGGGTCCCTCTGGCCTGGGGTCGGGTCCCTGCTGGCTCTGGGCCCGGCGGCGGGTGCCCGCCGGCTGCCCGTTCGGCGTGGCTCTGGTCGTCTGCTGGGCGTGGGCTTCGGCTCCTCCGCTGGGGTCTCGGGCGGGGAGCTCTCTGGGCCCTCCCCTCGGGGGGTTGGGCGCGGGGGTGTGGGGGGGTGGGGGGGGATGGGTGGGGGGTCTGGGGGTTGGGGGTTGGATTGGTGGCGTGGTGCGCTGGGTCCTTGGCTCCTTGGGCTTTCTCGGGTGTGTATGGGGGGGCGATGGTTGCCTCTCGGTTTGGGATCTTGGGGGCGTTCGGGGGGCTGCTTGGCCGTGTGGTGGTCGCCGGGGGCCCCCGGGTTGCCCGCTCTTGCTGCTGGCCTGGCTGCTTCCGGGGCCCGGGGGCGGCTCGTGGGTTTTGCAGTGGCGGTTCTTGGAAATACATTTGTCATGGATGCACTGGCCTTGGGCTGTGGGATAACACTCATACTGGGCTCAACCACAGACACGTTGTTCCCAAATACCTGTTTATGGAATTTCCACTCACTTCTTCCTCTGCTCACAGCCACCACCATTATTCCTAAACCGCACACTGGTCACCAAACTGGCTTGATAACTCAACAATAAGCACAATATACACAACCACAATTTCACATCGCATCACTTGAAATCTATCGACTACTCCCCACCCATTCCATTTCCTATCTTGTATTCCTCTTCCCTGTTAACTTCCCCACCCCTCTCCAACCCCTCACCTTGGTGTAACACTGCCCTCTCTTTTTTTACATCCTCCCTTTAATAAAGTATTTCTTACCCTTCCCTAGGGAGGGCTGGTGATGGTCACAATTATGCAATGAAATAAATAAATTTATTTAATTGCAATAACAAAATATGCATTGCTGTTAAAAGATTGCACTTCTTGTAGTGTTAACCTTCGACAGAATGTGCAGACAAGAGAAAAAAAAAAAAAAAAAAAAAAAAAAACAACTCTGTCTCCACCCTCTCCTCTGCACACACCCAACACAGCATAACGTGGATGGCTGTTCATCATAGGAATGGGATCCACACAAGGTTCCTGCTGCTTAACAGAAGGTTTTCCTTGCCGCCATGATGAATTCATGTTGGGTGTGGGATACATATGTATGTGCATATACGTATATATGCATATGTGTTTATCCATAAAATGAAGAGTCCGTCCTTAAGACTGCTCTACTGTAAAGTGTCTTGAGATACCATTGGTTATGATTTGGCGCTATACAAATAAAAGATTGATTGATTGATTGAGTGATTGTTATTGGTGTATATGCAAACACCGCCACCCTCATCTCCTGTCTTGCATTTAAATCCAGCTTCAGGTAGTCCAGTTTGTTCTCCAGGGAGTGTACATTAGAACGCAGGATGAAGGAAGCGGCATTCTCTGACAATTAGCTTTTAGCTTGGTTGCTAGCCCCCCTCCTGCTTCTGATCACACCGCTTACGTCTCCTCTGCTGGCGGAGACCGCTGGTACAAGCCTCCGCTGCTTCACGGGTCGCTGGATGTTGTCGGCGTTGCAATCCGAGGCTCGAGGTCCAGAGTAGTCACATCTAACAAAATACAGAGCTGCCAAGGCTCACCCTTTGAGTGTGACAATTTGACCCATTCTCACACCACACGCCACGCTTGACATTTCTCATGTTTATATTTCCCCATTCAACACTCTATTTACTTTTTTCATGATAATAAACTTTGGTCCTCACGGCTTGCCGTAGTTCGAGTAACTCTGATTGACTGACCGAGATAACCAATCCCAGACCAATCCATGTCTCCATGTGCCAAAATCTAACCAACCACCCAATAATAGACCAATCAGAAGGAACATAAGTTGGGACTCGATGAGCTGTCATCGACAGAAAGAAAAGTTTCTAGAGAACATACGCCGTCTGAGATGGTTTGTAACTACCCAATTTTGTTCAATGTTTATATTGCTGTGTGTGTGTGTGTGTGTGTGTGTGTGTGTGTGTGTGTGTGTGTGTGTGTGTGTGTGTGTGTGTGTGTGTGTGTGTGTGTGTGTGTGTGTGTGTGTGTCAAAAAGTAACATTTTGTGTGTGTGTGTTTCTCTCTCTTTCACTCACGTGTGTATGTTTGTACTAGACATCAACTTAAATTAAGCACCACATTTTGGGCTCTGGGTACAAACCATCTTGTCGTGCCCCTACTGTAAGTTATATACATTTTTTTTTCCCGCCAGGAAACTATACTAGTATTCTTGCATAATTATATACAAATCATTTATATTTCTTCCGAATAAACTAATGATTGCTTGTATTTTATAAAGCTGTTCTACTACATTTTAGTGGTTAATTGAATATTGTGTTTGTGACAAAAAATTTCATTGTTTGGGGGGTGGGTAGGGGGGGATTAATGCCTAATATTTGTTTTTCCATTTAAGATTTGACATGCAAAAGGAATGTACCAGCATTTAAATGTGCGAGAGTGCACTAGATCGTGTAAACATAAGCAAGCAATTTAAACAAATTCGCGACTTGCTCTTTCTTGTTGCCCAAGGTCACCTTGAAAACAAGGATGATCAAAGATTTGTTTGGAAAAACCTTAAACAAATAAAATGCTAATTTCCCTGTGGTTCACAACCAGAATCATGTTTAAAGTGGGACACCCTGTGGAAAGATATTGGTCATTATTAGGTTTGGGCACCGAGAACCGGTTCCAAATAGGAAATTAATAACTAATATAAGGGGAAAAAAAGGGACAGATATTAAATATGTATATATTTTATTTAGGTATTATTATTTTTTTTCTCACATGGAAAAAGTGTTTGTTATTCATTGTTATTCATGTCAACAGTGTATTTACTGTATTCTTAGTTAGTATTGACATAGTTGATCATTTATAAATTTATGTTTTAGTCAATGGTGGCAAATAAATAAAATAATCATATTTCCGTGTTTCTTTTTGTTTCTAAATTGGTTATGGAGTTTTGTTTATGGCTGGACAGTCGTCGTGTGTATCAAATATGAAGCAGTTTGAACTTTGCATTCTAGAGTTATAAGCTTTTTCCTAGTACAGCGTGCTGATGGCGAAGGATTCTCTTGTGTCATGATAGGCCCCTCCCACTTTTCACAACCTGGTTTATTTTCCATCGCAATGTGCTTCCATCTAATAAGATTCATCCTACAGTGTTTTGAAGTCAACACGACCTATTGTCTGTCCGCTACAGCTGCTCGTGTAGGACGACCACAGAAGCGGCGCCCTCTGAGAACGCAAGGCATTATGGGTAAATTGGTTATGGAGTTTTGTTTATGGCTGGACAGTCATTGTGTGTATCAAATATGAAGCAGTTTGAACTTTGCATTCTAGAGTTATAAGCTTTTTCCTAGAACGGCGTCCTGTCGATGCTAACCGTGTACATGACCATAAATGACACCGGTCGAAAACACAAGGCATGATGGGAAAGGTTTCAAAGCAGTCATGACCAAGCTTGGGCACAAGTTCTTTGTGTGATATTTGAAGCTGATCGAAGTTTGTGTGTCAGAGTTATGGAGATTTGGATTTTTCTGCGTGCTAACGAAAATTTGCATTGCATTTTTGTGGCGGCGCCACGCCCAAACCGTGACAGATACGAAAATTATTTCGATAACTTTTCATCCTCAATGGGCCCTAAGTGTTGTTGCCAAGTTTTGAGCGAATCGGATGAATCCTCTCAGACTAGTTCGCGTAGATGCGTTCCGAGGGCGAAACGCCATTTTTGACCTTTGACCCAAGATGGCTGACTTCCTGTTTGGTTTTGGGCGGGGTCACAATGTAACTTTTTGCTCATTCTGGGGCGGAGACTACACGTGGCGATTTTCGTACATATCGTTCAAACCTGGCGGTCGTGCGGTTCCATCGTTTTTTTTGGCGGCGAAAATGCACGCTGTGCGTGCGTTTTCTGTTCGTTTTTTTTCACACCACTAAATTATCAAATTTTTTGCCAGGCCTGAGGTGCGTGCAAATTTCGGTGAGTTTTCGGGCATTTTTAGGGGGTCGAATTAGCGATCAAAGGTTGCCTGTGTATAATAATAGTGAAAAAGAGCGAAAACAATAGGTTCCTCTGTCCCATTCTGGGACATCGGACCCTAATGATAAGATAATAGTGCAGTAGTGCATTGATGAGTAGTACAGGTGAACATTTAAATGAAAATATTATGTCCATGAACATTTCGCAGTGACAGGTTGATCCAGGGTTGTTATGTTAAGTTCCATGGTTATTTCACAGTAACAGAAACAGGTCTGACACTCTATGACTGTTTAGAGTTGATCAGAGTGACAGCCTGGGGGAAGAAACTGTTTTTATGGCAGGTAGTTTTGGCGTACAGTGATCTGTAGCGTCTGCCGGAGGGGAGGAGTTTAAACAGATTGTGTGCAGGGTGTGAGGGGTCTGCAATGATGTTACCTGCCCGTTTCCTGACCCTGGACAGGTATAAGTCTTGGATGGAGGGCAGATCAACACCAATTATCTTTTCTGCAGTCCTGATTATCCTTTGTAGTCTGTGTCTGTCTAGTTTGGTTGAAGATCCAAACCAGACAGTGATGGAGGTGCACAGAACAGACTGAATGATGGAGGTGTAGAACATGATCAGCAGCTCCTGGGGCAGGTTGAACTTCCTCAGCTGATGCAGGAAGTACATCCTCTGCTGTGCCTTTTTCCTGGTTGTGTCTATGTGGGAGGTCCACTTCAGGTCCTGTGAGATTGTGGATCCCAGGAACCTGAAGGAGTCCACGGTAGCCACTTTGCTATTCAGAATGGTAAGGGGGGTGAGTGGGGGGGGATTTCTCCTGAAGTCCACTGTCATCTCCACAGTCTTGAGCGTGTTCAGTTCCAGATGGTTCTGACTGCACCAGAGAGCCAGCTGTTCCACCTCCCGTCTGAAGGCAGACTCGTCCCCATCCCTGATGAGACCGATGACGGTGGTGTCGTCTGAAAACTTCAGGAGTTTCAGAGAGGGGTCCCCTGAGGTGCAGTCATTGGTGTAGAGGGAAAATAGAAGTGGGGAGAGAACACACCCCTGAGGGGCGCCAGTGCTGAGTGACCGGGTGCTGGATGTGATGCTTCCCAGCCTTACTTGCTGCTTCCTGTCAGACAGGAAGTTGGTGATCCACTGACAGGTGGAGGCCGGCACTGTGAGCTGGGTGAGTTTCTGGTGAAGGATGTCCGGGATGATGGTGTTGAACGCAGAGCTGAAATCCACAAACAGGATCCTAGCGTAGGTCCCTGGGGAGTCGAGGTGATGCAGGATGTAGTTCAGTCCCATGTCGACTGCATCCTCGACAGACCTGTTTGCCCGATAGGCAAACTGCAGGGGGTCCAGCAGGGGTCTTGTGATGTCCTTCAGGTGGCTCAATACCAGCCTCTCAAAGGACTTCATGACTACGGACGTCAGGGCAATGGGTCGATAGTCATTGAGTCCTGTAATGGCAGATTTCTTTGGGACTGGGATGATGCTGGAGCTTTTGAAGCAGGAAGGTACTACACACAGCTCCAGTGATGCATTGAAGATCCGTGTGAAGATGGGGGCCAGCTGCTCAGCACAGGCTCTCAGGCAGGAGGGAGATACTCCGTCTGGTCCTGGAGCCTTTTTGATCTTTTGTTTCTTGAATAACTGGCACACATCTCTTTCATTAATCTTCAGAGCAGGTGGGGGGTCAGAGGGTGAGGTAGGGGGGGAAGTGGGGGGAGCAGGAAGGGCAGAGTCCAGGTGATGGGCTGATGCTAATGAGCTCGGGGGTGGGTGTGAAAACCTGCAGTAAAAGCTATTCAGGTCTTCAGCCATTCTATTGTTACCTGCAGGGTGGGGGGAGGGTTTCCTGGAGTTGGTAACCTCACGCAGGCCTTTCCACACTTCTGAAGGGACTTTGTTTGAGAAGCTTTGTTTTAGCTTCTCAGTGTAGCACCTCTTGGCTACTCTGATCTCCTTGGTTAGTGTGTACTTAGCCTGCTTAAACAGGACCCAGTCCCCACTCGTGTAGGCTTCCTCCTTAGCCTGACGCAGCATCCTGAGTTGAGGTGTGAACCAGGGTTTGTTGTTGTTGTATGTGCAGAAAGTCTTGGTCTGCACACACATGTCCTCACAGAAGCTGATGTAAGATGTCACAGTGTCAGTCAGTTCATCTAGGTTGTCTGATGCAGCTTCAAAAACACTCCAATCAGTGCAGTCAAAGCAGTCCTGTAACACCTGCTTTGACTCCTCTGTCCACCTCTTAACAGTCCTTACTACAGGTTTAGCAGATTTAAACTTATGCCTGTAGGTCAAGATGAGGTAAATCAGACAGTGATCAGAGAGTCCCAAAGCTGCACGGGGAACAGAGTGATATGAATCCCTTATTGCAGTGTAGCAGTGGTCCAGTGTGTTAGCACCCCTGGTGGGGCACTTTATATGTTGTCTGTATTTAGGGAGTTCGTGGGTTAGATTTGCTCTGTTAAAATCCCCGAGAATGATAAGCAAAGAGTCGGGATGTTTTTTCTCCACGTCTGCTATCTGGTCGGTCAGGTGCTGTAACGCCTCTGTTACACAAGCCTGAGGTGGGATGTAAGCACCGACCATAACAAACGAGGAGAACTCCCACGGAGAATAAAACGGTTTACAGTTTATGAAAAAACTCTCCAGATTAGGGCTGCACGTCTGCTTCAACACTGTGACATCTGTACACCCAACCTTGGTTAATGTAAAAGCATATTCCGCCTCCCCTCGTCTTCCCAGAGAGCTCTTTTACGCGGTCCGCTCTGAGGAGCTGAAAGTCCGGTAGATGTAGAGAGCTGTCCGGGATGAGTTCACTGAGCCAGGTTTCAGTAAAACACAGGGCGGCGGATCTGCAAAAGTCCGAGTTTCTGGTGTTTAGAAGCAGCAGTTCATCCATTTTATTTGCCAGAGAGCGGACATTCGTTAGGTGAATGGATGGAAGCGCAGTGCGTAATCCCCGCTGCCTCAGTTTGACGAGCACGCCTGCTCGTTTACCCCGTCTGCGTCTGCGGCGTCTCCTGCAAATTCCATTGAGAGCTGCTGCTCCTCCGGTGAGAATCTCCGCATAACTTTCTGGTTCAATGAGAAACGGTGAAAAAAGATCAGCAGAGGACTGTCCTACGTTTATAAGTTCTTCTCTGGTGAAAGAGACCAGAGAAGGGGAGCAAGAAACTACAAAAAAGAAGAAAAACGTAATAACAAGAGAGAGCGCAGTACCGAGGCAACCATCCGCGGCGCCATCTTGGTTGAACATAATAATATAAAATAGTCACAGTACTTATGTATTTTTTTGAAATATCATGTATTTTGGTAATAGGAAGTGGGAATTTTATGTTATGTTAACATTATGTTTGGGGTTGTAGTTGATCCCCCACTTCTGACCACTGTTGTATAAATCAACAGGAGCAGCATGTGTGACACTGAGAAGATGCAGAGCTCTCCAAACATTTCAAACATATCTCCACTCTTCCTTTTCACATTACACTATGTGAGCTGTAATCTCAGTTATTGACACTAGAGGGAGCTGCAGTCCCACCATGACTGACTTCATTTCCTGTAAAATACATGAAACAAAATGGGCACAGACAAAACCAAACAGACATCATTTTGATCATCAATTTATTCAATACTATAAAATATGTTAAAAAAAGAAAAAGCTGTTAAACCGTACCATTCATTCTGTAAACACTGTAAACCTGAAAACCACTAAAATGTTTCCCAGCTGTTTTTGTCTTTCCTTTTATTCTTAGTTATTGTCTGTTATCATATCATGCATTTTGTATCAATAATTTCACATGACATGTGGTGCACTTTATTGTAAATGTTAATTTAAAAAAAAAAACTTTTCAAATTCCTCTCTGAACCTCCATGGAGGTTTTATCTTCCAGGAGCTTCTTCCTGTTGATGTTTCTCAATTAAATCCACCATCATCTGGTTTCTTAATTCTTCTTGGACTTTAGTCTTCTGTCTGTATGTCAAAGCAAAGCACATCTGTAATGATTCTGTCACGTTTGTCTAAAATTACCAAAATGACATGATACTGGTTCTCAGAAGCAATTCCTCAGCTTTCAGAAACTGGTGGAATTTCTGCGATAGAGTAAATATTAACAGAGTTACAGTCATTTAAATCAACATGTTCCCCAAAATGAGTTCAGAATCCCTGGGATATCTTCTTTTCTTACAGCAGACCAGACAATACTTTGCTGCCACCTGCTGTTCAGTCTTCATCTGATTCCATGTTTAAATTGAGTTTAATAATCCAACAGCTTGAAGATATTCAACTATCTGTTCAATTTAATTTTACTCCAGCTGTCCAGATTGAGGAGATCCTTCATAGTGAAGCTTGTCTGACCATCAGATCCCAATAATAATAATAGGTTTTCCATTTCTCACTGTGGCTTATATAGCAAAATAAGCTATTCCTTTACTATCATTTACCCAACAGTTTTAACAACTATCAATTATTAAAGTCTTAATTATTTCAGAATATTCAGGAAGTTCATAAGCAATTGAATTATCAACATTGTCATAAATTATATTTTAGCGGTAGAATCAGCCCCCTCTGGCCCTCTACCTCTACATGAGCTGGTACCCATAGGGGCATAGCACCACATTTTGGGCACTCAGTACAAACCATCTTGTTGTGCCCCTTCTGTAAGTTATGTACACTTATTTTCTTGCCAGGAAACTATACTAGTATTCTTGCATAATTATATAAAATCATTTCTATTTCTTCACAATAACCTAATGACTTCATATCCATTGCTTGTATTTTATAAAGCTGTTCTACTATATTTTAGTGGATAATGGAATATTGTGTTTGTGACAAAACATGTCATTGTTTGGGGGGCGGGGAAAGGGGTATAACTCCTAATAAGTTTATTTTCAATTAAGATTTGACATTTAAAATGATTGTACCAGCATTTAAATGTGCAAGAGTGCACATAGTTAATTCCAATAGAATCAATATATTGCCTAAAAAAGACGTGTGTTTTAAAGGAATCATCCACTGTTTTTACAAATGTTGCCTAAAACCTTTGAAATGTCGCTATTAGAAGATCTATACCTAACAAAACATATTATTTTGCACCATGTTTGTTTTATTAACTTTTAAAACTGGGACTACTTTACCCTGTGTCCTTTTAGTCCAGTGAGTTCTATTGGCATAGGTTGGATTTTTATCATTTTTTTTATGTGGAATGAGTATACAGTTAGTTGAAAAGTATGGCATATTGACTGATGCCATAACTTGGTGGAATAGTTGATTGCCAATGTAAAGATGAAAGTATTGAAATAGTAGGAATAGTATAAATGTGGTTTAATAGCTATTTTTTCAGTTGATGTTGTCAGCACATGTGTTTTGTGTATCTGGATTGCATTTATTGACAACCTACCAAACTCACTGTGGTTTTAGGGGAAAAAAAGAAGTTTTTCACATTTCTTCAATAAAAAATACAGGGTGCATACACTGAAATTTGCCCTTTTGTTCACTAACCCAACCAGTCGAACAAGATGGCTGCCACCTCTGAACCTGGTTCCACTGGAGATTTCTTCCTATAAAATAGGGGACGTTTTTTTCTTCCCACTGTCCCTTAATGCTTGTTCATGTGGGTCTTGTTGGGTTCTTTTCCTTTCTATGAACTTTATATTTTGTTAAGCGCACTGAGATGACTTTGTAATTTGCGCTATATAAATAAAGTTTAGTTGAGTGTTGTGTTGTGAATTGGCGCTATATAAATAAAGATTGATTGATTAGTGAAGTTAAGCATTTGTAGTTTTAAACATATTGAAGGTGTTTTTTTACTAACTTTTTATGTGAGGTTCTTCTTCCCCTGCAGCATCCATTATACTTACATGCAAATGGACAATTAATCAAAGTAGGCAATGATGTAATTTCCCCTGTGCTGAAGGCCTCAAAACCTGCCACTAACACCTACATTGAACAACACTAACCATAAACACATGCACTTGATAAGCACCCCTGCAGTAAGAAGTGTTGAATGCTAAATTTTTTTTGGACAAATGTATGTCTTTTATCAGATTGTACCCTAACCACCGCTGCAGCCAAAGTCTCACTCTGAACTGAATTCAAAACTTGAGAGCCCTGGAGATGGAATATTGTGTCTTTCCTTGAGTTTTAACCTGTTTTGGCTGAAGGCTCTTTGTGTTTTGATAGTTGAGAGGCACAGATGCCAGTAACTTAGTTACTTAGTAATGCATTACTCTAATATGTCCACCATAACTAATGGACAGCGGAGCATGGATGATGCTCTGGAGTCATTACACATCCAGTGGAAATCTGGTGTTAATCTTTGTGGTTTGTTCAGGACAGACATTATTGGACAACATACATAGTGATGGTCATGTGAGTTATTTTATTTACACATTATTAGACACATTTTATTTCTTACATTCAGGATAGTTTATACGAGTAAAACAGTCATTGAGAGCAGTGCTAAGGGTGTTACACCTTTTTCTAAGCTGTTGCAAGACAAACAGAAAGAAAGGCACAGCACAACTAAGAGCTGGACATTGTAAAGCCTATTTTAATTATTATTATTTATTAATCAGTTCTTCCTACAGACACACAAACTGGTGTGACATAATAAAGTTTAAATGACAAAATATGACAGACAAATGTATTCTGCACTGAAATAAAAGTTGTTAGATTGAACTTAAAGCTGCTGGTGACGATTCCTAGCATTTTAAAAACTGAACCTGTATTTCATTCAAAAGTTGTTCTCGTCCTCTACTGATGCCAGTGTGACCCCAAACACACTAACAAAGCAATTCCCCTTACATTTCTGTTTTTTTTCACGGATTGAAAGTTGTGCCAAAATCTTGAGGAGTGACGTCATATCACACCATAAACAAACCGGAACAAAAATAACATCAAGCGAATCACAGTTTGGCTAAAAAACACAAGATATCACAGTAAAAATTAAGTCAAAACACTTCTTAAATATAAGAAATGTAACTTTAAACTTCAGTCTAACTTTGTATCGTAGAATATTATTGAAGATGCAGCAAAGTTGCTCTGTGTCAAGTTTAGGCTATCCTTGATGGAATCTGTCATTAAATCTTTCCACTTTGTTTCCCTGAAGTCACAAGCATTATCTTTGGAAATGCAGAAAATCTAAATAGCACAATTGAAATGGAAACACCTGACTTTCGAAAAAACACTCAAAAATCGCTCAAAGGTTTTGACGCTTTCATGAGGAGGAATTTCAAACATTTGAATATTAAAATGTGTCACAAAATTGCCACTTTTTCTGCAATTACATGTGACGTACTCGGTCACGTGACCACTGCTCTCTGAGAAAACATGATGCGGTACGTGTGGACAGCAAAGGAGACCGGGACAGTTTTTAGCATTATACTTTAAAATTATTACTCGCGGGATGAGATTTCACGGGAGCTACGAGGCTCCAGCCCAAAACAACGTTGAATGGAAACGCGTTCAAAGCGTAATTATACTTTGTCGACATTTAGAAATATTGCTTTTATTTTGCGAAAATCTGTAATGGAAACACAGTTATATTTACATTCTTTATGTCTTTATCTGTGTTAAAAGAGGTGATAAGGAGAGCCAGCAGCAGCTTTAAGGATAATCTTTGTGGTTTCTTTTTCCACAGTGTTAGATAACAAAGTAAAATGCATCAAAGTCTATCTGTGATCAACTATTTATAAAGAACAAATATTGCAGAATGAAGTACTAGAACATCTACTTATAGTGTCAGTACTTAATTCCCCTACAGCCTTGATGCAGTTGAGTAGAAAGTCCAGTATTTGTTGTTAAAGTTTCAACCTAAAGTATGACTACAGCACTTAAACATAATCTCCATTACAGTCTTCAGGATCATTACTGTCCACAACTGTATGAAGCTTTTTGAAGACCTTCCCATCTTGTGGGTTTCTCCACTTCAGGGTGACTTTTCTCTCTACTTTCGACTTCAGTCTTTCTTCAAGCTGGAAAACAGTTTGTCTGAGGTTGTTACACAATTCAAAATCATTTCACACACAACTTTAGGGTTCAAATGTTTTCCTTTAGAGTTGAGTTAAGAACATTAGTTTGTTGCTCATTTCCTGAGGTCTGTCAGCCTTTTTCTGCCTCCTTCAGTCATTCAGAATGATTTCTGCTCTGTATTTTCTGACAACTTTAGACACAAAATCACTGAATGACTCTGGATGAACATGATTTAAACTTCTAGATTTTTATGGAAAGATTTACGAGCTACTACTCAGACTCTAAAATAACTTTATAATGATATTTGTCTAATCTTGCACTACCCCAAAACCAATCCCCCTAAAACACAAACAATGACAATGCATATACAAAATGTGAGGAGAGTTTTCCAGTTGTGAGTTACATGAAAATGTTAGCAAGAGCCAAAAAATCAGATCATAAAACACTGAGACTATAACAGCTGAAAACCCCATACTTTTAAAGTGCCTTGAACTTGACACCTCTTCTGTTATTTCATTGGCTGGCCTAATACCTTTTTCTGCAGACTCATTTCCTTACTCAGCACTTCTAATGGTCTGTTCAGCCCCCTGCATTGGGCGATTTCTGAACTTTACACACGATCGAAACGATTGAAACGCTGAAGGTGGCTTTTTTAAACAATGGCCACGGTTACATGATGCTTTTTTTAATTCTGAATCATTTATTCTGAATTAAATAATACAGAATTAAAGTGTTCTGCTTTGTGTTTACATGGAAATAGTAATTCCGAATTGAGGTTTACATGGAAAACATGTTTAATCGCCTTCATTCAATTCTGCTTCAGGCCTGTGGTTTGGGAAGGCTTCTGATTGGACAGGGGGCGAACATAACGTATTCACGTCTACCGGAAAAAAATAAAAACAAACCCTTTCTTTTCGGCTACAACAGAGAAAGACCACTTAATAGCTACTATTTTCACTTTTATTTTGACTGTTTTGAAGCAACAGCTTGACAATAACACACTCTTTTACTTTCGTCAGCTGAGCAGGAGAAGTGAGATAGAGTACCAGAGAATAGAGGCAGAAGACCATACTGTAGCCAATCAAAGCCAGGAGTTTGTGCAATGGCTGCTCTACCTCCACTCTACAGGATTTTGAGTAGAAGGAGAACTTTCAATGACCCGCACAACATTTGTGAAGCTATGTGGCCTGATGTAATGCTTCATGTTGCCCAATGAAGCTTGTGTCATTTTCTGATGTGTGAATGTGTGTGTGTGTGTGTGCGTCTGTGTCTGTGTCTTTGTATGTCTGTGTGTGTGTAATATGTCCATCCATCCACTCTTTTCATTATATCCATAACTTCTAAGGCTCCTAAATAATCTCGGCTCGAGTCCAACGCTTACTTCGGGCGGCCATCCTGGATTATGTGCTCGTCAGCACGTCTTCGTGACAGGATGAGCATGGCAGAACGACCAGTATTATTTAAAGCGGAACAAACGTATACAAGATCGAGGAATTATTCAATTCTGAATTAAAATCAGAACAAACCAACCGCCTACTTCGAATTGGCCTTTTTGATTAGGAATTAGGTGTTTACAAGGGAACTAATAATCTTTTTAAAGAAGATTACATTTTTATTCTGAATTAAAGGGGAATTAAAACTCTCATGTAAACGTAGCCATTGAAAAAAAAATCATATACCCTTAGAAAAATCTCTTTCTAAAATTGATCATAAAATATAAACTAATTGTCCTATGGGGCATTTTGAATGACTTTAAATGTAAAAGACACATATAAATCATACTAATTGTCAGAAATAATTTTGAGTTATTTACAGATTCTGAAAGTGTGGTTTCTAAGCTTTCCATTGATGTCACACACATAGAAATCTATTAATAATTGAAGAAGTTATGGCTGTTTGAATGTTCTTCTTCAAAGATGAAACATTTTTGTCACCTCTCGGAGCAGCCAGCTGAAGGGCTAAGGGGTTACTTTGCAGTACCCCACCCCCAGCAACATTTGTCAATAGCTGTTTTCAATTAATACCTTTGCCTTCAGTTTAGTTTTAAATTGAAACATGGCGTTGATTCAGAATCATAGTTTGATTACCTGTACGTAAACATTACCTGTGAAAAGTGATTCCACAGAATGTGGTTTGTATGTTGGGTTCATTTAAACATCCAGAAGATTGTAAGTCAAATTTGTAATAAGATAATAAAAACAGTATTTTCAAAATATTTAAGCATCCTGTGTACTAGCTATTGTACATGTGTGATATTTTTAATAAATAAAAAAGTTTGGAAGATTCAGTGAATAATTCTCCACCTCTTACCAATACCCCTGTAGATGTACATGCACCAAGATGGCAGCACTTTCAGCATGTCCCTCCACAGCCAATGAGGCGTCTATTCATGGCTCCAGAGCCTCATATTTCCAACCCTGACCTTGGGTCACCTTGTAGTTTGCCTTTATAGCAGGTGTATACATTTCAGATTGGTGTCATTAAGCTATAATGGTCACCTTTGCCAGCCCTCACATGAAGACATGATCTGTCTGATTCAAGCCTTGTGTTATTATAAAAAACCTTAAAATTGGCATTTTAAAGTTTGGGATTCACCTTTTTGAGGAGGTCCTTTTTCACTGCTGGGTCATTGAGGTCCAAGGCAGAATTCCCAGAAGTTATCTTAAGCTGCAGTCTATATGCTGCTCATCAGAAAAAAGAAAAAGCTTTAATTAGTGTTCGTAGTAATGCCATTAATTGTAATTCTGTATTTTAACAACATTTATTTTGAAAATACAAACAAAAAGGAAAATATTGGCCTGCATCTAAAATGTCTAATATGATATATAGTTTTTATTTCATTTATTGAGTTTTTTTTAAATCTTTTTATTGTTATTATTATTATTTGTATTCAGTTGTAGAGCATTCTAAATTTAAAGGTTGACATCTCCATAATCCATTGGTTAATAATGAATGGGCCAGTTTTTTCTCATACCTGTTGCTGATTAATGTTTTCTGTTAGAGTAATATCACATGATCAAGTCTTTTCTAATAATCCTCACTACAAAATAAGTAATAACAGTGGGTACAATCAATATCATCCAATATGCAAGGTTACAATCAGTGTTAATTATGACAGCAAATGTTTTATTTAGTTTTATTTATAGTCTTTGGGCTAAAATGCAGCATAGTTTCAGTCAAAATGAAGTTATCAGGATTATTTTAGATATAGTTTTAGTCAATAAATGATATTAAGATTTTAGTCGACTAAATCTGTTACAGAAATAATAGACCTAAATATAAAGCTTAGGAGTTTATACATTTTTTCAAGATTCAGTTGTTATTGATTAACCTGATATGAGATTTTAATTTTTTAAATTCAATGACGTATTTGATGTGATCAATGCGTAAAATCATATAATCACATGAGTTCTGATTGGATTTCATTCCATGTGATGAAATTATAGTTACATTTTTATAAACTAATAAAAATATTGATACATTTTGATGTAGTTTTTGTTCACATGTTTTTTATTTTAGTTAGCCATAGTCTAGTTTTTGACATTTGGGCGACCGGGGCTCAGGTAGTAGAGGGGTCGGCTTCTGATTGAGAGGTTGAAGGTTCGATTCCAGTCTCACAAAGTGTCCTTGGGCAAGAACTGAACCCTAAGTTGCTCCCAGTGGTCGACTAGTGCCTTGCATGGCAGCTCAGTCCTATTGGTGTGTGAATGGGTGAATTCCCTGATAATGTGAAGCGCTTTGAGACTACTCCAGAGTGGTAATAAAGCACTATATTAATCAAGTCCATTTACCATTGTCATTTTAAAAAATGTAGTCGACAAAAACTATGATTAAAACTTTAGTTGTATCGTACAAGAAGTAAAAAAGTTTTATCAGTTGTACACCTATCTTCTGTGTTTGTTTTGGAAATATTTATATCTAGTTTTATAAGTGGCACAATCTGTGTCGAGAAGGTTTTAGGTTCAAACCCTATTCGTTTTCTATTTTTTATGAGTTTCCATTTTGTCAGTGAACCTGGTTTTATTTAGTTTTCAGTTATTTTTTTGGTATTTAGTTGGTTGTCTGTGTGTGTGGTTCATGTTTGTGTGTTTCCACACACCCTGTTTTGTTAAGTAAACTGTGTTTGTGTGTAGTCCCTTGTGTTTCCACTCAGGTGGGCCGTGTGTACTGATTGTCTTCCCTCACCATTTAAAGAAGTGTTTGCACTCGGCATGTTTACTGCATTGTGATTGGATTGTCATCAAAGTCAATTAGTCAGTTATTTAGGTAGCTTTGGTTTCTACTTTTCCTTATGTTTGCTTTGTAATTTGAATAGTTTCGGTTTTATTAATAAAAGGACTTTTGTTTGGACACCACTTCCTCTTTTATATCCACGTCTAGATTGTCCAACGTCTTTCCAATAATAGTTCCTCCTTTTCACTAATAATGTTTTGGATTAGGGTAAAAAATGTTAGGCAGTATTTGCCTAATTTATAAAACACTTTTCTCAGTTTCATTTCATGATTATCATTATCCCACTAACCATGAGGCATACTGTAGCAGACAAATGGCAGTTTTTCTTCACAGGATAAAAACTTCCATTTTCCCCCCTTGGTTGATGAGGTCACAGCACAGATAACTTTCATGGAGTTGAGCTCATTATCAACACTGTCCCAGTTGCTGAAGGTGAAGTTGCTTCCATCAGACCAGAAAAAGTTTGGAGCTCTGTGTAGCCCAATCCATACAAATAAGTATCCTGCTTCTCGGTTAATCTTTTCCACCACTTTGATATTTGTCACAGTCACCAGGTCCACATAATTCTCTCGACAGTATTTCTGTGCAACTGGCCAAGTTTCATAAGAATTCACAAAAAAAACCTCGGGATCCAACTGTGACCCTGTTGAGACAATCATTTGGGTTTTAGAGAGGAGTATTCTTACACTATGATTATATTTTATAGAAATTAAGTTTTGATTTTTCATATTCTCACCAGTGTAACAAACAAAACGCCACTTAGATGAACAACTGACATCCAACCATATATTTCTTACTGCAACACAAAACTCATTAGCTGAATAAAAGTCAGGTTGATCACTTCTCCAGTTACTATAGTTAGCACCGACTCCTGAGAATCCATCTGACCACCTCCAGTCGATTGTGCTGTACAGACCCATCCAGACCTCTGAGCTCTGACCAGCTGATGTAATGGTGTCGAGAAGCTGGTCGTTCTGCTCTTTGTTTCCAATTGTGGCCAGGTTGGCATAAGTCTGCCTGCAGTAGGTCTGAGCTTCAGTCCAAGTCTTTTGATCAGCAACATAGTGGTACTGTAGGCATGTGGAGTAAGACCACCCTGTGGAGAAATAAATACTTTAATGAATGTGGAAGCACAATGTACATGCAGGGGATTGAAGAAGTCTGACTTAATGTATGACAACAAAGGACCAAAGTTACTTTAAAGAGTAACTAAACTCTGTCACGGCAAATTTGCGGTTGACCTCATTTGGAGACATGATTTATTGCTCTGGTTGAGTGATGGAGTCCAGGCGAGGCATTGATGATTTTATAAAAAAGGTTTATTATAAAACTAAATAAAAAGGAGTACAAAGATGGACAAAATTAGTGACCGCCCCGGGCGGATGTCCGATGATCGAGTGGCACAGTTCTAACTCATCAGGTATATTCCCCCTCAGTCCCCCTCCCTCCTCCCCCCAGGAGATAAAGAGGACAGAGGCGGTGAAAGAAGAGGGTGAAAAGAGACAGTTTCTTCTTTAGGTCAAAACAACCAGTTCTCTGGTATCTCCTGATTGTCGTGAGTGTTGGAGGTGTGTGCGTGTATGGTGTTTGTGTGTATGAATGGATGTGTATTGGGTGTGTATGTGTGACTATGTGAGTGTGTGTAGGCATGTGAGTGTGTGACACCTCTGTGTCTGAGGGATAAGGTGTGTTTTGGGAAGCTGACCTTGAGAAGAGAGCAGAAAACATGAGACAGCAGAAATGAAAAGTCTCAACTTAAAGCCTTAAAAAGAATAAGGTCTATGAGTAAATATGTTAATAAACATAACTAACAATTTTTGCCCTGACAACTCCAAAACTTTTTTTTGCTGAAAACAAGTGTCCGTGTATGACGTAGTGTTGTTGATTGATTTTTTGGAATTGGAAGTCCAAAAATTACCAAACACTCCACATCACTTGACCACTAAAACACAAATACAAGATTCAGTCAGAAGTATGCTAATCATGCATCTAAACCTTTAAAAATCCAGTATTTTGCTATTTTTCACCCATCTCCATTTGTTCTAAAAACCCCAACAACATAGAATTAGAGGTTTATTTTCCCAAACTTAGCTATTTTCTGCAGTTGTAGCCTTTTGAAAAGTCACTTTCAGAGCGCTCCCAAAAACAGGCTGCCTATGCATGAGTAGGCGCAAACACACGCACACTACTTGAGCATGTGTTTATCACAGTAGCAGCAGCATGCTAAATCATTAACAGTCTTCCTTCTCCTCCTCACCTTACATGAGTTGTTAATTTAAGACGATAGTCCATTGTTTTGTCCGACCACTGCGTCGCATTGGGTCACAAACATGTCAGATCAAGGGCAGAGCTATGGGAGGGCTGGGAGGGCGGCACGCCGCCGGGCCCCTTCCACGGCTCAGGGGAGCTGGAAAAGGCGGGCCCTCCATGACTTGTGCCCAGAGGCACCCAGAGTATGAGCTGTCTGTTTAACATCATCCATCATGCAGATTTATACAGGTGTTATATAGACCTGTTTTGTGTGACGTATGCATACTAAATTAGATGCATGCGTGCGCAGGCTCAGTGCAAAACAACCAGAGGACTGCTGAGGCGATGGTGCACGGGAGCGGATAGTGCTATCTCAGTCTAGATCCAGTAAAAAGTTACCATAAAAAGCTTTAATTGGGCTGAAATGCAGATGTGGGACAGTGAGGAGGAGACTTAATGTAGAGATGGAGACTCATTCGTTGAAACTGATACAGAATACACAGAAATACACGGAAAACTTCGTTAACGGGAGTACAGCATCCATCCTACCTGCCCGTTCATGACAGTTATAAACATCTAGAGACATAATGCCTTTAGTTTTTCTTTCGTTCATACAATGGGTTTTTCTATCAGATTTGTATAAATATCTGGCAATTGAACATCGGGCCAGGAGCGCACATCTGATGACCACAAGTTTTCAGGAATGCTGCATGGGTCCCACAATCGTTCACCTGTACTTAAAGTGAGTTTCCTTAAAAAGGTGGCCGCATCCTCAGCTTCCTACATGCTACAAACTATGTATGAGCCTTAACAGCGGTTCATTCATTGCCATTTTTCATTTTTTCTGGACATCATTTTATCTAAAAACACTGATTTTATTTTGCAGCAATTACGGTACAAAACCTTTGACTACAATAATAAATCAGGCAAATATTTAGCAAATCAGCTTAAACACAACAAAGAAAACTATTTCATAGCAGCAATTTCTGATAATTGAGGTCAAACTTTAAACTTACCTCAGGACATTAATAAGGTTTTTCATGATTATTATCAAAACCTATACTCATCAAACTTAAACCCTGACCCTGAAGATATTAAAACCTTCCTCAATAACTTAAACCTACCACAGCTCACCATAGATCAGAAAACCACCTTAGACTCACCATTAACCTTACAAGAACTACAAAATGCTTTAGATAGCATGTCAACACGCAAAGCACCTGGTCCAGATGAGTTCCCTGATGAATTCCTAAAACATTTCTGGTCAATGCTGGCTCCGCTCTTTTTCAGAGTAGTAACAGAGATTAAAAATAAAGGTTACGTAGGAGGCCACATGAATACAGCAAACATTAAATGATTACTTAAACCAGACAAAAACCCCATGTTACCCTCAAGCTACCGTCCCATCTCACTTATTAACACAGACATAAAAAATATTTCCAAAGCACTCACTGCCAGATTAGAGAAAGTAGTCCAGTCAATTATAGACCAAGACCAGACAGGATTTATTAAAAAATAGACACTCCACAGACAGTGTTAGAAGACTGCTTAATTTGATCAACATTTCACAGAACTCTAAAAAGAAAACAATAATCTTGTCACTCGACGCAGAAAAATCAATCGATAGAGTCAACTGGTCATTCCTCCTTGCTGTCCTTGGCAAATTTGGCTTTGTAGAATCATTCATATAATGGATCTCCACCCTATACTTTAAACCTAAGGCCTCAGTAACCACAAGCAAAATAACATCCCAAAGCTTCACACTGCAGAGGGGAACCAGACAAGGTTGCCCACTCTCACCTTTGCTTTTTGCAATATTTGTTGAACCTCTCGCAGCAGCTATTTGTCAGAAAACTGTTATTAAAGGAATCCACTCATCCATTTCAGAACACAAAATTAATCTTTATGCGGATGATATTTTACTCTATTTGGAAGAACTCTAATCCTCATTAGAAGTACTTAAACTAATAAACAGCTTCTCTAAATTATCAGACTATTCAATTAACTGGTCAAAATCATCAATCCTTCCATTAACAAAAAATTCATGGAACCCGGCAAGCCAAAACCCACAATACTCCTCCCCCACAAATATAATTAAATATCTAGGCTTAAATACATCACCAAACCTAAATGAATTAATTAAACTGAACCTAGACCCTCTGTTGGATAAAGTCACAGAAGATATGTGGAGATGGAACAATTTCCCCATCTCACTCCTTGGCAGAATAGCCTCAGTTAAAATGAAATTCTGTTCTCTATGATCCCACTGAAACTCTTGCAACCTGAATATATATTTCTATTTTATTTTATTTATTACATTTTCCTTAATCCTATAGTTTAAATGTCACTAATGTCATTCTCATGCTATTTTGATTTTTAATAACAAATATTATTTATTTTCTGACTGGCCGTTAAGAGGAAGTGACGTCATTGTAGGAAAAAGAAGCGAAGAAGAAGGGTAGAAAAAAAATGTGTTCAACGGACGGTGCTACTCTTGTATTGTGAACTCCAACGGAAGAAAAATAAAGAAGGCTGCCAAACCAATGATCAGGAGTGGTCATTCCAAGGGCGCAACATAAAAACTTGTGTTTCCGCCCGGTCGGAGTGTTCACTACGTTGCAAGAAAGTCGACCATCAAGGAAGACAAGAAAGTGGAGTTGTTGTTAGCTGCTAACAGTTAGCCGCTAACCGGACTGAGCTGCTAATCATACAGACGTCACAGTGCGGTGAAGGTAAACGTTTTTCATCATGTCGAAAGCTCAAGAGATGTCATCTGACTGGGAGAGTACTTTGGCAGTGATAGAGGAAAAGTTATTGACATTAACAGCACGGAAATTGAATGATGTCTGTACAGCACTGGGCCTTGAAGTGAATGTGAGTGACAAACACATACCCCGCAAAATAAGGAGGCAAATCCTCAATTATATTGAGGATGAAGATGTTTTTTTCAAGAGAGGATCAGGGAATGTCACTTTTGCTTCAGCTAAATGATGTTATTGATGAACTTAAAGAGGAGTCTGCTGACGGTGTGGGGCCTGAATTTTCAAAAGGCGGAAAAGAGCACCATCAAGGGGGCCAAAGCGGAACTACACCCTGTTCCATAAACGATCAAGGCGATGGTGTTTTCACCCCAAACATAGCTCCAGCGGTTGGCCAAAATGTCTCTTTTGTCCATCCATTGTACAGGAGAGATTTAAAAATAATCGGACAAATTGGAGAATTAAACCAAAAGGATAAATAAACCTAATCAAGTTTAGAAAGACAAATTCAAAGAGCACTTCATAAAGGCTATGATGAGGGAGAAGTTGTAGAAGCAGTCATTCAAGCTATAGCTCCAGGAACTAAACTAAAGAGCTACCTTGAGAGCAGAGTTGATTTGACATTACAATCCCTGAGGACTCATTACATTGAAAAGGATGCTACAGAGCTGTACCACACCCTCACTCGTGCAGTTCAGGAACCCAAGGAAACGCCCATGCAGTTTTTAATGCGAGCTATGGACCTGAGACAACAGATTGTATTTGCCTCACAGAGAGTTGAGTCTGGTTTGAAGTACAGTGTAGAGCTGATACAAAATCAGTTTCTCCAGACAGTATTGACTGGCCTCCTCGATGACACGATTGGAACCGACATAAAGCCACACCTCCAAAAATCCAGAGTGACAGATGAAGTCCTCCTGGAGAGGGTAACCGCAGCATACAGTCTTGAAATGGAAAGAAAGTCCAAGTTGTCATCATTGACAAAAGGAAAAGCTCGAGTGGCTGTAATTAGTGAGGAAAAGGAGGAAGGTGAACCTGTGCTTCAACTAAACAGGAACAAACAGACTGAGATGAACAAACGAGATACGCTGATGGAAAAGGTCGACCAAGGCAACAAAGCCATTTGTGATGCTATTCAAAACCTCACCACACACATTGCAAGCCTTCAACAGACCCCTCACACTCGACCAACCTGGGTGGGCGATCAGCAAAACAGTAAATACCGACCACGGCCAAAGACTACAGAGTACAATCAGTGCCCACAATGCAAACTCTCCAATGTTGATGGGAAGTGTGGACACTGTTACAAGTGTGGCAGTGCAGAACACTGGGCGTCAGGTTGTCGAATGAAAAAGGTTTTAGCTAGTACAAACAAAATTGTAACCCAGCATAATCCTTCAATTAACATGGAAAAAAATGACCATTTCAGTCTGGGAACATCACTCACCAGTAAGCAGCGGCAGACGGCGAAGCTGGTAGGGAAGAGGTGCCATGTCCGAGCTACTTTGGGAGGAGTTGACACAACAGTACTGTGGGACACTGGTTCACAGGTATCAATAGTGGGGGTGGACTGGGAAAAAAAGTACCTGCCAGCTGTTGAAGTGAAACCAGTAAAAGAGATGCTTGAAGATGGAGCACTGGAGCTCTCGGCTGCAAATGGAACCGACATACCATATGAAGGATGGATGGAGATTGAAATCACGCTGTCCAAAGATGCAGTGGCTGGCATGAGCGACAAACCTGTCCTGGTTCCTGTCCTGGTTGCTAGCAGTAACATTGAATGCCCCATCATTGGCTTTAATGTAATTGAGGAATTAGCACTGACAAATTACACCAATGGAGCCTGTGCACCGTCAGGTCACATGATAAAGAGACTGCGTTCGGCACTGGATGTAGGACGTCTATTCTGAAGCAGCAAAAATCTGACAACCAGCCTCATATCGCCAGAGTGGGCAGACAACCAGTGACTATTCCAAAGAACAAGGTGATAGCATTGCAGTGTGGTCGACTAAACAAGAATGTCTTGAGCACATCAAACGTAGTGTTTGAGCCTAATCTACAGGTGCCATGGCCAACAGGCTTAGCAGTTCGGGAACAAATAATTCAGCTCCCTCCTGAAGATAATGGTAAAATTGAGGTGACTGTTGAAAATGTGACTAACCATGATATTGTGATTTGCAGTCGCACTACTCTTGGCCTTTTGCATAGTGTTGAAGACATCTACTCACTACAGAAAGAGTCAGCGGAGCAGCAGGAACCTCAAGCGCCAGACAACTGTATTACCCCGCCACCACGGCAGCCCTGGGACCCACCTGTGGATCTGAGCCACCTGACACACGACCAACAACAGCAGGTACAACAAATGCTCAGAGAGGAATGTGATGTTTTTGCAAAGGATGACTGGGATACAGGGTGCATTAAAGATTTGGAGATGGAAATACAATTAAAAGATGAGGTACCTGTCCAAAAGACATACAACGCAATACCCCGACATCTTTACCAAGAGCTGAAAGCTCACACACAAGATTTACTCCATCGAGGCTGGATCCAGAAATCTTCTTCATCATACTCTTCATCAGTAGTCTGTGTTAGGAAGAAAGATGGGACACTACGTCTATGTATAGATTACAGACTGCTGAATGAGAAAACACAGCCTGACCGTCATCCAATTCCGAGTATCCAGGAGATTCTGGATAACTTGGGAGGCAACTCATGGTTCACCATGCTGGATCAAGGAAAGGCTTACCATCAGGGTTTTATGAGCAAGAAGAGCAGACCCTGCACTGCATTTATAACACCCTGGGGTCTGTATGAGTGGGTGAGAATCCCGTTCGGGCTCACAAATGCCCCAGCCTGCTTTCAGCGCTATATGGAGGGATGCCTGGGAGATTTAAGAGATGAGGTATGTCCCATACTTAGATGATGTCCTCGTATTCAGTTCCAGCTTCAGCCAGCACGTGGAAAGTGTGAAACAAGTACTCAGAGGACAGAGTGAATGTGGCATTAAGTTGAGGCCAATAAAAAGGTGACTTTTTTAAACGGGAGGTCTGTTATGTAGGTTGAGTCATTTCTGCAGAGGGATATAAAATGAACCCCAAGGAGATAGAAGCAGTTCAAGCTCTGAAACAGGAGATACCAGGTACAGTGTGGGAGGTGAGAAAATTGATGGGATTTCTTAGCTATTACAGGTCTTATATCCCAGATTTTTCAAGAATAGCAAAACCTCTTTATGAACTGTTAACAAAGCCCAAATCAGACCAGAAACACACCCAAAGGAGAAAGGGGGTTAGCCGCAAATCTACTCAGTTGTCACCATCTCACCCAGTTCAGTGGACAGATCTCCACAAGGAGATAGTAAATCAAATTGTGAATCAGCTGACAAATCCACCAGTAATGGCATATCCAGACCTGGAAAAACCCTTTGTGCTCCATGTGGATGCCTCAGAGGATGGCCTGGGGGCGGTATTGTACCAACGCCAAGATGGTGTTCTCAGAGTGATTGCATATGGTTCAAGGACATTAACAACTGCAGAGAAGAATTACAAGTTACACTCTGGTAAATTAGAATTCCTTGCATTGAAATGGGCCATAACCGAGCGCTTCCGTGATTACCTGTTTCATGCACCTCACTTTACTGTATACAGTGACAACAATCCACTGACATATGTCACAAAGTCCGCAAAACTTAATGCAGCAGGACACCGCTGGGTGGCGGAGTTAGCAGATTTTAGATATACAGTAAAGTACAGACCTGGCACAGCAAACAGAGATGCAGACTTCTTGTCACGAAGGCCCAGGCCCATAGAAGAAATAATGCAGGAATGCACCCAGGAATGTCAGGAGGAAGCTATAAAATGCATTGGAAAAGCTCTGAAGGGAGACTCACTGGGTGAAATAAATTGGATTTCGGCTGTCACTTGTAATGTCGATGCTCTACCAGAGGGGTGCACCATCTCTGATCCAATCCAGCCGTTCCCAAGGGAAGACTTAAGAACTGCCCAAAACTCTGATCCGGTCATCTGTAGAGTTGTGGCCTTGAAAAAGACAAATGTCAACCTGAAACACAGAAACAAACTTGCTGAAAGTGAAAGAGTAAGACAGCTTCTTAAGGAGTGGCCCCGGCTGCATGTAGATGGTGATGGCATCCTCCGAAGAGAAACAACAACCAGAAAACAATTGGTTATCCCAGAGTCTCTGAAAGCACTTGTGTACAAACAGTTACATGAATAAATGGGACACTTAGGTGCAGACCGGATGGTAGCTCTCGCTAGGGAATGCTTTTTCTAGCCTAAAATGAGACAGGACATGGAACACTACGTAACCAAAGAGTGCCGATGCATAAAAAAAAAGAAACCGAACAGAATAACCAGAACACCTATACAGAGTATTGAGACTTCTGCCCCGTTTGAGATGATTTCCATTGACTACTTACATGTAGACAAGTGTAAAGGGGGTGAGGAATCTATACTTGTCATAGTTGATCATTTTACAAAATATGCACAAGCATATGCAACTAAAGACAAGTCTGGATTGACTGCAGCCAAGAAACTGTTTGATGACTTTATCATGCGTTTTGGTTTCCCAAGCAGGATACACCATGATCAGGGAAGGGAGTTTGAAAACACCTTGTTCCGAAAGCTCCAAAGCTACTGTGGTATTCGCCACTCACGCACCTCCCCATACCATCCACAAGGAAATTCAGCAGAGCGCTTTAATCGAACACTACTAGGTATGCTGCGGGCACTTGAGGAGTCTCAGAAATCCAGGTGGAAGGACAACCTCAACAAAGTAGTGCATGCTTACAATTCCACAGTGCATGAAGCGACCGGATTTTCTCCCTTTTTTTGGCTCTTTGGCCGGGAACCAATATTACCTGTTGATCTGTTGTTTCCCAGACAAAGAAAAGAGGGTGACCAGTCACGGACTGGCTATGCAGAGAAGTGGAAGGAAGTCATGCGAGAGGCCAATGCCATTGCAATGCAGAATATGAGAGAAAGTCCCAAAAAGGGACGGGAACATTACAATCAGCATACGTGGAGTACTACTCTTCAGCCAGGTGACCATGTTCTGGTAAGAAATCTTACACCCAGGGGAGGCACCGGAAAGTTGCGCAGTTACTGGGAAGACATGATCCACGTTGTCAAGGAAAGGAAATATCCCAACAGTCCAGTGTATGTGGTTGAGCCATTACAGGGAACAGGGAGAACACGGGTTTTACACCGAAATCTACTCCTCCCGTGCCCCTACCTGATTGAAGAACCAGTCGGTGATGAGTCCAATCTGAAAGAGGGAAAAAGTTAAACAAAGCCAAACTGAGAACGAGAAAACAACAAACACCACAGCACGATTTGACAGATTCAGATAGGTCTAGTGAAGAGGAGTGTTACATGTGGACGGCTGTCAGGCATGCTACTCCACCCCTCGATGCAGAAGCGGAAGAGTTCTGCCCCAGGAATGAGACATCTAGAGAGGTATTTGAAGAAGCCTTCGCTTCCGAGGAGCATCCCTTAGAGGAAAGTGGAGAGAGACGGACTGGAGCTCCAGCTGTTGAATCTGAGGGTGAGCAGAGTGGGACTGAAACGTGGAAGGAACGGTCGAGGAGAGTCCGACAGCCCAAGCGCGTCTATACCTATGACCAGCTCGGCCAGCCAACCTTCCAGCCTCTCAAAACTTGCCATGTCGGTGTGGGAGAGTCGTCAGACAACGGATGGGAGTTGTCGACTAGACCATCAGTCATGTATCCTTTTTCACCATAATTAGATATAAGGTGCAGGCCTAGGGAATTTAATTAGTTGTAGTTAAATTTAAAGACAAGTTCTAGTTTGTGGTGGTATGGTAAAGGACACACATTAGATAATATCGAAACAGGTGTCTACATATTTATTTACTTAATGAGTGCAGAAATGGGGGTATTATAGTATTAAGTTTTATTAGTTACATTGTAGTGTAGCATTTACAGTAGTAAAAGAAACTGTACGCACATATAATAGAGCTTTTAAGGTTGTATGGCCTTAACATGTGTTTTCACATGAGATTGGGTAAATATGGTATTTTCCTTGTCCTATTTGTGAAGATTTGGGGGGCTCACCAATTCTTCCATGGAGGATTCACCCAGCAATACTGATGGATTTCGGGGTCTTGTATTACAGCCATGAGACATTTTTGCATGATGAGACAACTGACTCTTGAAATAGTACAGCTTAACTATCCTGTAATATATGATGTGTGTGATAATTACCCGTTTATTCACCTTCTACCAGATGTTCTACTGTTAAGGGGAGAAAATGTTTGGCACCATTTTATTTTTAGTGGGGGAGGGTGTTGCAACCTGAATATATATTTCTATTTTATTTCATTTATTACATTTTCCTTAATTTTATAGTTTAAATGTCACTAAGGTCATTCTCATGCTATTTTGATTTTTAATAACAAATATTTATTTTCTGACTGGCCGTTAAGGGGAAGTGACGTCATTGTAGGAAAAAGAAGCGAAGAAGAAGGGTAGAAAAAAATGTGTTCAACGGACGGTGCTACTCTTGTATTGTGAACTCCAACGGAAGAAAAATAAAGAAGGCTGCCAAACCAATGATCAGGAGTGGTCATTCCAAGGGGGCAACAAAACCACCAACACAATGGTTCAAAAGATTAGATTCTGCAATTACAAAATTCTATGCTAGGAATAAAAAACCCGAAATAAGCCTTTCAACCCTTCAAAAAAAATAAAAGATAGGGTGGTTTAGAAGCCCCTAATTTCACGCATTATTACTTAGCAAACCAAATTTTATATTTAACAGAATGGCTAAAACCAAAAGAATACCACAACACCTGGCTAGAAATAGAACAGCTAGACTGCAAACATATTAAACTCTCTGATCTCCCTTTTATCACTGCGACCCTCAAACGTCGTAACTGCTTTAAAAACCCAATGATTGCCTCCACCCTGACTGCGTGGTGGAAAGCCCTGGACATTACAAATGTTCAATTAAAAACTAACATGCTGTCTCCAATCTGGCACAACCTTGACTTTAGAAACAGAAAAACACCGCTCTATCTAAAAACATGGGAAGAGAGTGAAAATATTCATCTCCAAGACCTCTTTGAAAATGATAAGCTCAGGACATATAACAATCTAACCCAAACATTCAATATAAAAAAAAGTAATTTTCTTCAATACTTACAAGTAACAGACACAATTAAGAAAAATACGGCAATAGATCTAATCACCTTGCAACCTCCAGAACTGGCCATATATATGAATAAAATCTCAACAAAAACAAAAAAAAACTCTCAAAAATATACAGAGCACTCTTGAACACTAACTCTAATCACTTACCAATCGCTAAATGGGAAGCTGAACTCTCAATACTTCTAAGATGACTAAAACCACAGATCTTCAGCTAATTCAATACAAGGTCCTCCACAGATCCCACATTACCCAACAGAAAATGCATAAAATGGGCTTCTCCGTAAGAGACATCTGCTCTCAGTGCACCCAGGGAACAGCTGATTCATATTTACATGCCGTATGGCTTTGTTCGCCAGTTCCACAGTTTTGGTTTCTAATCACTGAAAAACTGTCCTCCATTTTGGACTACAGGGTTCCTCTATCTCCAAATCTATGTCTGTTAGAAGACCTGACTATGCTTGATATTCCAGCAAACCAATCGCAATCCATCCTTGCAGCACTCGCCATAGCAAAAAAAACAATATTAGTGAATTGGAAAGATAAAAAATTGTTAAGCATAAACTGATGGCGAAATCTCCTCATAGAATTTATTTCCATGGAAAAGATGTCTGATCTCAGAAAAAATAAAATAACCTGCTTTGAGGAGCGTTGGACTCCTTTACTCATTGCATTGAATCTTGAATTTTCGTTTTTAGCCTGATTATCTAGCCTGCAAGCGACTGCCAGCACCACTCTTTAACGACACACTGATCTAACTGTAGTCCTGGACCTCCATGGACTTATGGGGTGGCCTTGACCTGGGTGGCTTGAGTGGGTTGCTGGGGTGTTTTGGGTGACTATGCGCGGGCGTGCGTCCCTTTCGGGTGCTCTTGTGGTCCCTGGGCGGTTTGGTGTTGCTCTCCTGCCCCCTCCGTGCATGTCTGGGTGGCTCTTGGGGCTGGGGGCCTGCGTGTTTCTCTGCCACTCTTTCCTCTTGCTCTCTGTCGCCCTGTCTCGTTCCCCCCCCGCCTTCGCTCTGCGCCTGCTCTCCGGTTGGGTTTGGCATAGGGGGCTGCTGTCAGCCCGGGATGCTGGTGGGGGGGCTGTGGCCTTCGCTTGGGGGCAGGCATCGCTGCGCCGGGTGGGTGGCTTGGGGGTTGGCTCGTATAAGGTCCTGGGGTGGGAGGTTCATGGCTTCGGACGGGGGGGTCTGGGGTAGGGGTGGCGCTGGGGGTGGCTACTCTTGGGGGTGGCGCTTGCGTCCTGGGTTGTTAAGTGGCGGGGTGTTGCGGTGGGTTGCTCTGCCGGCCGGTATGGGCGCCTTGGCCTGGTTCCCTTTATCTGTGGGTGCCGCTGGCGTGGTGAGCCAGGTCGCTCCCGCCGTGCTCCGTGTGGCTGGCATGGTTCGGGGAGTGCCTGGGGCCCGCAGTGCCTGCTTGCCCGTCTGCGCCATCTCTCCTCTCTGGTGGCCCGCCATGCGGACGGGCCGGGCTGATACCAGACTCCCGGCTGGCTGGGCTGGTCCTGGCGGGGTCTTCCGGGGAGGGTGGTGCGGACCGCGCCCTGCCATGCCATGCTTGGGTGGCGCCCTGTGAGCCGGGCTTCGCGGTGTGGCTGGGCCCTTTGGTGTGGGGGGGGGGGGGTTGTCTAGGGCTCATTGCACAGGTGGCATCAAGGGAAGGCAATTTGGCGCGCTCTGGGGTGCTCGGTCGATGCGCCTGGGGGCCGGCGGGGCAACTTGTAGCATCCCCTTGGTGCCCTCGGCGACTATGGGCATGGTCGTCGTCCCTTGGGGTGCTGCTCTCGGAGCTGCTTCCGTTCCAGGTCCTTCTGGCCTGTGGTTCGGTCCCTGCTGGCTCTGGCCCCACACCGGCTGCCCATTCGGTGCGGCTCTGGCCGTCTGCTGGGCGTGGGCCTTGGCCCCTCTGCTGGGGTCTCGGGCGGGGTGGCTCTCTGGGCCCTCCCCTCGGGGGGTTGGGTGCTTGGGTGTGGGTGGGTGGGGGAGGTGGGATGCTGGCGGGGGGCCTTGGGGTTGGTGGCGGGATGTGCTGGGTGCTCGGCTGCTAGGGGCTTCCTCGGATGTGTGTGTGGGGGGCGGTGGCTGCTTCTCGGCTTGGGATCTCGGGGGCATCTGGGGGCTGCTCGACCGTGGGGGGGTTGCCTGGGGCTCCTTGGCCCCTGCTTTTTTCTGCTGGCCTGGCTGCATCTGCGGGCCCGGGGCAGTTCCTGGGTTTGCGGTAGCGGTTTTTGCACATATACTGGCCTACGATGCACTGACATGCCTTGGGATGTGGGATAAAACTCATACTGGGCTTAACTTTAGACACGTTAATCCCAAATACCTGCTATAGGTATTATCACTCACTCATTCCCTCTGTCCACAGCCGCCACCATTATAGCTAAGCTTCACACTTGTCACCATACTGGCTTGATTACACAACATAATAAACCAGTTGAGGAGCACAGTGGGACAGGAGAGACTGAGTGGACTTGCCATGATGTCCATACATGATGAGAGAGCAAAGAAAATGGCATCGTGGACGAGTTAACGCAGTGCAAGGCTCGTCGTATGCCCTTCAAAAAGAGGTGAGTAGGTCTATAGTACTTCATATTGCAGCTGTGCCAGTTTTACTAAACTTTATAGCGACTGATACAGGCTCTGAGTTGAAATGGTTAAAGTGGGTGTCAAAATAAAGCGGTCCCTATCGGTGGTGCTGAGATGCTTTGAATGTGTGTTAGTGACCATCCTAATGTTTTTGTTGTTCTCTAGTTTTGTTATACTTCATGTCCGTTTGATGGACTTAAAAATGACATTGTCACTCTCCGTAGTGCTGAAGCTTGTAAGCCCCGATTTTGTGGGCATGTGTATGTTGTAAAATGATGTTATCATGAGCTTTATTATTTGGGTTTAAAGGGCCCGGTCATTAGCCCCGCCCCTGGCCCGGCTCTGATTTGTTCCGCTACTGCGTCAGATCATCCCAGAAAAGCGATACGAGGCAGTATAACGGCTACAAAAAATGGAACTGATTGTGACCGCTCGCTCTGCGCCACAGAAAAGTAAACTCTCAACTATCAGCTGAGTCAGCTGTTTCAAACCCTCACATAGGCGGCTATGTTGCTTTCTTCTCCTCCTCACCTCTTCCGGTCACAGGAATAGTCCATTTAAGACTCTGGAGCCTCATATGGCTCTTTGACTCTTTTGCAATGGCTCATTGTAGATTTAAAAAAATAAAATAAAATAATGAATTGTTATTTCTTACAGAGGGTGTTGATGAGTAATGACATTAATGTCAAATAAAATGATGATAAAACAATTGATTATTGTGCAAAAACCCACTTTTCTACTTCAGCTCCTACAACCTCTACTTACCATCAACTTTCCTACACCTGTGGCTCACCTTCAGTTTTAAATCCCTTGTAAGATAACTAAAGTAAAAAAACATTATTTTGGAAGACAATAGAGATTGTACTTTTTCGTTTGGGGTATTTTTCTGTAATGTATGTTTTTTGGAGTCATTTTTTGTTTTAGGTTCAGTGTTTTCATGCGTAGTATTATTTTTCACTCCACCGGCACTCTCAAACGCAAGCACATCAGCCGTGTGTGTGTGTGTGTGTGTGTGTGTGTGTGTGTGTGTGTGTGTGTGTGCGTAACTTTTTGCAGTATAAAAACATTTTTAATATTGACCTTCTTTTAGTTTTTTGAACCCAAACAAACTGCGACACAGTGACGTCATGAACCCGGAACCGGAAGTAGTGCGCTCAATACCGCGCTCTTACCGAGGGAGTGGCCGTAATTTTAAAATTAACATTTTGAACGTTTCACGACACCAAATTACTCCAAAATAACGGATGCACACACTTGGGGTATTTGGAACCCGTTGACGAAGTTTCAGGTCAAATTCATACCGCGTCGGGTAGATATTTGCTACCCGCATGCATGCATGCACGCACGCACGCACACACACACACACACACACACACACACACACACACACACACACACACACACACACACACACACACGAGACCTTCCTTGCATTTTGTCGTTTGCCCGCGGGACTTTATAACGGTAGGGGATCTAAAACTGTCGTAACTTCACACAAGAATTCCCCCTCTACCTTGTCACGGAAGCTGGCTGCCTATCCTCTATTAAATGTTATCTTAATAAAGAAAAGGACTATATGTACCTCCTCTTATAGGAAGTCCAAGAGTTGTCTCGCTATTTTGTGGGATTGATATTAAGACCCACCGAGTGTAGGTCAAGGCTGGAAACAACTCTTTTTTACAACAGCATGAGTTAGCCCCCCCTGACTCCCCTGATAAAGAGGGAGCCAAGGGCGGATTCACTTACCAGAGGTCTAGAAGTGTGTCTCTCGACCCAGGAGTCATCTCAGATGTGGGTAGTATATACATTGCGGGTTGATTTAATCAAGAAGGCTTCTTAATATTTAATGGTTTTTATTAAAGGTTTACAAAAATCAAGTAAAAGTCAATCAAAAAGTTTCAAAGTATCAAAGTCCTAAACTATCAGCCGATAGAGAAAGACGGGGGCCTCATGAACAACTGAATGTCCGTCTAAGGGAGGCCACTGAATACAGTAATCAGTGATATATTTATAGCCCAAAGCATGGCGTGATAACGTGTCATAATACATGCCCTAATCACCTTAGCGAATAGAAAAAGAGAACACAAGTTCATACTGATGTCAAGGCCTTACTGGCGTAGCAGTAGCAGGTGCTCTAACTCACCCAGCTGTCATACGAAAGTACAAAAGGTTATACAGATGTCATGGCAATACAAAAGTACAAAAGTTCACTCAGATGTCATGGTCCAACTGGAGTACAAAAAGTTACTTAAAGGTGGTTTCCATCTGGTGTGGTTAATACTTAATGCATCCTGTTTAACCGACACCTCGAGGTGTTAGTTCTTCTTTCGAAAAACAGACGTCTTCTAAGAAAAAAGAAGTATCACTACCGGATGGTCATGTTTAGGTCACATTGAGGTCACATTTTTCCTAGCATTTTTCTATAACAATGGCAGTTTAATAGCTGTATTGGTTAAATAAGCATTTCTTTGCAGGATAATGAATGAATGATTAATACACAATCATACAACACATTTATAGATAGATTTCCTATGTTTCATTTGTGTTCCGGTGGTTTTATTCAGGCATCGAAATGGGCAGCTATTGTTTTTCACATCGTTGTGTTCGGCCGCCAAGAGCTCCTGACCGCGGAATGTACTGGCAATAATATTCTTTGTCACCCTGGATTTCCACTGGATGCGTAAATGCTGCGAAACAACAGCTCAGCTGATAGGTTTCCATTAAAGTCTCATGTTACATTAAATCACCTTGTTTGTTTCATTGATTCCCTCAATCATTAGTTAGAGGGTGATTTGCTCCTTTCTTACTGCAGAGCGAGCACAAACACCTCCCGCTTTGATGACAAATTTGACGTGGCACTGAGCTGGAGAAGCCGCGCCTCCAGGAAGCTCTCTGCTGTCATTGACATGTTAACAGACACGCCCACGAAGGGGAGCATTTCAGCGTCTTTCATGCAGTGCTATGTATGTATTTTCTACAGTCTATGCATGTACCAGTGAACGCCCAACCCCCACGCTCTGTCTCGTGTTTATAAAGCAAATGAATGGCTCCTTATCGTGCTTTTGCAGAGCTTGATGTCAACACATTGGTTTAAACCAGGTGTGTTGAAGCAGGGAGACATCTAAAAGTCTCAGGAATCAGGCCCTTGAGGACTGGAGTTGTCCATCCCTGTTCCAGAGTATTCCTAACCAGCGTGGTAAAAGGAGCTCGCTCCAGCTTCATGCTACAGAAAGATTTAGTTTTTTTCACAAGTTTCTTTGTGAAGACTATCTGCCTCTGTACAAATCTTTATTTTATACAGCCTGTATTATCTTACAGGACTGAGTCAAAGAAAGATCAACGCAGGAACGTTTTATCAGCTGATTAATGTTGGTCAGTCCTTTAGATAACAATCTATATCTTTCCTTTAGGATCTCATCAGGCAAATCAAGGGATTGCATCGATGCCTAAATATTTCATGTCCTGTCAGCTGCCAGATCCAATCACACAGCAGCATGTCCAGAGAATGATCCACCTATTCTAAGGCTGGTCGTTTTCCAAGGTAACTGATTGGCCAGGAGGTTGGGCTTTATACTGGATCAGAACTTAGCTTAGCTCTTAAACTACTACCAACCGTGCAATAAGAGGAAATCCAGAGTCGTAGTACAGACTCCTAAGATCTACACAGTCAACAGGGACAATGGCTGACCTAAAGTCAGGGACCAGGTACAGTTTGATCTTCTTTGATATAAAAATGTACAAGTCAATGTCACCAGTAGGCTGTTCATCTGAAAACTGGGAGGTGGTTATCAGGATACTGGCTCCCAGCTTCTTCCCAGTTGGTGTGTACGTCTTTGGGGCAGTGGTCAGTTGGAAAATAAGGAAAGTAACAGACTGCATACCTGGGGTGATGGGATCTTGTTTAGTGATTATGGAATAACTATGAATTGGTGCCTTGGTCTCTCTCTGGTAGTTCTGTAATTATTATATTTGTATTAAAATAATTATGTACAATATTTATTTAAACCTTAATTGTAACAAAGGAGGGATAGAAATGGTTAATTCCAGAACTATTATCTCTCCCAGGCCTGATCATCTCTTAGTCAGAGTTCCCTAAACAGTCCATATTGACTTTGCATCCTCATCTAAAACCACCATAACACCACTTCATAATTATTAAAAAAGAAGCACTCAGGACCTTATTTGCTAAAGGTTCGCGCCTGTAAAAATGTGCTAATTTAACTGCAGACAAAAACATGTTACAGTAGATCACTAGCTGAGTGCATCAAGGATTGTATCCGTCAAACAGGCAAATTAACACAAGCTATCTCTTTGGCAAATTTTTCTCTTATAAAAATGCAATTTTTGCTTCTTTGTTGGAACGTTCAAAATATTAGAAGGATGACGGGCAAATAGATTAATTTAACCCCAAAATGGATCGGAGTATATCTGATACCAAATCCAGCCCTTATAAGGTGGCTTACGTTACCATCTAACACCATACAGACTGATTTCAGATTTGTGATCTCATGTTTATCAGCAAACATTTCTCTTCAACTTAATAGAAAAACATTGTGTGATAGACATAGGACATTTTGTGCAAGGTTGCAGAAAGAATCAGAGATTAGAAAACATTTTATCTGGTAATGTCTCGATTATATTAATCAATTCATGCAGTTAAACACTATCATTCATTGTTAAAACAACATGTGATGCTGAAATTACAGGCACATTACAAGCATCTAAGAATAGCAAATACCTACAAATATTTAGGAGCTTTAAACCATAATCATTATTTTTTAATGGTACTATTACAACCTGCTCCTTTTTTAATATTCTTCAACATTTATGAGATTTCAGAATATTAACTTTTATTTTCAAACTTTAACAACAAGATAGCTCCAACTTGTTGCCAAACCCACAGGTCCAGTATAACAAACTTGTTTACAATAGTTTTCCTGAAAAGCTGTCATTCAGTCTGTAAACCTTTTAAATAGTTATAGTCAGTTATAATAACTGCTTATTGTTTTTGCCACTTTTAGGTCTTCATATCATTCTGAACCAAATAATTGACTACTAACCTGAAAGACACATGAGAGCCAGTAAGATCCTCGCCATCCTGATCTGCTCAGTGGATTGTTTCACTCTAGATTGTGTTTATATTAGGGCACAATTTAAACAAATTTGCCACTTGTTTTTTCTTGTTGCCCAAGGTCACATTTAAACAAAGATGAGCAAGGATTTGTTTGGAATGACCTTAATCAAATGAAATGCAAATTCCTCTGTGGTTCACCCTGTGGAAAAGATATTAGTCATTATCTAATTTTCTTCTTGACTGAAAAGTGTCGACCAATAATCTGATCAGACCTTTTTCAGTGCCTCATTTTATCCTCTCTACTGTTGTTGTCAGCAAATGATTAGTTAGCAATAGCAATAGAAACAGAGAAACAATTGTGTGAGTAAGACAAATACCTGTCGTCAATCTCTTTAAAACATACTTTTTCTTTTTTCTTCACAATGCAGTGCAATCTTTTTACAGCAGCTTTTTATGTTTTATTATTGCAAAAAAACTTACATTTATTTTATTGCTTAAAATTGTGCTAATCACCAACTCCCCCTAAGGAAGGAACCCAAAGCACACACACACACACATCACCACCACCACCATCCGGAATTATGTATTCATATAGTGGGGTGTGATTCTGGAATAATTTTGTGTATTTGTTTTTATCTTTTTTAGTCTAATTTTGTGTATTTATGTTGTCATTTTGTGTTTTTGGAGCCTTTTGGTATATTATTGTGCATTTCTGTTGTTGTTTTGTGTACTTTTTGTATAAATATTGTTTAGTTTTTTGTTGTGTTTTACTCATTTGGTATATTTTTATTATAAATACCTTGAGGGCGACTTTTGAGGTGTTTGTGTGTGTGTGTGTGTGTGTGTGTGTGTACTTGCTCTTTTGTCGTGTGGGACTCTCCAAATCTCCTCCGTGGGTTCTCTCTCACAGACACGCACACGCATCAACCTGGCTCATTCAACATAATCCATCACAGGTTGTTGAATACCAGGACAAATAAACATTTTGCAACACCAAAGTCACAACTCTCTCTCTAAACGGCTCTGTGTGTGTTCTGTATGTGTATTCCGGCATTCTCTCTCACACACGCATGTGCATTAGTCGTGTGTGTGTACTGTTGTAATTTTTGCTATATAATTCGAGTTGACTTTAATTGAATTGTTTGTTAGTCCAACCCCGTGAACTGCCACCTTAACGTGGTGGGGTTGTTTGAGTGCCCGAATGATCCAAAGAGCTATGTTGTCTGGGGCATTATGCCCGTGGTAGGGTCTCCCATGTCAAACAGGTCCTTGGTGACGGTTCAGACTAAGCGCAGTTCAGAAGACCCTCTATGGACATTATAAAAGCAAGGACCGTGACGTCGCCCGGCATGGCGCAGCCAGGGCCCCACCCTGGAGCCAGGCCTGGGGCTGGGTCTCGAATGCGAGCGCCTGGTGGTCGGGCCTTTGCCCACGGGGCCCGGCCGGGCTTAGCCTGAAAGGACGACTTGTGCCCGCCCTCCTGTGGACCCAGCACTCGCAGAGGGATCCGTAGGGGTCGGGTGCAGAGAGGACTGGGTGGCGGTCAAGGGTGGTTGCCTTGGCGGCCCGGTCCGCGTCCACAGCTTCTGGCTGTTGGGACATGGAATGTAACTTTGCTGGGGGGGAAGGAGCCTGAGCTTGTGCGGGAGGTTGAGAGGTACCGGCTAGATATAGTCGGACTCACCTCCACGCACAGCTTGGGCTCTGGATCCCAACTCCTGGAGAGAGGCTGGACGCTCCACTTCTCTGGCGTTGCCCGCGGGAAGAGGCGGCGGGCTGGGGTGGGCTTGCTTATTGCCCCCCAGCTCAGCCGCCACGTGTTGGAGTTTACCCCAGTGAACGAGAGGGTCGCGTCCCTACGCCTTCGGGTTGGGGACAGGACTCTCACCGTTGTTTTGGCCTACGGGCCCAACATCGATGCAGAGTACCCGGCCTTCTTGGAGTCCCTGGGAAGGGACACAAGGGTGACCATAAGTGCACGTGGCACCAGGACACTCTAGGCCGGAGGTCGACGATTGACTTTGTAGTTGTATCACCTCAACTTCGGCCGCGTGTCTCGGACACTCGGGTGAAAAGAGGGGCCGAGCTGTCAATTGATCACCACCTGGTGGTGAGCTGGATCCGCTGGCTGGGGAGGAAGCCGGTCAGACCTGGCAGGCCCAAACGTGTAGTAAGGGTCTGTTGGGAATGTCTGGTGGATCCCTCTGTCAGTGGGGTCTTCAACTCCCACCTCCGGATGAGCTTCTCCCAGATCCCGAGGGAGGTGGGAGACATGGAGTCCGAGTGGACCATGTTCTCTTCCTCCATTGTCAATGCGGTCGTTCGCAGCTGTGGCCGTAAAGTCTCTGGTGTCTGTCGCGGCGGCAATCCCCGAACCCGGTGGTGGCGCCCGGAAGTACGGGATGCCGTCAAGCTGAAGAAGGAGACCTACCTGGCCTTTTTGGCTGGTAGGACTCCGGAGGCAGCCGAGAGGTACCGGCAGGCCAAGCGTGCTGCAGCCTGCGCTTTCGCAGAGGCAAAAGCTCGGGTCTGGGAGGAGTTCGGAGAAGCCATGGAGGAGGACTATCGGTCGGCCTCGAAGAGATTCTGGCAAACCGTTCGGCGTCTCAGGAGGGGGAAGCAGTGCTTCACCAACACTGTTTACAGTGCAGGGGGGGAGCTGCTGACCTCAACTGGAGATGTTGTTGGGCGGTGGAAGGAATACTTCGAGGATCTCCTCAATCCCACTGCCACGTTTTCCGATGAGGAAGCAGAGGCTGAGGACTCAGAGGTGGACTAGCCCATCACCCGGGCTGAAGTCACCGAGGTGGTTGAAAAGCTCTTCGGGGGCAGGGCTCCGGGGGTGGATGAGATTCGTCCTGAGTACCTTAAGTCTCTGGATGTTGTATGACTGTCTTGGTTGACACGTCTCTGCAACATTGTGTGGCAGTTGGGGACAGTGCCTCTGGATTGGCAGACCGGGGTGGTGGTCCCTCTCTTTAAGAAGGGGGGGAGGGTGTGCTCCAACTACAGAGGGATCACACTCATCAGCCTCCCCGCCAAAGTCTACTCCAGGTTGCTGGAGAGGAGGATCCAGGAGGACACACTGGATCAGCTCTATACCCTCCATCGGGTGCTCGAGGGTTCGTGGGAGTTCGCCCAACCAGTCCACATGTGCTTTGTGGATCTGGAGAAGGCGTTTGACCTTGTCCCTTGTGGAGCCCTATGGGGGGTGCTGCGGGAGTATGGGGTCCGGGGCCCTTTGCTAAGGGCTGTCTATTCCCTGTATGACTGCACCAGGAGCCTGGTTCGAATTGCCGGCAGTAAGTCAGACCTGTTCCCAGTGCATGTTGGTCGCCGCCTGGGCTGCCCTTTGTCACCGGTTCTGTTCATTACTTTTATAGACAGAATTTCTAGATGCAGCCAGGGACCGGAGGGGGTCCGATTTGGGAACCTCAGGATTTCATCTCTGCTGTTTGCAGATGATGTTGTTCTGTTGGCTTCCTCAAATCAGGACCTTCAGCGTGCACTGGGGCGGTTTGCAGCCGAGTGTGAAGCGGCTGGGATGAGGATCAGCACCTCCAAATCTGAGGCCATGGTTCTCCACCGGAAAAAGGTGGCTTCTCCTCTCTGGGTCAGTGGAGAGTCCTTGCCTCAAGTGGAGGAGTTCAAGTATCTCGGGGTCTCGGAGTAGAGTCGCTGCTCCTTCACGTCGAAAGGAGCCAGCTGAGGTGGCTCGGGCATCTGTTTCGGATGCCTCCTGGTCGCCTCCCTCGGGAGGTGTTTCAGGCATGTCCTATTGGGAAGAGGCCTCGTGGAAGGCCCAGGACACGCTGGAGGGACTATGTCTCTTAGCTGGCCTGGTGTCGCTTCGGGGTCCCCCCAGAACAGCTGGACGAGGTGTGCGTGGATCGGGAGGTCTGGGCGTCTCTGCTGAGACTGCTGCCTCCGTGACCCGGCCCAGGATAAAAGCGGAAGAAGATGGATGGATGGATGTTGTTAGTCATGTTGGGTAAGTTTCACCAGAGTGTCATTGTTGAGTGTAACCGGTCCAGACTCTGCGTTGTGTTTAAAGATGTTTTATTCTGACAGCAGCAGGAACACGCACAAAAATCCTCCAGTCAGTTTTTCCCACAAACATGCCCCTACACAAATCAAATGACACAAACATGTGTTACAATACATCGGAAGCACTTCAGAACAGGTTTAATTTAGCCAGCTAACTTGGAAACATAACAAATAAAGAGATTTTTAGCCACACAGCAAAGCCACTTACCGGTGATCGTTCACAAAAGGGAAGAGGTAAGGGCGCGGGAAAACAAGTCAAAGGCGGAAGTGCCACATTTGAAACTGAACGTGGGGATACACACATGAATTAAGGTTCCACATACCGATTTGGAAACTCAACTTGTCAGGTATGAACTAATAAAATAAAATAAACTTAAGATGACAGATTTTGTGTAATTTTTACAAAATATTTTACATGCACAGATAATTGACCCTGTTACATGAGTACAACTCAGGAGCAGCTGTAAATGCTTTTGGTTCTGTTCCTATTGTTCATGTATCTGAAAGTGGGGTTCGCTTTAAGATACAGTCTCTTGCTGGTGTTTACGCACAAAGTATTGGGAAAATCTAGCTCAGACAAGCGGTAGAAACTATGTCGATGTCCTGAAAGACATGATGTCACAGATAAAGGTTTCTATTCAGGAACTTGTAACTGAGTCATCTGAACCAACTGACAGCACGAGAGGTGTACAACTAAGCTTGACAAACCAAACTCAGTATGCCAGCCATTTCTGCACATGATTTAAACCCTCCAGAAGTGCAGCTTGTGGTAGTTGAGCACATAAAAAGAAAGGATTACCTGTAGCAACAGTTCTCATCTTTGCTTTTCTCACGAGCCTGATTAAGATACTTGGCACTCCAGTGAAGAACTTATCATGAGTAACACCACCATATCACAACTGTAATTGTTGTGAAAAGTCATTGACAGTCTCTCCCTTGGGGGGTTGGGTGCAGAGGTGTGGGTGGGGGTAAGAGGTGGATGTTCGCGAGGGGCCTTGTGGTTTGAGGCTGGGGTCGGTGGAAGGGTTCTTGGGTGTGTACCTGTATGTGGAGGGTGGTGGCTGCCTCTCGGCTTGGGATCTTGGGGGTGTCTGGGGGGCTGCTTGGCCATCGGGGGGCCTGGGGCTCCTTGGCCCCCGCTTTTTCTGCTGACTTGGCTGCATCTTCAGGCTCGGTGTGGTGTCTGGGTTTGCAGTGGCGGTTTTTGCACATACACTGGTCTACAATGCACTGGCATGCCTCGTACTGGGCTTAACTTTAGACACGTTGATCCCAAATACCTGTTTGAGGTATTACCACTCACTCCTTCCCTCTGTCCACAGCCACCACCATTATACCAAAGCTTCACACTTATCACCAGACTGGCTTGATTACATAACTCAATAAACACAAGTGTTTATTACCCTTCCTTAAGGCAGACATACACTGTGTGATTTTTGGCCCATTTTGAGCAGATTTTTGACTCGTGCATCTATTTTTGGGATCGTGTGAGTCTCTGCTAGATCGTGTGTCGTGCATCGTGTAATATACATGGGGTCACGAGAAGCGATTAACACCTCACGACCAGCTACCGATCAGCCATCGTATGGTCGTAAAGAAATCAAACATGTTTGAAATCCAGTTGCTCCTCGTGAGGGTATCTCACAGTTGAAGCAGTGCCATGGACCGGCTCACCTTTAACTCTCACACTGCGCATGCGCGAACACTATAGGACTGCTGTAAAATTGACGGACCGTACTGCCCACGTCTGTCCAGCCAGTTCCTGGTCCATCACATCGCCGTCTTTTCTTTTTTAAAGCTCTTTTTGCGGAGATTTGCGAGTGTCTCTTCACTTCCGGGTTCTTCTTTTTTTCTGTTTTCATGGCGATGCTTCAGGGTTTTTCTTTTTATAATTTGTACGTTGCATTTCCGGAGACAAGACCCCGACGTGTCGTGTATGAACGTACAGTGTGAGAACATGAATCGTGAGCTGCGCTCATTCAGGCTCTGCACTTGAGTCGCACAGTTTGGGCTGGAGCTGAGTACAACGATTCAAAACATCGCACAGTGTATCCCAGTCTTTAGGGGGGGCTGGTGATGGTCAAAATTATACAATAGAGTAAATTAATTAATTTAATTGCAATAACAAAATATGCATTGCTGTCCTAAAAAGATAACACTTCTTGTAGTGTTGACCTTTGACAGCATGTGCAGACAAAGAGAGAAAAAAATGTATACTTGGTACGATAGTGTAGAACTTATTATGAGTAACACCACCATGTCACAACTGCAACAGTTGTGAAAAGTCATTGACAGTCTCTTATCTCCCGCAGCGTGGTAAGACTCTTGAATCATAAGCTCACCTGCTGAAAACCAGCAGTTGTTGGATTCTGCTAATAGAACGGTTCAAGACAGCAGATAGTTGTTGCAAAATGTATTGACAAAAAAAGAAAATGACTTTAAAGAACATATGACACCAAAATTCAAGTTGATGCTAAATGCAACAACACACTATAAATAGTGGGTAGACAAAATATTTAACAATTTTATGTCAATCCTAACGTTACATTTTGCATTTTACTGTTGCTTTTTGGAGCATCACCATATATAGGGGTTGTGATGCAGCAAAGAGGACCATGAGGCCGAGACTCTGCAGCCTGAGAGCTCAGACTGACTAAAAAGTTAGGTAGCATCATTGGTGATGATATCTAACTTATCCTCTCAATCTTTTCTACACTTTGGGGCGGATTCACTAAAATCTGAATTAAAGGGTAGTAAACCATGTGTGTCCCTAAATCCTTTGGTAGTTGAGACCGCCCTATTTAAATGAACATTTTGCTTGTTTAACATGGAGAGGTGACTGAGTGCACAGAGCACAAAATGACATTTGAAGAAGTTAAATTGCAGGCAGGAGGACTTCTCTGTCTGCTGCAGAAACATTAAATAATGTAGAAAACTAAATAAACACAAAAAAGCTGTTTCATAAACTTTACAACCTAATGTTATTTTTTACCTTAACTTAATGGGTCTACTCTGTCTGTTCCTGAAACTTTGCTCTTATTAGTCCATGGAAAAACACTGTTGCCGTGTTTTTGGCTGTACTAATCAGTCAGATCTTTAAAAACATGTGGAGTTTTATTGATTGCCAAAAGTTATAACAGATCAGGGATAACAATGTCTGCATTTTATAGTCAGTAGTTCTACATCAGGAGAGCAGTGACATGAGACTAGCTCACCGTTGTTGCACCAGTTGTTATTGGTGTATATGCAAACACCGCCACCCTCATCTCCTGTCTTGCATTTAAATCCAGCTTCAGGTAGTCCAGTTTGTTCTCCAGGGAGAGTACATTAAAACGCAGGATGGAAGGAAGCGGCGTGCTCTGACAATTAGCTTTTAGCTTGGTTGCTAGCCCCCCTCCTGCTTCTGATCACACCACTTTTGTCTCCTCTGCTGGCGGATACCGCTGGTACGAGCCTCCGCTGCTTCACGGGTCGCTGGATGTTGTCTGCGTTGCAATCTGAGGCTCGAGGTCCAGAGTAGTCACATCTAATAAACTACAGAGCTGCCAAGGCTCACCCTTTGAGTGTGACATTTTGACCCATTCTCACACCACACGCCACGCTTGACATTTCTCATGTTTATATTTCCCCATTCAACACTCTATTTACTTTTTTCATGATAATAAACTTTGGTCCTCACGGCTTGCCGTAGTTAGAGTAACTCTGATTGACTGACCGAGATAACCAATCCCAGACCACTCCATGTCTCCATGTGCCAAAATCTAACCAACCACCCAATAATAGACCAATCAGAAGGAACATAAGTTGGGTCTTGATGAGCTGTCTCTAACTATTATTTTTCTCACACAACACGCGCCGAGTCATCGACAGAACGAATGTTTCTAGAGGACATACGCCGTCTGATATCGTTTGTAACTACCCAATTTTGTTCAATGTTTATATTGCTCTGTGTGTGTGTGTGTGTCTTAAAAAGTAACATCTTGTGTGTGTGTGTTTCTCTCTCTTTCACTCACGTGTGTATGTTTGTACTAGACATCAACTTAAATTAAGCACCACATTTTGGGCTCTGGGTACAAACCATCTTGTCGTGCCCCTACTGTAAGTTATGTACACTTTTTTTCTCGCCAGGAAACTATACTAGTATTCTTGCATAATTATATACAAATAATTTCTATTTCTTCACAATAACCTAATGATTGCTTGTATTTTATAAAGCTGTTCTACTACATTTTAGTGGTTAATTGAATATTGTGTTTGTGACAAAAATGTCATTGTTTGGGGGGTGGGTAGGGGGGTATAATGCCTAATATTTGTTTTTCCATTTAAGATTTGACATGCAAAAGGAATGTACCAGCATTTAAATGTGGTACATTTAAATGGTACATGTGGTACAGAGTGCACTAGATCCTGTAAACATAAGCAAGCAATTTAAACAAATTCGCGACTTGCTCTTTCTTGTTGAAAACAAGGATGATCAAAGATTTGTTTGGAAAAACCTTAATCATATAAAATGCTAATTTCCCTGTGGCTCACAACCAGAATCATGTTTAAAGTGTGACACCCTGTGGAAAAGATATTGGTCATTATTAGGTTTGGATACCGAGAACCGGTTCCAAATAGGAACCGGTTCCTTACGTTTGGTACCGTTCCAAAGATGTTTGAATTTTGATTAAAAAAATTTTATTCCTAAATGCCCACGTGAGTTTGTTTCCGTGGCTTTCTCTGTTTGTTTACACAGGGTTTGTATAAAGTGCGTTCAGAGCGCGACTGTTGCAACTGCAGTTTGTGTGTGTGTCTGTCTGGCTACAGTTTCAGTTTGGACCACGTAGCGGAAGGAAAATAAGAGCTAATCACCGGTAAAAAAGTCCAGTAAAACTCTGAAATACAATCACCAGAAATAAATAGATGCTCCCTGTTAATGATAGTAGCTCTAACAACTGGTAAAATGATAAACTGGTGATATACAGCCTGTACATGCAGTGCGAGGCTGAATTTACTCCACCTCCGGTAAAGCCTGTTCCGTTTACCGAGGTCCGTGTGTGTTTAATAAGTCTGTGTGAAAGTCGGCATGTTTATGCTTCCGTTAGGCTTATTCCACTGGATGATTATAGTGGTCCCATGTTTGAATCTGCACGGTAAGAGGCAGCTGCTGTCATGAATAAAGTTGATGGTGGTCTCTGTAAGACGTGATAGAAAGAGATCATCAAAGTTCAGTTGATGAAACAGTCACAGATGGACTGAGAAACAGTAAAGTTACAAACTACTAATGATATCTCATGAACTGTCACTAACAGGAGCAGCATGTGTGACACTGAGAAGATGCAGAGCTCTCCAAACATTTCAAACATATCTCCACTCTTCCTTTTCACATTACACTATGTGAGCTGTAATCTCAGTTATTGACACTAGAGGGAGCTGCAGTCCCACCATGACTGACTTCATTTCCTGTAAAATACATGAAACAAAATGGGCACAGACAAAACCAAACAGACATCATTTTGATCATCAATTTATTCAATACTATAAAATATGTTAAAAAAAGAAAAAGCTGTTAAACCGTACCATTCATTCTGTAAACACTGTAAACCTGAAAACCACTAAAATGTTTCCCAGGTGTTTTTGTCTTTCCTTTTATTCTTAGTTATTGTCTGTTATCATATCATGCATTTTGTATCAATAATTTCACATGACATGTGGTGCACTTTATTGTAAATGTTAATTTAAAAAAAAAAAACCTTTTCAAATTCCTCTCTGAACCTCCATGGAGGTTTTATCTTCCAGGAGCTTCTTCCTGCTGATGTTTCTCAATTAAATCCACCATCATCTGGTTTCTTAATTCTTCTTGGACTTTAGTCTTCTCTCTGTATGTCAAAGCAAAGCACATCTGTCATGATTCTGTCACGTTTGTCTAAAATTACCAAAATGACATGATACTGGTTCTCAGAAGCAATTCCTCAGCTTTCAGAAACTGGTGGAATTTCTGCGATAGAGTAAATATTAGCAGAGTTACAGTCATTTAAATCAACGTGTTCCCCAAAATGAGTTCAGAATCCCTGGGATATCTTCTTTTCTTACAGCAGACCAGACAATACTTTGCCTCCACCTGCTGTTCAGTCTTCAACTGATTCCATGTTTAAATTGAGTTTAATAATCCAACAGCTTAAAGATATTCAACTATCTATTCAATTTAATTTTAGTCCAGCTGTCCACTATGAGGAGATAGTGAAGCTTGTCTGGCCATCAGATCCCATAAATAATAATAGGTTTTCCATTTCTCACTGTGGCTTGGATAGCAAAATAAGCTATTCCTTTACTATCATTTACCCAACAGTTTTACCAACTATCGATTATTAAATGTCTTAATTATTTCAGAATATTCAGGAAGTTCATAAGCAATTGAATTATCAACATTGTCATAAATTATATTTTAGCGGTAGAATCAGCCCCCTTTGGCCCTCTACCTCTACATGAGCTGGTACCCATAGGGGCATAGCACCACATTTTGGGCACCCAGTACAAACCATCTTGTTGTGCCCCTTCTGTAAGTTATGTACACTTATTTTCTTGCCAGGAAACTATACCTGTATTCTTGCATAATTATATAAAATCATTTCTATTTCTTCACAATAACCTAATGACTCCATATCCATTCCTTGTATTTTATAAAGCTGTTCTACTATATTTTAGTGGATAATTGAATATTGTGCTTGTGACAAAAAAAATGTCATTGTTTGGGGGGCGGGGAAAGGGGTATAACTCCTAATAATTTTATTTTCAATTAAGATTTGACATTTAAAAGGAATGTACCAGCATTTAAATGTGCAAGAGTGCACATAGTTAATTCCAATAGAATCAATATATTGCCTAAAAAAGACGTGTGTTTTAAAGGGATCATCCACTGTTTTTACAAATGTTGCCTAAAACCTTTGAAATGTCGCTATTAGAAGATCTATACCTAACAAAACGCATTATTTTGCACCATGTTTGTTTTATTAACTTTTAAAACTGGGACAACTTTACCCTGTGTCCTTTTAGTCCAGTGAGTTCTTTTGGTATAGGTTGGATTTTTATCATTTTTTTTTATGTGGAATGAGTATACAGTTAGTTGAAAAGAATGGCATATTGACTGATGCCATAACTTGGTGGAATCGTTGATTGCAAATATAAAGATGAAAGTATTGGAAAAAAGTGAGCAAAAGCCATTTTTTTTCTGTTGCATTAAATTAATGCAAAATCATGTAGAAATGTGTTTTAAGAGTTCTTTTTTCAGTGGTTGTTGTCAGCACATGTGTTTTGTGTATCTGGAATGCATTTATTGACAACCTACCAAACTCACTGTGGTTTTAGGGGGAAAAAAAGTTTTTTACATTTCTTCATTAAAATTGCCGCACATTTCTGTGAAGTGTTTTGTGATAACATGTAGTGGTTGCATTTCAGAGCATTGTGGAGGCCACAAGACGTTTAATATTATTATGAATCTAACCACTAGGAATGTGTATCATGTTTTTCCTGCAGTCACTGCTTTCTCCTCGCCCTCTCTTTTCTGTTTCAGGTGTCTTGATGCTGTAGCTGATGGTTCCTGATCAATGGTTCACGGCTCAGGTAGTCTGGGAAACTTGGATGGACAATCCTTCTATCCTATCCTGTTTGCTCTTTTGTTCACTAACCCAACCAGTTGAAGCACTGCCAAGAGGCTGCCACCTCTGAACCTGGTTCTGCTGGAGATTTCTTCATATAAAAGAGAGGAAGTTTTTTCTTCCTGCTGTCGCTTAATGCTTGTTCATATCGATCTAGTTGGGTTCTTTTTCTTTCTATGGACTTTATATTTTGTTACGTGCACTGAGATGAATTTGCGCTATATAAATAATGTTGAGTTGTGTTGTGAATTGGCGCTATACAAATAAAGATTGATTGATTAGTGAAGTTATATATATACTGTATATGGCTGGCTCAAGTGGTAAGTCACCCGATTTGCACACAGAGGACCCCATTTGATTCCCCGCTGGGGAAATGTGTGGGTCCTTAGGCAAGACCCTTCACGCTACTGCCTACCTCATACAATGATGAGAGACAATGAAATGAATGACATGCCGGCTCAGACGTCGCCCGGCCCAACAAGGTCGGCGCCAGGTGTTGGGGAACCAGAGCACCTCGATGTAAAATGGGCTACTGGAACAAGGCGGAAATGGGCGAGATGAGAGAACAGGGCTCTGATGGAATGCTACTACTTCAGTAACCCTAGCCAGAGGGGCTACATGCAGAGGATGTGGGAGAAATGGTTACTTCGAAACCCACAGTCCAAACTCACGGCGAAACAACTAGTAGCTCAGTGTTCCAACATCCACAAACGGCAACTGCTATCACAACTATGAGATTGACGAGGTACAACACCAATGCTGCGGCAACGGGGAGCCAGGACACAAGGTCAGAGGAGAGTTAACACCAGCCCCCCCAATGGAGATTGGGTATGAAGCCCCAATAAGTGCAATCACACTGAACAAGGCAGCAACTGACCTGAAAAATAAGATCATGTCAAAAATGTCCAGCAGGCAACCCTGAAGCCAATTACAGAGGCTAAAAGAAGTACCGCCAGAAAGTCTCCGAGAAGATGTGAATGCAGCTCTGAGAGCAATTCCTACATCAACCATCACTGAAACCAATGAGCTGATTAACTCCACAGCAGCAGTGATCCTAGTGACGCTATCGTAAGAGCAACTATGAGATGAAATACCCACCATGGAAAAGAAGGCTGGAGGCTAACATCAAGGCAGCACGGAGAGAAGTGAGTCAATTGACAGAGGCCTTGGAAGGTGCAATGAAAAAGCAAGTACCCAAAAGGTACAGCCAGATGCCCATACCTGAAGCATTGGAAACTGTCAAACAAAGGCTCCAAACCTTGGCCAGTCGCCTAAAGAGATACACGAGAGACAACAAAGCCAGACGAGTAAATCGTCTGTTCGCAACTCAACTAGCGAAAGTGTATGCTCAGTGGCAGGGTAACAATAACAGAGCAGACCCACCAAGGCTGGAAACTGAACAGTACTGGAAAGGCATATGGGAGAAGGAGGCAGCACACAACAGTGATGCACAGTGGCTGGTGGCTCTGAGAGAGGACCACAGCAACCTCCCTGAACAGAATCCAGTTACCATCACAGTGGTAGACGTCCAAGAAAGAGCCTCAGGTATGAAAAACCGGACAGCACCAGGCCCTGACATGATACACGCCTACTGGCTTAAGAAACTCACGGCACTCCATGAGCGCTTGGCAGCACAAATGAACCAGCTGCTGAGAGATGGGAATCACCCTGAATGGTTAACCGAAGGGCGCACAATCCTGATCCTAAAGGATCCCTCAAAGGGTACAGTCCCATCCAACTATCACCCAATAACCTGCCTCTCCACAACGTGGAAGCTCATGTCCGGCACCATAGCGGCTAAGATAAGCGGGCACATGGATCAATACATGAGCTCAGCTCAGAAGGGAATCGTCAAAAATACCAGAGGTGCCAAACACCAGCTCCTGGTAGACAGAACAGTCGCTCGAAACTGCAGAACTCGACATACTAACCTGAGCACTGCCTGGATTGATTACAAGAAGGCCTACGACTCAATGCCACATACTTGGATCATTGAATGCCTGGAGCTATACAACATCAACAGGACTCTAAGAACCTTCATTGGCAAGCCACTTGCACAAGTCTCCATCAAATGTGGCATATTCCAAGGAGACGCCCTGTCCCCACTGCTGTTCTGCATAGGTCTGAACCCCCTCAGCCAAATAATCAACAAGACTGGCTATGGATACCGACTCAGGAACGGGGCCACCATCAGTCACCTCCTCTACATGGATGACATCATGCTGTACGCTAAGAATGAGCGAGACATCGACTCACTGATTCATACCACCCGGATATACAGTGCAGACATTGGGATGTCATTTGGACTAGAGAAGTGTGGTCGGATGGTGACTAAGAGAGGGAAGGTAGTCGACACAGAAGGGGTCTCACTCCCAGAAGGAACAATAGCAGACATTGAGGACAGTTACAAGTACCTCGGAATCCCACAAGCAAATGGCAACTTTGAGGAGGTGACAGGAAAGCGGCTACGGCCAAATACCTCCAACGAGTAAGACAGGTCGTAAGAAGCCAGCTCAATGGCAAGAACAAGACCCGGGCAATAAACAGCTACGCCCTGCCAGTAATCAGATACCCTGCAGGAATAATAAGCTGGCCAAAGGATGAGATACAGACCACAGATGTTAAGACGCGAAAGCTCCTAACCATGCACGGAGGGTTCCACCCCAAATCCAGCACTCTGAGACTGTACGCTAGCCGGAAGGAAGGAGGACGAGGACTAGTGAGTGTGAGAGCCACTATCCAGGATGAAACATCCAAGATCCATAAGTACATCAAGGACAAGGCTCCAACAGATGACGTGCTCAGTGAATGCCTCAGACAATGGGGAACAGAAGATGAGGTGCTGGAGGTTCCGTCATGAGAGGACAAGCCCCTACACGGGATGTACCACCGAAACATAACTGAAGTGGTGGATATCAAGAAATCCTACCAATGGCTAGACAGAGCCGGACTAAAGGACAGCACAGAGGCACTCATCATGGCTGCAGAGGAGCAGGCCTTGAGCACCAGAGCAATAGAGGCCCAGATCTACCACACCAGACAAGACCCCAGGTGTAGACTGTGCAAAGAGGCCAATGAGACAATCCAGCACAAAACTGCAGGGTGTAAGATGCTGGCAGGGAATGCTTACATGGAGCGCCATTACCAAGTGGCTGGTATAGTGTACAGGAACATCTGTGCAGAGTATGGGCTGGAAACCCCAAGGTCAAAGTGGGAAACACCTCCAAAAGTGGTAGAGAATGACCGAGCCAAGATCCTGTGGGACTTCCAGATACAGACGAACAGAATGGTAATGGCGAACCAACCAGACATTGTGGTGGTGGACAAAGAGCAGAGGAAAGCCGTTGTGGTCAACATAGCAATACCAAGCAACTTCAACATCAGGAAAAAGGAAAAAAGTTCCTAAAATCCATCAGTAAGAGGCTGGGTGTGGTCGACTTGCTGCACCAAGATTTTCAGGAAATGAAAACCAGCCTGGAATTTGAATACCAACAAATTCAGGACTTACAGAAAGTCAATCAAGACATCCATTTGGCTTTATCTGCGGTGACCACGGAGGTAAAAGAGCTGAAAAATGAAAACAAGCTTTTTAAAGAGACAGTCCTGGATATCCAATCTCGCAGTATGCGAGACAACATAATATTCTCAGGTATTCCAGAAACCCCCAACGACGACCCAGAGGCTCTGCTGAAAAACTTCATGTCGTCTGCGCTTAAAATCCCGGCAGAAACCGTGAAAAACATCACCTTTCACCGTGTCCATCGTCTTGGTCCACGCAGAGGTAACCACCCACGCCCTATCATTGCCAAATTTGAACACTTTCAACAGAAAATCCAGGTTAAAAGTAAAGGTAGGGAACTTAAAGGTACGCAATTCGGCATGAATGATCAATTCCCTTGAGAAATAAATGAACGCCGAAAAACCTTATATCCTATCTTCAAAGAAAACCGACAGAGAGGCCGTAATTCCAAACTGGTCGTAGACAAGCTTTACATTGATGGCCAACTATTTAGGGATTCTAACATCACCCCCTGGCTCTACTAAGAAAAATAAAATAAAACATATATAAAAAAAAAAAACAGGTGATTTATGAGTTAATGTTGAAAGGATAATTCTCCACTCATGGTGTCGTTAAGGCAGCACTATTTAAAAGGTAAAATGTGTGTGTGTGTGTGTGTGTGTGTGTGTGTGTGTGTGTGTGTGTGTGTGTGTGTGTGTGTGTGTGTGTGTGTGTGTGTGTGTGTGTGTGTGTATATGTATATATGTATTCTATGTGTATGTATATCTATATATATTGATGAATGTTAACAAAATAAAAAAAAAAAACAAATAAAAAATGAAATATAAACAATAATAATTCAAAATGTATGTATGTATATATATATATCTAAAATAATTGAAATATTTCAAAAGATGAATAAAATAAAATCATGGACATGTGTATATATACTAAGTGTGTGTGTATGTATGTGTGTGTATGCTTGCTCAGATGTTGGTAAACACGTATAGGCTCGTACAGTTTCACAGGACACTCTCTACCCCCATGTCACCTCTTTCTTCTCCAACCCCGAACCTTTTTTTTTTATTTCACATCCACTCAATACCCCCCCCTTCCTACGCTTTATATAATTACCCGTTGCGTGTTTTATTCTTTTGGTACTGGTTGTTGTTGTTGTATGTTTGTGCTTCTCACTAACCTTCTCAACCCTTACCCTGTGGTATCTTACCTAAAATAAACTATCTGTTCTCTATGATCCCACTGAAACCACCAACACAATGGTTCAAAAGATTAAATTCTGCAATTACAAAATTCTATGCTAAGAATAAAAAACCCAAAATAAGCCTTTCAACTCTTCAAATAAATAAAAGCGAGGGAGGGTTGGAAGCCCCTAATTTCACGGATTATTACCTAGCAAACCAAATTCTATATTTAACAGAATGGCTAAAACCAAAAGAATACCACAAAACCTGGCTAGAAATAGAACAGCTAGACTGCAAACATATTAAAAACTCTGATCTCCCTTTTATCACTGCGACCCTCAAACGTCATAACTGCTTTAAAAACCCACTGATTGCCTCCACCCTGACTGCGTGGTGGAAAGCCCTGGACATTACAAATGGAATTATTCATCTCCAAGACCTTTTCGAAAATGATAAGCTCAGGACATATAACAATCTAACCCAAACATTCAATATGAAAAAAAGTAATTTTCTTCAATACTTACAAGTAACAGAGACAATTAAGAAAAATACGGCAATAGATTTAATCACCTTGCAACCTCCAGAACTGGCCATATATATGAAAAAAATCTCAACAAAAACAAAAAAACTCTCAAAAATATACAGAGCACTCTTGAACACTAACTCTAATCACTTACCAATCGCTAAATGGGAAGCTGAACTCTCAATCACCACGAACACCGATTTCTGGACAGAAATTTCTTGCAATACCTTTAAGATGACTAAAAACACAAATCTTCAGCTAATTCAATACAAGGTCCTCCACAGATCCCACATTACCCAACAGAAAATGTATAAAATGGGCTTCTCCATAACAGACATCTGCTCTCAGTGCACCCAGGGAACAGGCGATTCATATTTACATGCCGTATGGCTTTGTTCGCCAGTTCAACAGTTTTGGTTTCTAATCACTGAAATACTGTCCTCCATTTTGGACTGCAGGATTCCTCTATCTCCAAATCTATGTCTGTTAGGAGACCTGACTATGCTTGATATTCCAGCAAACCAATCACAATCCATCCTTGCAGCACTTGCCATAGCAAAAAAAACAATTTTAGTGAATTGGAAAGATAAAAAATCCTTAAACATAAACCAATGGCGAAATCTCCTCATAGAATTTATTTCCATGGAAAAGATGTCTGCTCTCAGAAAAAATAAAAAAACCTGCTTTGAGGAGCGTTGGACTCCTTTTCTAATTGCATTGAATCTTGATTTTTCATTTTTAGCCTGATGAGCTAGCCTGCAAGCAACTGCCAGCACCACTCTTTACTAACACACTGATCTAACTGTAGTCCTGGACCTCCATGGGCTTGTGTGGTGGCCTTGACCTGGGTGCCTTGAGTGGGTTGCTGGGGTGTTTTGGGTGCCTCTGTGGGGGCGTGCGTCCCTTTTGGGTGCTCTTGTGGTCCCTGGGCGGTTTGGTGTTGCTCTCCTGCCCCCTTCGTGCACGTCTGGGTGGCCCTTGGTGCCGGGGGCCTGTTCTTTTTCCACAGTGTTAGATAACAGTAAAATGCATCAAAGTCTATCTGTGATCAACTATTTATAAAGAACAAATATTGCAGACTGAAGTACTAGAACATCTACTTGTAGTATCAGTACTTAGTTTCCCTACAGCCTTGATGTAGTTGAGTAGAAAGTCCAGTATTTGTTGTTAAAGTTGCAACCTAAAGTATGACTACAGCACTTAAACAAAATCTCCATCACAGTCTTCGGGATCATTACTGTCCACAACTGTATGAAGCTTTTTGAAGACCTTCCCATCTTGTGGGTTTCTCCACTTCAGGGTGACTTTTCTCTCTACTTTCGACTTCAGTCTTTCTTCAAGCTGGAAAACAGTTTGTCTGAGATTGTTACACAATTCAAAATCATTTCACACACAACTTTAGGGTTCAAATGTTTTCCTTAAGATTTGAGTTAAGGACATTAGTTTGTTGCTCATTTCCTGAGGTCTGTCAGCCTTTTTCTGCCTCCTTCAGTCATTCAGAATGATTTCTGCTCTGTATTTTCTAACAACTTTAGACACAAAATCACTGAATGACTCTGGATGAACATGATTTAAACTTCTAGGTTTTTATGGAAAGATTTATGAGATACTTTTCCTGTTATTTTGTTGCTTGTGATGAGTTACATGAAAAGGTTAGTAAAAACCAAAATAAATTGGTCTCACAAAGTGTTTTATTCTTAAACAAGTCAGATCATATAACACTGAGACTATAACACAGCTGAAAACCCCACACTTAAAAAGTGCCTTGAACTTGACACCTCTTCTGTTATTTCATTGGCTGGCCTAATACCTTTTTCTGCAGACTCATCTCCTTACTCAGCACTTCTAATGATCTGTTCAGCCCCCTTTCCATTGATGTCATACACATGGGAATCTATTAATTTTTTTTCAAAGATTAAATCTTTTGTCTAAATCTTTTTATTATTATTATTATTATTATTATTATTATTATTATTATTATTATTATTATTATTATTATTATTATTATTATTATTATTGTTATTTGTATTCAGTTGTAGAGCATTCTAAATTTAAAGGTTGACATCTCCATAATCCATTGGTTAATAATGAATGGGCCAGTTTTTTCTCATACCTGTTGCTGATTAATGTTTTCTGTTAGAGTAATATCACATGATCAAGTCTTTTCTAATAATTCTCACTACAAAATAAGTAATAACAGTGGGTACAATCAATATCATCCAATATGCAAGGTTACAATCAGTGTTAATTATGACAGCAAATGTTTTATTTAGTTTTATTTATAGTCTTTGGGCTAAAATGCAGCATAGTTTCAGTCAAAATGAAGTTATCAGGATTATTTTAGATATAGTTTTAGTCAATAAATGATATTAAGATTTTAATCGACTAAATCTGTTACAGAAATAAAAGACCTAAATATAAAGCTTAGGAGTTTATACATTTTTTCAAGTTTCAGTTGTCATTGATTAACCTGATTTAATGTTTTTAAATTCACAGACGTATTTGATGTGATCAATGCGTAAAATCATATAATCACATGAGTTCTGATTGGATTTCGTTCCATGTGATGAAATTATAGTTACATTTTTATAAACTAACAAAAATATTGATACATTTTAATGTAGTTTTTGTTCACATGTATTTATTTTAGTTAGCCATAGTCTAGTTTTTGACATTTGGGCGACCGGGGCTCAGGTAGTAGAGGGGTCGGCTTCTGATTGAGAGGTTGGGGGTTCGATTCCAGTCTCACAAAGTGTCTATGGGCAAGAACTGAACCCTAAGTTGCTCCCAGTGGTCGACTAGTGCCTTGCATGGCAGCTCAGTCCTATTGGTGTGTGAATGGGTGAATTCCCTGATATTGTGAAGCGCTTTGAGACTACTCCAGAGTGGTGATAAAGCGCTATATTAATCAAGTCCATTTACCATTGTCATTTTAAAAAATGTAGTCGACAAAAACTATGATTAAAACTTTAGTTGTATCATACAAGAAGTAAATAGTTGTATCAGTTGTACACCTATCTTCTGTGTTTGTTTTGCAATTATTTATATCCAGTTTAATAAGTGGCACAATCTGTTTTATGTATTGTGTCTGGAAGGTTTTAGGTTCAAACCCTGTTTGGGTTCTATTTTCTATGAGTTTCTATTTTGTCAGTGAACCTGGTTTTATTTAGTTTTCAGTTATTTTTTTGGTATTTAGTTGGTTGTCTGTGTGTGTGGTTCATATCTGTGTGTTTCCACACACCCTGTTTTGTTAAGTAGAGTGTGTTTGTGTTGAGTCCCTTGTGTTTCCACCCAGGTGGGCCGTGTGTACTGATTGTCTTCCCTCACCATTTAAAGAAGTGTTTGCACTCGGCATGTTTACTGCATTGTGATTGGATTGTCATCAATGTCAATTAGTCAGTTATTTAGGTAGCTTTGGTTTCTACTTTTCCTTATGTTTGCTTTGTAATTTGAAAAGTTTCGGTTTTTTTTAATAAAAGGACTTTTGTTTAGACACCACTTCTTCTTTTATATCCACGTCTAGATTGTCCAACATCTTCCCAATAATAGTTCCTCCTTTTCACTAATAATGTTTTGGATTAGGGTAAAAAATGTTAGGCAGTATTTGCCTAATTTATAAAACACTTTTCTCAGTTTCACTTAATGATTATCATTATCCCACTAACCATGAGGCAAACTGTAGCAGACAAATGGCAGTTTTTCTTCACAGGATAAAAACTTCCATTTTCCCCCCATGGTTGATGAGGTCACAGCACAGATAACTTTCATGGAGTTGAGCTTATTAGCAACACTGTCCCAGTTGCTGAAGGTGAAGTTGCTTCCATCAGACCAGAAAAAGTTTGGAGGTCTGTGTAGCCCAATCCATACCAATGAGCCCTCTGTCTCACTGTAAATCTTTTTTACCACTTTGATATTTGTCACAGTCACCAGGTCCACATAATTTTCTCGACAGTATTTCTGTGCAACTGGCCAAGTTTCAGAAGAATTCACAAAAAAAACGTTGGGATCCAGCTGTGACCCTGTTGAGACAATCATTAGGGTTTTAGAGAGGAGTATTCTTACACTATGATTATATTTTATAGAAATGAAGATTTGATTTTTCATATTCTCACCATTGTAACAAACAAAAAATGCCTTATATGAACAAAGCAGATCATTCCATACATATCTTACTGAAACACATAAGTCATGAGCTGCATTAAAGTCAGGTTGATCACTTCTCCAGTTCCTATAGTTAGCACCGACTCCTGAGAATCCATCTGACCATCTCCAGTCGATTGTGCTGTACAGACCCATCCAGACGTCTGAGCTCTGACCAGCTGATGTAATGGTGTCTAGAAGCTGGTCGTTCTGCTCTTTGTTTCCAATTGTGGCCAGGTCTGCATAAGTCTGCCTGCAGTAGGTCTGAGCTTCAGTCCAAGTCTTTTGATCAGCAACATAGTGGTACTGTCGGCATGTGGAGTAAGACCACCCTGTGGAGAAATAAATATTTTAATGAATGTGGAAGCACAATGTACATGCAGGGGTTTGAAGAAGTCTGACTTAATGTATGACAACAAAGGACCAAAGTTACTTTAAAGAGTAACTAAACTCTAAAACCACTTGTTTCTGCTGAATTTAAGTGTCCGTGTTTGTGGTAGTGTTGTTGATCACCAAACACACCACATCACTTGACCACTAAAACACAAATACAAGATTCAGTCAGACGTATATTGATCATGAATCTAAACCTTTAAAGATCCAGTATTTTGCTATTTTTCACCCATCTCCATTTGTTCTAAAAATCCCAACAACATAGAATTTGAGGTTTATTTTCCCAAACTTAGCTATTTTCTGGAGTTTTAGCCTTCTGAAAAGTCACTTTCAGAGCGCTCCCAAAAACAAGCTGCCTATGCATGAGTTGACTTAAACACACGCACACTACTTCAGCATGTGTTTATCACAGTAACAGCAGCAGTTAATCATCAACAGTCTTCCTTCTCCTCCTCACCTCACAGAAATAGTTCATTTAAGACGATAGTTCATTGTTTTGTCCAACCGCTGTGTTACACTGGGTCATAAACACGTCGGATCATCCCAAAAAAGCGATACGAGGTGGTATAACTGCTACTAAAAATGGAACTGATTGTGACTGCTCGCTCTGCGCCACAGGAAAGTAAACTCTCAACTATCAGCTGAGTCAGCTGCTTCAAACCCTCACATAGGCGGCTATATTGCTTTCTTCTCCTCTTCACCTCTTCCGGTCACAAGAATAGTTCATTTAAGACAATAGTCCATTCAAGATGATAGTTAATTGTTTTGTCCAACCGATGCGTTGCATTGGGTCTCAAACACGTCAGATCATCCCAAAAAAAGTGATACAAGGTGGTATAACGGCTACTAAAAGTGAAACTGATATTCTGTATTATCTATATACTGAACGTAAAGATATTAACTGTAATATGTGTACATGTGCCTGTTACGTTGACTGGACTGGATTTACAGAAAGATTAATCAGCCATAATGTATTTGTTTTTTTTTTTTTTTTTTTCTTTACAATTATTATATACACTAGTACAGTGCCCGTCGGAAGTATGTATTCATATCGTGGGGGCTTAAGTAGAGTAGTCAATTATGGCTAAATGACTATGTGTTTAAAGGTTGGATGTACAAAGAGGTGTACATACTCAAGGGGTCTGCAACCTGCGGCTCTGGAGCCTCATGTGGCTCTTTGACTCTTTTGCAATGGCTCTTTGTAGCTTTAAAAATAATAATTAAATAAAATAATGAAATGTTATTTATTATTGTACAGAGGATGTTGATGATTAATGACATTAACGTCAAATAAAATGATGATAAAACAATTGGTTAACATAAAAATAAATCACGTTATGCAATAACTGCCACTTTCCTACTTCAACTCCTACAACCTCTACTTACCATCAACTTTCCTGCACCTGTGGCTAACCTTAAGTTTTAAATCCGTTGTAAGATAACTAAAGTAACAAAAAGATTATTTTGGAAGAAAATAGAGATTGTATTTGTCTGTGGAAAGAAAAAAAATTATTTAATTGCCGACATGCCACCTTAATATGCAAGCTTGATATGTTGCAAGAATTTTTTATATTTTTTTTGTTTGGTGTATTTTTTTTTAATGTATGTTTTTTGGAGTCATTATGTGTATGTTTGTATCTTTCTGTTGTGTTTTTGTGAAACTTTTGCATAATTATTGTTTTTTGTTGCCATTGTACTGTGATTCTGGAATCATTTTGACTATTTTTGTATGTTCTTTGGTGTAGTTTTGTGCATTTCTGTTGTCATTTTGTGTATAAATATGTAGTTTTGTGTATTTTGAGTCAATTTCATAATTTTCTGAAATGTATGTTTCTTTGAGTCCTTTTGTGTGTTTTAGGTTCAGTGTTTTGTTTTATTTTACTCATTTAGTATTTATTATATATATGTGTGTGTGTGTGTGTGTGTGTGTGTGTGTGTGTGTGTGTGTGTGTGTGTGTGTGTGTGTGTGTGTGTGTGTGTAATTAACAGGCACTCCTATGCCACATGCTATATCTGTTACTGAGGGAGGTACGTGTGGTTTGTGGTGCAGCTCAGGATTTATAAATAAATTGTGTGTGCACGTTGACAGCTGTAATTCCTTTAAATAAGCAGCAAATTGATTTGCATGTTCTTCAGTTTGTGTGTGTGTTTATTTTTTTGCATCATAAAGTCATGCATGTTAGACTTACTGTAGTGCACACGTGGGCAACTTTGGGACCACGAGACACTGGGAAGGGGTTGCCAGATTGCCTTCAAGAAACTAAGAATATATTTTTGAACAATTTGAGCCCATTTTTGTTTGATTTCACCCTTTTTTCTGCAACTACACCAAACTCACCATTTTCATCTTTTTCTTGCCGTTTTTTTTGCTCATTTTAATGCATTTTTGCTACATTACTCCCATGTACATCACTTTTCCTCCTAATGTCACATATGTTGACCCAATATTGTAACTTTTTACCACTTTTTGCCGTATTTCATGCTTTTTTTTTGCCAATTTAACCACATTCACGATTTGTCATGCTCATTATTTGCTAAATTACTTTGTCTCAACCACCCTCCCCCCATTTCTGCCACTTTTAAGCCAATATTGACACTTTGAACCCTTTATAACACTTTTTTTGTCTGTTTTTGTCCACTCTAATTTGCAACTTTGAACCAATTTCTGTGGTTTTTAAAATCCCATTTCCCCAATATTTCCACCATTTTTGGTCACTTTTAACCCATTTTATTTCTGATTAAAACAAGGATTTACATCTTTAAGATGACTATGTATTATGGCAGAAATAATACTAAACTCGATCTAATAGTACACGTGTTAAACTCAAGGCCTGCGGACCAAATCTCCTTTTGGTTCATCTAATTTAGCCAGCAGGAGAAAGTCAAATGGACATTTAAAAATTAATCATTAACTGACCAACTAATTCAGTTGTAGATTACTCAGTCCCGCCAAATACCCACATTTATTTATTTATTTATTTATTTATTCAGTTCATTTCCGACATGGTCGCATTCACAGAAATTCATTTGACATTCAGAGCAAAATCACATCATTGTTTTTTTGTTTTTTTTTTTTTTTTTTTGTCCTTTTTTTGTCCTTTTTCATGCCGGAAAGGGCGACGGAAAAAAGCATTATGCTTATCCAGATCCGTCCCCTAATTTGAACACAGATAATTTTACATCCAACCTCGTTTCTTCCCTTTTTTTTTTTTTTTTTGTCCCTTTTTTTTTTTTTTTTTTTTTGATGTGTTCTCGTCTGCAGTCATTGTTCCTGTTGTTACTCCTAAACAAAAGGGATCACAGTTTTCCTCCTAATATCACACGATGGCAGTCAATTTCAATCTGAAATTGTTAAAGAATTCAAATATTTTTTTTCTGAAGTGTTTCAATTTTGCTCAAATTATTCCACAAAATTTCCTCAAATTAGATTTTTTTAAAAATCACAAATTTAAGAAAATTGAAGTTCTAATCCCGCAGGGACGGATATCTCTCACTTATTATTTTACATATATTGCGTAACATTTCTATCATTTTCTCCACCTATAATCTGAGGCCCACTTCAGATCAAACTGGTCGGTATTTGTTCCCTGAACTTAAATGAGTTTGACAGTCCTGTAATAGAAGAATCCTCCTTGGACATCCCTCTGCAGCTCTGTCAATGTGTCTCTCACTTCCTCGTTGGTGCGGAGTACAGTGGGAACAGTGGAAACAGTGAGGGTGTGTAACAGGGTGTGACTGCCTCCCAGTCTCTCTGCAGCCAACAGAAACATGGGAAACCTGGAGCTCACAGCTGTAGCATTAAAGCATCATGGGAGTAAAAATGGAGCTTGTTTAGAAAATGTGAGCATTCGTACGACTTGATAATGTTAAACTTTAGTGAATTGGGTTTGATTTGACTGGTTCTGGAAAGTTTTTCAGTTAGTTCTACACAAGTTCACTGTCTCCATGCCTGGATTGGCTGCTTACTGGTTGCCCACAAATGGTGGATTACAGTAAGCGTTTGCCATAAAAACAAGTAGAAATGGTTTTGATTCAAAGTTGTGACTGAACTAAACATTAACATATTCTATAGCTCAAGCTGTGATTATGTGCTGTGTGTAAGTTTTCAGTAAAATAGCCCCAAACTTTTGAGACTTTAGGTTGGTTCATCTTCTGATCAGTATGTAAATGGTGAAGTAACACTGCACCCAGCAGTTCATGTATGGCTTAACTGAGGCCTTTTTGTAGCTGCTGATTGGTTCCAATTTTGTCACTAAGTATTTTCAGTTGTGTGTCAAAGTATTTTCAATTACCCAATGTGTATTGTGTTTTGAATAGATGTGTTTTCCCAACGGTACCCTGAGATTTCCTTTTTGAACTAAGTGTCTAATGTATGAAATAGTGTGTAGTGTGCAGGAACAAGTGTGTTAAAGAAATGCAACTAAAGTGCAAAGCAGCACTTTTGTTAAAGGTATGGTTATACTTTGTTTAAGGTATGGTAAAAACAGCTTCAATACTTACTTTGGTTTAAGCAATGAGTAAAAACTGTGAACCTGGAACTGTTTGCGGTGTCTGTTTTTGCACCGTCTGATTCTGGATCTGGATTTTTTTGTATAGTATGTTTTTTTGGAGTCATTAGTTTTGCAGTCACTTTTACAAAATTATTGTTTTTTGTTGCCATTGTACTGTGATTCTGGAATCATTTTGACTATTTTTGTATGTTCTTTGGTGTAGTTTTGTGCATTTCTGTTGTCATTTTGTGTATAAATATGTAGTTTTGTGTATTTTGAGTCAATTTCATAATTTTCTGAAATGTATGTTTTTTGGAGTCATTTTGTGTGTTTTAGGTTTAGTGTTTTGTTTTATTTTACTCATTTAGTATTTTATTATATTTATAGTGTGTGTGTGTGTGACTTTTAGCAGTATAAAAACATTTTTAATATTGACCTTTTCTTTTTTTAACCCAAACAAACTGCGACACAGTGACGTCATGAACCCGGAACCGGAAGTAGTGCGCTCAATACCGCGCTCTTACCGAGGGAGCCGTAATTTTAAAATTAACGTTTTGAGACGCCAAATTACTCCAAAATAACGGATGCACACACTTGGGGTATTTGGAACCCATTGACGAAGATTCAGGTTGAACTCATACCGTGTCGGGGAGATATTTGCTACAGGCATCCTTCACGCAGTGCTATGTATGTATTTTCTTTTTTTTTTTTTTTTTGTATGTATTTTCTAAGGTCTATGCATGTACCAGTGAACGCCCAGCCCCCACGCTCTGTCTCGTGTTTATAAAGCAAATGAATGGCTCCTTATCGTGCTTTTGCAGAGCTTGATGACAACACATTGGTTTAAACCAGGAACGTTTTATCAGCTGATTAATGATCATCTGAAAACTATACTGGATCAGAACTTAGCTTAGCTCTTAAACTACTACCAACCGTGCAATAAGAGGAAATCCAGAGTCGTAGTACAGACTCCTAAGATCTACACAGTCAACAGGGACAATGGCTGACCTAAAGTCAGGGACCAGGTACAGTTTGATCTTCTTTGATATAAAAATGTACAAGTCAATGTCACCAGTAGGCTGTTCATCATCTGAAAACTGGGAGGTGGTTATCAGGATACTGGCTCCCAGCTTCTTCCCAGTTGGTGTGTACGTCTTTGGGGCAGTGGTCAGTAGGAAAATAAGGAAAGTAACAGACTGCATACCTGGGGTGATGGGATCTTGTTTAGTGATTATGGGATAACTATGAATTGGTGCCTTGGTCTCTCTCTGGTAGTTCTGTACTTATTATATTTGTATTAAAATAATTATGTACAATATATATTTAAACCTTAATTGTAACAAAGGAGGGATTGAAATGGTTAATTCCAGAACTATTATCTCTCCCAGGCCTGATCATCTCTTAGTCAGAGTTCCCTAAACAGGCCATATTGACTTTGCATCCTCATCTAAAACCACTATAACACCACTTCATAATTATTAAAAAAAGAAGCACTCAGGACCTTATTTCTCTGATGGAGACGAGTCTGACTACAGGTGGGAGACAGACCGGCTGGTGTCCTGGTGCAGCCAGAACAACCTGGAGCTCAACGCTTTAAAGACAGTGGAGACGATAGCAGACTTCAGGAAGAACCCAGCCCCCCTCACCCCCTCACCCTGGGAGACTCTACAGTGAGCTCTGTGGAGTACTTCTGCTTCCTGGGGACCATCATCACTCAGGACCTCAAGTGGGAGCTGAACATCAGCTCCCTTATCAAAAAAACTCAGCAGAGGATGTACTTCCTGCAGCAGCTGAAGAAGTTCAGTCTGCCAACAAAGATGATGGTGAACTTCTACAGCGCCATCATCCAGTCCATCCTCTGCTCCTCCATCACCATCTGGTACGCTGCAGCTACGGCCAAGGACAAGGCCAGACTGCAGCGTATCATCCACTCTGCAGAGAAGGTCATCGGCTGCAATCTGCCCTCCCTCCAGGACCTGTACGCCTCCAGGATTCTGAGGCGTGCAGGAAAGATTGTGGCCGACCCCTCCCACCCCGGTCATAAACTGTTTCAATCTCTCCCTTCTGGAAGGAGGTTTCAGTCCATCAGGACCAGAACCTCCAGACACAAAAACAGCTTCTTTCCCTCTGCCACCATCCACATGAACACACCCCAAGTCACCCACTGAACCCCCCCCCACCACCACCCGATCACCACCTCCATGATGACATTATCTGCTGCACTATATATGTATATATATATATATATATATATATATATATTTATCCTATTTATCCTTATTCTCTATCTATCCTTTATTCATCCCTCATCCTTTATATTTATCACTGTTATTATTATTGTTGCTGGGTTGTTCTTTGTTCTTGTTTTTCTTTGTTTCGTGCACCATCTACCAAGACAAATTCCTTGTGCTGTCCTTAAAACTGTACTTGGCCATTAAACATTTCTGATTCTTATTCTGATTATTTGCTAAAAGTTGTGTAAAAATGTGCTAATTTAACTGCAGACAAAAACACATATTACAGTATATCTGATACCAAATCCAGCCCTTATAAGGTGGCTTTCGTTACCATTTAACACCATACAGACTGATTTCAGATTTATGATCTCATGTTTATCAGCAAACATTTCTCTTCAACTTAATAGAAAAACATTGTGTGATAGACATAGGACATTTTGTGCAAGGTTGCAGAAAGAATCACATATTGGAAAACATCTTTCCTGGTAATGTCTCGATTATATTAATCAATTCATGGAGGTAAACACTATCGTTCATTGGTAAAATAAACGTGATGCTGAAATTGCCGCCACATTGCAAACATTTAAGAATAGCAAATATTTAGGAGCTTTAAACCATAATCATTATTTTTTAATGGTACTATTACAGCCTGCTCCTTTTTAATATTCTTCAACATTTATGAGATTTCAGAATATTAACTTTTATTTTCAAACTTTAACAACAAGATAGCTCCAACTTGTTGCCAAACCCACAGGTCCAGTAGAACAAACCTTTTTAGTTTTCCTCAAAAGCTGTCATTCCGTCTGTAAACCTTTTAAATAGTTATAGTCAGTTATAATAACTGTTTATTGTTTTTGCCACTTTTAGGTCTTCATATCATAACTTTCTGAACCAAATAATTGACTACTAACCTGAAAGACACATGAGAGCCAGTAAGATCCTCGCCATCCTGATCTGCTCAGTGGATTGTTTCACTCTAGATTGTGTTTATATTAGGGCACAATTTAAACAAATTCACGACTTGTTTTTTCTTGTTGCCCAAGGTCACATTTAAACAAGGACGAGCAAAGATTTGTTTATCATGACCTTAATCAAATGAAATGCTAATTCCTCTGTGGTTCACCCTGTGGAAAAGATATTAGTCATTATGTAATTTTCTTCTTGACTGAAAATGTCGACCAATAATCTGATCAGACCTTTTTCAGTGCCTCATTTTATCCTCTCTACTGTTGTTGTCAGCAAAGGATTAGTTAGCAATAGCAATAGAAACAGAGAAACAATTGTGTGAGTAAGACAAATACCTGTCGTCAATCTCTTTAAAACATACTTTTTCGTTTCTTTTTCCTTCACAATGTAGTGCAATCTTTTTACAGCAGCTTTTTATGTTTTATTATTGCAACAAAACTCACATTTATTGTATTGCTTAATATGGTGCTAATCACCAACTCTCCCTAAGGAAGGAACCCAAAGCACACACGCACGCACACACACACCACCACCACCATCCGGAATTATGTATTCATATAGTGGGGTGTGATTCTGGAATAATTTTTTGTATTTGTTTTTTTTTATCTTTCTTAGTGTAATTTTGCGCATTTCTGTTGTCATTTTTTGTATTAATATTTAGTTTTGTGTATTTTGAGTCATTTTCATGTTTTTGTTGTTGTTTGGTATATTTTTCTGTAGTGCATGTTTTTTGGAGTCATTTTGTGTGTTTTTGGAACCTTTTGATATATTTTTGGCCATTTCTGTTGTTTTGTGTACTTTTTGTATAACTATTGTTTAGTTTTTTGTTGTATTTTACTCATTTGGTATATTTTTATTATAAATACGTGTGTGTGTGTGTGTGTGTGTGTGTGTGTGTGTGTGTGTGTGTGTGTGTGTGTGTGTGTGTGTGTGTGTGTGCGCGCTCCTTTGTCGTGTGGGACTCTCCCAATCTCCTCCATTCAACATAATCCATCACAGGTTGTTGAATACCACCACAAATAAACATTTTGCAACACTAAAGTCACAACTCTCTCTCTAAACGGCTCTGTGTGTGTTCTGCATGTGCATTCCGGCACTCTCTCACACACACGCACGTGCATTAGTCGTGTGTGTTTGTGTACATACTGTATACATTGTAGCTGCTATCATCTCAACACACAGAATAATATAAGAAGAAACACTCACCTTTGCGCAGAACAAACGATAATCATCGTGGAGCTGTGTTCTGGACCCATCCGTTCACAAAAAAGTTACATTCCTCTGTCTGAAGAACCAGATAGTTTGTGATATGGTGTCACTGCGCACAGTGATGGAGACAGAGGAGGTGGACTCCGTGACCCACGATTTAAAGGAAGTTTGTGATCACGGGAATCATTTTAAATAACCGTGAAATATTACCTTAAATAACTTTTAGCAGAACAAAAAAGTTTTTAATATTTGTATTCATTTTTAAAATTGATCTTTTTTAAACCCAAATTAACTGCAACACAGTGACCGGTGACCCGGAAACGGAAGTAGCGTGCTCAAATTACTCTAAAATAACGGATGCACAAATTCGTGGTATTTGGAAGCTGTTGACAAAGTTTCAGGTCAAACAAACATTACATCAGGGAGAGATTTGCTCCACAAACACCCGTGCATGCAGACCTTTCATGCATTATTGCATGTATGAGATGAATTTGGCTTCAATTCACCACCTCAAAAGTGACATCATTTTCCCACTTCTCCAAAATGTCCGTGCGCCAGGGTCCGTGTTACCGCACCGGTGCACACATAATCATGCTATGATTATTTTTATAAATCACAAACTTTGCGTGGATATTGTTGTGCGCATAATTCAGGCCCCGTTTTTTTTTTTTTTTTTGGGGGGGGGTTATTTATTAACATTCATGAGTTTTCAAAAAAAAAGTCTGATCTTCAAGTTAAAAAAGTCCTTTAACTGCAAGATAACTCCAAGGTGTTGCTGAACCTACAGGTCTAGAAGACAGTTCTTGTTTACAATAGCTTTCCTCAAAAGCTGCATCAGTCATTTTGTAAGCCTTTAACTACAGTAGTTTGCTTTAAAAATAACTGTTCTCTGTCTTTGCCACGTTTAGATCTTTTCAGATCATAACTTTCTTCCAAAAGAGACCCAGATAATTGACTACTAACCAGAAAGACACATGAGGGCGAATAAGATCCTTTTCATCCTTATATGTTCAGTGGATTGTTTCACTCTAGATTGTGTAAACATCAGGAAGCAATTTAAACAAATTCGCGACTTGCTTTTTCTTGTTGCTCAAGGTCACCTTGAAAACAAGGATGAGCAAAGATTTGTTTATAATGACATTGATCAAATGAAATGCTAATTCCTCTGTGGTTCGCCCTTTGAAAAAGATATTAGTCATTATGTAATTTTCTTCTTGACTGAAATATGTCGACCAATAATCTGATAGATATTTTTCAGTGCCTCATTTTGTCCTCTCTACTGTTGTTGTCGGCAAAGCATTACTTCTTTGAAAGCATATTTAATAAAGCTGTAATATGACCTGATTGTATTCTATTATCTGTTCCTTGGACATAGCAATAGAGACAGAGAAACGTCTGAAGAGAAATGTCGTCAATCTTATAAAACCGAATTTTTCTTTTTTTTTTTACGTGAACAATGTAGTGCAATCTTTTTACAATGGCTTTCTATGTTTTTTTATTGCCTAACATTATTTTTATCACCAACCCTCCCTAAGGAAGGAATGCAAAGCACCCCGCAGCTGCCTCGGTGCCACCCTCCAGTGGCTTCACACTCTCTCACACCCCGGTAGAGGGTGTTTCTGCTGCAGGACACACTTGAGCCCACCCTCCATCACACCTTCCCAGTTGAAACTGTTGTTGGTCCACAACAGAGCCAGAACACATGGATCATGTGTTGATGCCACCGTGCACCAAGTGTGTCCGATTGTAGATCATATTCCCATTTTGCGGTTCTTGAAGCGGTACACTCAGAGCCTTATTATGAACATATTTGAAAACATGACCTAATGGCTCACTGTTCACATTTATAACACACCAGGCTTGGGTAAGATTACTTAGATCTATAATTCTGATATGTGAGTGCAAATATATGCAATGAATCTGGCTTTAATTCACCACCTCATCATTGGTAACATCGTTTTCCCACTTCTCCAAAATGTCCGTGTTACCGCACCGGTGCTCACATTCTCATGCTATGTTTATTTTTTTTAAATCACAAACTTTGCATGGAGAGTGTTGAGCGCATATTTTAGGCCCCGTTTTTTTTTTCGTATTCATTAACATTCATTCAAGTTAGGAGTCCTTTAACTGCAAGATAACTCCAACATGTTGCTGAACCTACAGATCCAGAAGAAAGTTCTCGTTTACAATAGCTTTCCTCAAAAGCTGCATCAGTCATTTTGTAAGCCTTTAACTACAGTAGTTAGCTTTAAAAATAACTGTTCTCTGTCTTTGCCACGTTTAGATCTTTTCAGATCATAACTTTCTTCCCAAAGAGACCCAGATAATTGACTACTAATCGGAAAGACACATAAGGGCGAGTAAGATAATTTTCATTTTTATATGTTCAGTGGATTGTTTCACTCTGGATTGTATTAATATTAGGAAGTGATTTAAACAAATTCGGTGTGTAAATTGGCGCTATATAAATAAAGATTGATTGATTAGTGAAGTTAAGCATTTGTAGTTTTAAACATATTGAAGGTGTTTTTTACTAACTTTTTGTGTGAGGTTCTTCTTCCCGTGCAGCATCCATTACACTTACATGCAAATGGACTATTAATCAAAGTAGGCAATGACGTAATTTCCCCTGTGCTGAAGGCCTCAAAACCTGCCACTAACACCTACATTGAACAACACTAACCATAAACACATGCACTTGATAAGCACCCCTGCAGTATGAAATGTTGAATGCTAATTTTTTTTTGTCCAAATGTATGTGTCTTTTATCAGATTGTACCCTAACCACCGCTGCAGCCAAAGTTCACTCTGAACTGAATTCAAAACTTGAGAGCCCTGGAGATGGAATATTGTCTTTCCTTGAGTTTGAACCTGTTTTGGCTGAAGGCTCTTTGTGTTTTGATAGTTGAGAGGCACAGATGCCAGTAACTTAGTTACTTAGTAATGCATTACTCTAATATGTCCACCATAACTAATGGACAGCGGAGCATGGAAGATGTTCTGTTGTTACACATCCAGTGGAAATCTGGTGTTAATCTTTGTGGTTTGTTCAGGACAGACATTATTGGACAACAAACATAGTGATGGTCGTGTGAGTTATTTTATTTACACATTATTAGACACATTTTCAGGCATTTTATTTCTTACATTCAGGATAGTTTATACAAGCAAAACAGTCATTGAGAGCAGTGCTAAGGGTGTTACACTTTTTTCTAAGCTGTTGCAAGACAAACAGAAAGAAAGGCACAGCACAACTAAGAGCTGGACATTGTAAAGCCTATTTTAATTATTATTATTTATTAATCAGTTCTTCCGACAGACACACAAACTGGTGTGTCATAATAAAGTTTAAATGACAAAATATGACAGACAAATGTATTCTGCACTGAAATAAAAGTTGTTAGTTTGAACTTAAAGCTGCTGGCGACGATTCCTAGCATTTTAAAAACTGAACCTGTTTTTCATTCCAAAGTTGTTCTCGTCCTCTACTGATGCCAGTGTGACCCCAAACACACTAACAAAGCAATTCCCCTTACATTTCTGTTTTTTTTCACGGATTGAAAGTTGTGCCAAAATCTTGAGGAGTGACGTCATATCACACCATAAACAAACCGGAACAAAAATAACATCAAGCGAATCACAGTTTGGCTAAAAAACACAAGATATCGCAGTAAAAATTAAGTCAAAACGCTTCTTAAATATAAGAAATGTAACTTTAAACTTCAGTCTAACTTTGTATCGTAGAATATTATTGAAGATGCAGCAAAGTTGCTCTGTGTCAAGTTTAGGCTATCCTTGATGAAATCTGTCATTAAATCTTTCCACTTTGTTTCCCTGAAGTCACAAGCATTATCTTTGGAAATGCAGAAAATCTAAATAGCACAATTGAAATGGAAACACCTGACTTTCGAAAAAACATTCAAAAATCGCTCAAAGGTTTTGACGCTTTCATGAGGAGGAATTTAAAACATTTAAATACTAAAATGTGTCACAAAAGTGCCACTTTTTCTGCAATTACACGTGACCACTGCTCTCTGAGAAAACATGATGGGGTACGTGTGGACAGCAGAGGAGACCGGGACAGTTTTTAGCATTATACTTTAAAATGATTACTGCAACATTAGACGTGAAACAACAAAGGAATACAGAGTGTTATAAAGAGGTTTGGAGAGTCTGACTTTCTCCAGCGAAGTCTCGCGGGATGAGATTTCACGGGAGCTACGAGGCTCCAGCCCAAAACAACGTTGAATGGAAACGCATTCAAAGCACAATTATACTTTGTTGACATTTAGAAATATTGCTTTTATTTTTCAAAAATCTGTAATGGAAACACAGTTATATTTATCTTTATCTGTGTTAAAAGAGGTGATAAGGAGAGCCAGCAGCAGCTTTAAGGATAATCTTTGTGGTTTCTTTTTCCACAGTGTTAGATAACAAAGTAAAATGCATCAAAGTCTATCTGTGATCAACTATTTATAAAGAACAAATATTGCAGAATGAAGTACTAGAACATCTACTTATAGTATCAGTACTTAGTTTCCCTACAGCCTTGATGTAGTTGAGTAGAAAGTCCAGTATTTGTTGTTAAAGTTTCAACCTAAAGTATGACTACAGCACTTAAACATAATCTCCATTACAGTCTTCAGGATCATTACTGTCCACAACTGTATGAAGCTTTTTGAAGACCTTCCCATCTTGCGGGTTTCTCCACTTCATGGTGACTTTTCTCTCTACTTTCGACTTCAGTCTTTCTTCAAGCTGGAAAACAGTTTGTCTGAGATTGTTACACAATTCAAAATCATTTCACACACAACTTTAGGGTTCAGATGTTTTCCTTTAGAGTTGAGTTAAGAACATTAGTTTGTTGCTCATTTCCTGAGGTCTGTCAGCCTTTTTCTGCCTCCTTCAGTCATTCAGAATGATTTCTGCTCTGTATTTTCTAACAACTTTAGACACAAAATCACTGAATGACTCTGGATGAACATGATTTAAACTTCTAGGTTTTTATGGAAAGATTTACGAGCTACTACTCAGACTCTAAAAGAACTTTATAATGATATTTGTCTAATCTTGCACTACCCCAAAACCAATCCCCCTAAAACACAAACAATGACAATGCATGTACAAAATGTGAGGAGAGTTTTCCAGTTGTGAGTTACATGAAAATGTTAGCAAGAGCCAAAAGATCAGATCATAAGACACTGAGACTATAACACAGCTGAAAACCCCACACTTTTAAAGCACCTTGAACTTGACACCTCTTCTGTTATTTCATTGGCTGGCCTAATACCTTTTTCTGCAGACTCATCTCCTTACTCAGCACTTCTAATGGTCTGTTCAGCCCCCTGCATTGGGCGATTTTTGAACTTTACACTCGATTGAAACGATTGAAACGCTGAAGGTGGCTTTTTTAAACAATGGCCACGGTTACATGATGCTTTTATTTAATTCTGAATCATTTATTCAGAATTAAATAATACAGAATTAAAGTGTTCTGCTTCGTGTTTACATGGAAGTAGTAATTCCGAATTGAGGTTTACATGAAAACATGTTTAATCGCCTTCATTCAATTCTGTTTCAGGCCTGTGGTTTGGGAAGGCTTCTGATTGGACAGGGGGCGAACATAACGTATTCACGTCTACCGGAAAAAAATAAAAACAAACCCTTTCTTTTCGGCTACAACAGAGAAGACCACTTAATAGCTACTATTTTCACTTTTATTTTGACTGTTTTGAAGCAGCAGCTTGACAATAACACACTGTTTTACTTTCGTCAGCTGAGCAGGAGAAGTGAGATAGAGTACCAGAGAATAGAGGCAGAAGACCATACTGTAGCCAATCAAAGCCAGGAGTTTGTGCAATGGCTGCTCTACCTCCACTCTACAGGATTTTTTGAGTAGAAGGAGAACTTTCAATGACCCGCACAACATTTGTGAAGCTATGTGGCCTGATGTAATGCTTCATGCCACCCAATGAAGCCTGTGTATTTTTCTGTGTGTATGTGTGTGTGTGTCTGTGTGTGTAATATGTCCGTCTATCCACTTTTTTCATTATATCCATATTTTCTAAGGCTCTTAAATAATCTCGGCTCAAGTCCAACGCTTGCTTCGGGCGTCGTCAGCACGTCTTCGTGACAGGATGAGCATGACAGAACGACCAGTAGTTATTTAAAGCGGAACAAAACGTATACAAGATCGAGGAATTATTCAATTCGGAATTAAAATAAGAACAAACCAACCACCTACTTCGAATTGGCCTTTTTAATTAGGAATTAGGTGTTTACAAGAGAATTAATAATCTTTTTAAAGAGGATTACATTTTTAATCTGAATTAAAGGGGAATTAAAGCTCTCATGTAACCGTAGTCATTGAAAAAAAATTATATACCCTTAGAACAATCTCTTTTTATAATTGATAGTAAAATATAAACTAATTGTCCTATGGGGCATTTTGAATGACTTTAAATGTAAAGACACATATAAATCATACTAATTGTCAGAAATAATTTTGAGTTATTTACAGATTCTGAAAGTGTGGTTTCTAAGCTTTTCATTGATGTCACACACATAGAAATCTATTAATATTTTAAGAAGTTATGGCTGTTTGAATGTTCTTCTTCAAAGATTAAACATTTTTGTCACCTCTCGGAGCAGCCAGCTGAAGGGCTAAGGGGTTACTTTGCAGTACCCCACCCCCAGCAACATTTGTCAATAGCTGTTTTCAATTAATACCTTTGCCTTCAGTTTAGTTTTAAATTGAAACATGGCGTTGATTCAGAATCATAGTTTGATTACCTGTACGTAAACATTACCTGTGAAAAGTGATTCTACAGAATGTGGTTTGTATGTTGGGTTCATTTAAACATCCAGAAGATTGTAAGTCAAATTTGTAATAAGATAATAAAACCAGCATTTTCAAAATATTTAAGCATCCTGTGTACTAGCTATTGTACATGTGATATTTTTAATAAATAAAAAAGTGTGGAAGATTCAGTGAATAATTCTCCACCTCTTACCAATACCCCTGTAGATGTACATGCACCAAGATGGCAGCACTTTCAGCATGTCCCTCCACAGCCAATGAGGCGTCTATTCATGGCTCCAGAGCCACATATTGCCAACCCTGACCTAGGGTCACCTTGTAGTTTGCCTTTATAGCAGGTGTATACATTTCAGATTGGTGTCATTAAGCTATAATGGTCACCTTTGCCAGCCCTCACATGAAGACATGATCTGTCTGATTCAAGCCTTGTGTTATTATAAAAAACCTTAAAATTGGCCTTTGAAAGTTTGAGATTCACCTTTTTGAGGAGGTCCTTTTTCACTGCTGGGTCATTGAGGTCCAAGGCAGAATTCCCAGAAGTTATCTTAAGCTGCAGTCTATATGCTGCTCATCAGAAAAAAGAAAAAGCTTTAATTAGTGTTCGTAGTAATGCCATTAATTGTAATGCTGTAATTTAACAACATTTATATTGTTAAAATACAAACAAATCGGAATATGTTGGCCTGCATCTAAAATGTCTATCATGATATATAATTTTTATTGGATTTATTGAGTTTTTTAAAATCTTTTTATTATTATTATTATTATTATTTGTATTCAGTTGTAGAGCATTCTAAATTTAAAGGTTGACATCTCCATAATCCATTGGTTAATAATGAATGGGCCAGTTTTTTCTCATACCTGTTGCTGATTAATGTTTTCTGTTAGAGTAATATCACATGATCAAGTCTTTTCTAATAATCCTCACTACAAAATAAGTAATAACAGTGGGTACAATCAATATCATCCAATATGCAAGGTTACAATCAGTGTTAATTATGACAGCAAATGTTTTATTTAGTTTTATTTATAGTCTTTGGGCTAAAATGCAGCATAGTTTCAGTCAAAATGAAGTTATCAGGATTATTTTAGATATAGTTTTAGTCAATAAATGATATTAAGATTTTAGTCGACTAAATCTGTTACAGAAATAATAGACCTAAATATAAAGCTTAGGAGTTTATACATTTTTTCAAGTTTCAGTTGTCATTGATCAACCTGATTTAATGTTTTTAAATTCAATGACGTATTTGATGTGATCAATGCGTGAAATCATATAATCACATGAGTTCTGATTGGATTTCGTTCCATGTGATGAAATTATAGTTACATTTTTATAAACTAACAAAAATATTGATACATTTTAATGTAGTTTTTGTTCACATGTATTTATTTTAGTTAGCCATAGTCTAGCTTTTGACATTTGGGCGACCGGGGCTCAGGTAGTAGAGGGGTCGGCTTCTGATTGAGAGGTTGAAGGTTCGATTCCAGTCTCACAAAGTGTCCTTGGGCAAGAACTGAACCCTAAGTTGCTCCCAGTGGTCGACTAGTGCCTTGCATGGCAGCTCAGTCCTTTTTTTTTCTTTTTTTTTTTTTTTTTTTTTTTTTTTTTTTTTTTTTTTTTTTTTTTTTTTCTTGTCTGCACATGCTTTCGAAGGTTAACACTACAAGAAGTGCAATCTTTTGACAGCAATGCATATTTTATTATTGCAATTAAATAAATTTATTTATTTCATTGCATAATTGTGACCGTCACCAGCCCTCCCTAGGGAAGTGTAAGAAATACTTTATTAAAGGGAGGATGTAAAAAAGAGAGGGCAGTGTTACACCAAGGTGAGGGGTTGGAGGGGGGTGGGGAAGTTAGCAGGGAAGAGGGATACAAGATAGGATATGGAATGGGTGAGGAATAGTTTTAAGTGATGCGATGTGAAATTGTGGTTGTGTATATTGTGTTTATTGTTGTGTTGTCAAGCCAGTTTGGTGACCAGTGTGTGGTTTAGGAATAATGGTGGTGGCTGTGAACAGAGGAAGAGGTGAGTGGAAATTCCATAAAACAGGTATTTGGGAACAACGTGTCTAAGGTTGAGCCCAGTATGAGTGTTATCCCACAGCCCAAGGCCAGTGCATCCATGACAAATGTATTTCCAAGTACCGCCACTGCAAAACCCAAGAGCCGCCCCCGGGCCCGAAGAAGCAGTCAGGCCAGCAGCAAGAGCAGGCAGCCTAAGGGCCCCCGGCGACCACCCCACGGCCAAGCAGTCCCCCGAACGCCCCCAAGATCCCAAGCCGAGAGGCAGCCATCGCCCCCCCATACACACCCGAGAAAGCCCCAAGGAGCCAAGGACCCAGCGCACCACGCCACCGATCCCACCCCCAACCCCCAGACCCCCCACCCCATCGACCCCCCCCACCCCCCCACCCCACCCCCGCGCCCAACCCCCCGAGGGGAGGGCCCCGAGAACTCCCTGCCCGAGGCCCCAGCGGAGGAGCCGAAGCCCACACCCAGCAGACGACCAGAACCGCGCCGAACAGGCAGCCAGTGGGCACCCGCCGGCGAGCCCAGAGCCAGCAGGGGCCCGACCCCAGGCCAGAAGGACCCGGAACGGATGCAGCACCAGGAGCAGCCCGCCCAGGGAGGACGACCACACCCCAAGCCGCATAAGGCACCAGGGGGCCGCTGGGAGTCTCCCCGCCGGCCCCCAGGCACCCCAACCTAGCCCCCCACGGCGCCCCAGATCACCCTTCACTGATGCCGCCCGCGCCACGAGCTTCAGTTCTTTTTTTTTTTTTTTTTTTAAAGCCAGGGCCCCCTCCAAGGGCCAAGCCAGACCGCCCCGCCGGGATGTGGCCCCCTATTCCGGCCCCCGACACCCTACCTCACGGGGCACTGCCCAAGCAGGGGCCGTACCAGTAGGTACGCAAGGGCGCGGCACGCGCCACCCGCCCCGAAAGACCCCCGCCAGGACCGGCCCGGCCAGCAGGCCAAGCACCCCGGGCCCCAGGAGCACCCCCCGGGACCAGGACCCCCCAAGGGCAAGCCCCCGGGCCAAGCCCCCCGGGACGCACTCCCCACCCCCGCCCGGGACCCGGCCACGGCCCAGCAGGACCGCACAGCCCCGGACAGCCCACGGCCAGCAGCCCAGGGCCCGCCGCCCCCCGGACAGCGCCAGCCACGGAGCAGCGCCCCCCGCCGGCCCGCGAGCAACCGGCGATCCCCACCGCGGGGACGGAGGCACCCCAATGGCACACATCAAGTGCGGGACAGCAGCCCCCAGCCAAAGATGCCCCGGACCCACCCACCAGTCCGCAAACGGCAGGATAGACCCACCAGGCGGCCGACAGCAACCTCCACCACCGGAACAGCTAGCGCCGCCCCCCAGTAAACAGCATCACCCCGAGGCGCCAAGCAACCCCGCCCCAACCCCGGCGAGGACACCAGCACCCCCCCAGCACACCCACCCCCCAAACCGGCGAGGCAGGCCGCCCCGGGCCCGCACACCGCGGGGCCCGCCCCCAAGGCCACCAGGAGACAAAGCAAGCGCCAAGCCACACCCAAGGGGGAGAGGCACCCCCGCGCCCCACCCGGCCGACACAGCCCGGAAAGACCCCGCAAGGAGAGACCCCGGCAAAGCCCCCCCGAGACCCACCGCCACGCCCGACCGCACCATCTTGATGTGCTTTTGCTCTATGCAGTGGCCCAGCCACCAACAGAGGGGCCAGGCCCCCACCGGAGAGGCCCAAATATGTGTACCAACCCACCACCCTGTTATGGTGCCTCTCCATTCCCCAATGGAGAGGCACTTCCCGATCCCCTGTGTGAATGTGTGTGTTTGGTGAATGTATGGGGTGTAATTAAAAGAAGGGGGATGGAGGGGAGCGGTGCTCCCCCTCCAGCCTCTGTGGATTTATGTGTATGTGGTGTAATAGGCCGGAGGGTGTAAAGGATGATACACCCTCCGGGGGGTGACATGTTGAGATGCGATTAAAATTGGAGGGATTAGTAGGGCAACTAGAGGTGGGAGGGCCGCCCCCACGCCATTACATAGTAACACAGGTGGCGGCCCCCTCCACCCCCAGCCCCACCATCCAGCCCCCCAAGGGTTGGGTATTGGTGTGTGGTGCATTTTTTGGCAGCTCAGTCCTATTGGTGTGTGAATGTGTGAATTCCCTGATAATGTGAAGCGCTTTGAGACTACTCCAGAGTAGTGATAAAGCACTATATTAATCAAGTCCATTTACCATTGTCATTTTAAAAAATGTAGTCGACAAAAACTATGATTAAAACTTTAGTTGTATCGTACAAGAAGTAAAAAGTTGTATCAGTTGTACACCTATCTTCTGTGTTTGTTTTGCAATTATTTATATCTAGTTTTATAAGTGGCACACTCTGTGTCGAGAAGGTTTTAGGTTCAAACCCTATTAGTTTTTTATTTTCTATGAGTTTCCATTTTGTCAGTGAGCCTGGTTTTATTTAGTTTTCAGTTATTTTTTTGGTATTTAGTTGGTTGTCTGTGTGTGTGGTTCATGTCTGTGTGTTTCCACACACCCTGTTTTGTTAAGTAGACTGTGTTTGTGTTTAGTCCCTTGTGTTTCCACTCAGGTGGGCCGTGTGTACTGATTGTCTTCCCTCACCATTTAAAGAAGTGTTTGCACTCGGCATGTTTACTGCATTGTGATTGGATTGTCATCAAGGTCAATTAGTCAGTTATTTAGGTAGCTTTGGTTTCTACTTTTCCTTATGTTTGCTTTGTAATTTGAATAGTTTCGTTTTTTTTAATAAAAGTACTTTTGTTTAGACACCATTTCCTCTTTTATATCCACGTCTAGATTGTCCAACATCTTCCCAATAATAGTTCCTCCTTTTCACTAATAATGTTTTGGATTAGGGTAAAAAATGTTAGGCAGTATTTGCCTAATTTATAAAACACTTTCCCAGTTTCATTTCATGATTATCATTATCCCACTAACCATGAGGTATACTGTAGCAAACAAATGGCAGTTTTTCTTCACAGGATAAAAACTTCCATTTTCCCCCCTTGGTTGATGATGTCACAGCACAGATAACTTTCATGGAGTTGAGCTTATTATGAACACTGTCCCAGTTGGTGAAGGTGAAGTTGCTTCCATCAGACCAGAAAAAGTTTGGAGCTCTGTGTAGCCCAATCCATCCCTTTGAGCCCCCTGTCTCACTGTTAATCTTTTCCACCACTTTGTTATTTGTCTCAGTCACCAGGTCCACATAATTTTCTCGACAGTATTGCTGTGCGACTGGCCAAGTTTTATACAAATTCACAAAAAAAACCTCGGGATCCAACTGTGACCCTGTTGAGACAATCATTAGGGTTTTAGAGAGGAGTATTCTTACACTATGATTATATTTTATAGAAATGAAGATTTGATTTTTCATATTCTCACCATTGTAACAAACAAAACGCCGCTTAGCTGAACAAAGCACGTCAAGCCATACAGATGTTGCTAAAACACAAAACTCATTAGCTGAATAAAAGTCAGGTTGATCACTTCTCCAGTTACTATAGTTAGCACCGACTCCTGAGAATCCATCTGACCATCTCCAGTCGATTGTGCTGTACAGACCCATCCAGACCTCTGAGCTCTGACCAGCTGATGTAATGGTGTCTAGAAGCTGGTCGTTCTGCTCTTTGTTTCCAATTGTGGCCAGGTCTGCATAAGTCTGCCTGCAGTAGGTCTGAGCTTCAGTCCAAGTCTTTTGATCAGCAACATAGTGGTACTGTAGGCATGTGGAGTAAGACCACCCTGTGGAGAAATAGACACTTTAATGAATGTGGAAGCACAATGTACATGCAGGGGATTGAAGAAGTCTGACTTAATGTATGACAACAAAGGACCAAAGTTTCTTTAAAGAGTAACTAAACTCTGTCACGGCAAATTTGCGGTTGACTTCATTTGGAGACATGATTTATTGCTCTGGTTGAGTGATGGAGTCCAGGCGAGGCATTGATGATTTTATAAAAAAGGTTTATTATAAAACTAAATAAAAAGGAGTACAAAGATGGACAAAATTAGTGACCGCCCCGGGCGGACGTCCGATGATCGAGTGGCACAGTTCTAACTCATCACATATATTCCCCCTCAGTCCCCCTCCCTCCTCCCCCCAGGAGATAAAGAGGACAGGGTGGAGGTGAAAGAAGAGGGTGAAAAGAGACAGTTTCTTCTTTAGGTCAAAACAACCAGTTCTCTGGTATCTCCTGATTGTCGTGAGTGTTGGAGGTGTGTGCGTGTATGGTGTTTGTGTGTATGAATGGATGTGTATTGGGTGTGTATGTGTGACTATGTGAGTGTGTGTAGGCATGTGACTGTGTGATGCCTCTGTGTCTGAGGGATAAGATGTGTTTTGGGAAGCTGACCTGGAGAAGAGAGCAGAAAACATGAGACAGCAGAAATGAAAAGTCTCAACTTAAAGCCTTAAAAAGAATAAGGTCTATGAGTAAATATGTTAATAAACATAACTAACAATTTTTGCCCTGACAACTCCAAAACCACTTTTTTGTTGCTGAAAACAAGTGTCCGTGTATGACGTAATATATGCACAAGCATATGCAACTAAAGACAAGTCTGGATTGACTGCAGCCAAGAAACTGTTTGATGACTTTATCATGTGTTTTGGTTTTCCAAGCAGGATACACCATGATCAGGGAAGGGAGTTTGAAAACACCTTGTTCCGAAAACTCCAAAGCTACTGTGGTATTTGCCACTCACGCACCTCCCCATACCATCCACAAGGAAATTCAGCAGAGCGCTTTAATCAAACACTACTAGGTATGCTGCGGGCACTTGAGGAGTCTCAGAAATCCAGGTGGAAGGACAACCTCAACAAAGTAGTGCATGCTTACAATTCCACAGTGCATGAAGCGACCGGATTTTCTCCTTTTTTTTTTGGCTCTTTGGCCGGAACCAATATTACCTGTTGATCTGTTGTTTCCCAGACAAAGAAAAGAGGGTGACCAGTCATGGACTGGCTATGCAGAGAAGTGGAAGGAAGTCATGTGAGAGGCCTATGCCATTGCAATGCAGAATATGAGAAAAAGTCCCAAAAAGGGACGGGAACATTACAATCAGCATACGTGGAGTACTACTCTTGAGCCAGGTGACCATGTTCTGGTAAGAAATCTTACACCCAGGGGAGGCACCGGAAAGTTGCGCAGTTACTGGGAAGACATGATCCACGTTGTCAAGGAAAGGAAATATCCCAACAGTCCAGTGTATGTGGTTGAGCCATTACAGGGAACAGGGAGAACACGGGTTTTACACTGACATCTACTCCTCCCGTGCCCCTACCTGATTGAAGAACCGGTGATGAGTCCAATCTGAAAGAGGGAAAAAAGTTAAACAAAGCCAAACTGAGAACGAGAAAACAACAAACACCACAGCACGATTTGACAGATTCAGATAGGTCTAGTGAAGAGGAGTGTTACATGTGGACAGCTGTCAGGCATGCTACTCCACCCCTCGATGCAGAAGCGGAAGAGTTCTGCCCCAGGAATGAGACATCTAGAGAGGTATTTGAAGAAGCCTTCGCTTCCGAGGAGCATCCCTAAGAGGAAAGTGGAGAGAGACGCACTGGAGCTCCAGCTGTTGAATCTGAGGGTGAGCAGAGTGGGACTGAAACGTGGAAGGAACGGTCGAGGAGAGTCCGACAGCCCAAGCGTGTCTATACCTATGACCAGCTCGGCCAGCCAACCTTCCAGCCTCTCAAAACTTGCCATGTCGGTGTGGGAGAGTCGTCAGACAACGGATGGGAGTTGTCGACCAGACCATCAGTCATGTATCCTTTTTCACCATAATTAGATATCAGGTGCAGGCCTAGGGAATTTAATTAGTTATAGTTAAATTTAAAGACAAGTTCTAGTTTGTGGTGGTATGGTAATGGACACACATTAGATAATATCGAAACAGGTGTCTACATATTTATTTACTTAATGAGTGCAGAAATGGGGGGTATTATAGTAATAAGTTTTATTAGTTACATTGTAGTGTAGCATTTACAGTAGTAAAAGAAACTGCACGCACATATAATAGAGCTTTTAAGGTTGTATGGCCTTAACATGTGTTTTCACATGAGATTGGGTAAATATGGTATTTTCCTTGTCCTATTTGTGAAGATTTGGGTGGCCCACCAATACTTCCATGGAGGATTCACCCAGCAATACTGATGGACTTTGGGGTCTTGTATTACAGCCATGAGACATTTTTGCATGATGAGACAACTGACTCTTGAAATAGTACAGCTTAACTATCCTGTAATATGTGATGTGTGTGATAATTACCTGTTTATTCACCTTCTACCAGATGTTCTACTGTTAAGGGGAGAAAATGTTTAGCACCATTTTATTTTTAGTGGGGGAGGGTGTTGCAACCTGAATATATATTTCTATTTTATTTTATTTATTACATTTTCCTTAATCTTATAGTTTAAATGTCACTAAGGTCATTCTCATGCTATTTTGATTTTTAATAACAAATATTTATTTTCTGACTGGCCGTTAAGGGGAAGTGACGTCATTGTAGGAAAAAGAAGCGAAGAAGAAGGGTAGAAAAAAAGTGTTCAACGGACGGTGCGAATCTTGTATTGTGAACTCCAACGGAAGAAAAATAAAGAAGGCTGCCAAACCAATGATCAGGAGTGGTCATTCCAAGGGGGCAACAAAACCACCAACACAATGGTTCAAAAGATTAAATTCTGCAATTACAAAATTCTATGCTAGGAATAAAAAACCCGAAATAAGCCTTTCAACCCTTCAAAAAAAATAAAAGATAGGGAGGGTTGGAAGCCCCTAATTTCACGAATTATTACTTAGCAAACCAAATTTTATATTTAACAGAATGGCTAAAACCAAAAGAATACCACAACACCTGGCTAGAAATAGAACAGCTAGACTGCAAACATATTAAACTCTCTGATCTCCCTTTTATCACTGCGACCCTCAAACCTCATAACTGCTTTAAAAACCCACTGATTGCCTCCACCCTGACTGCGTGGTGGAAAGCCCTGGACATTACAAATGTTCAATTAAAAACTAGCATGCTGTCTCCAATCTGGCACAACCTTGACTTTAGAAACAGAAAAACACCGCTCTATCTAAAAACATGGGAAGAGAGTGGAATTATTCATCTCCAAGACCTCTTTGAAAATGATAAGCTCAGGACATATAACAATCTAACCCAAACATTCAATATAAAAAAAAGTAATTTTCTTCAATACTTACAAGTAACAGAGACAATTAAAAAAAATACGGCAATAGATCTAATCACCTTGCAACCTCCAGAACTGGCCCTATATATGAATAAATTCTCAACAAAAACAAAAAAAAACTCTCAAAAATATACAGAGCACTCTTGAACACTAACTCTAATCACTTACCAATCGCTAAATGGGAAGCTGAACTCTCAATACTTGTAAGATGAATAAAACCACAAATCTTCAGATAATTCAATACAAGGTCCTCCACAGATCCCACATTACTCAACAGAAAATGCATAAAATGGGCTTCTCCGTAAGAGACATCTGCTCTCAGTGCACCCAGGGAACAGCTGATTCATATTTACATGCCGTATGGCTTTGTTCGCCAGTTCCACAGATTTGGTTTCTAATCACTGAAAAACTGTCCTCCATTTTGGACTGCAGGATTCCTCTATCTCCAAATCTATGTCTGTTCGGAGACCTGACTATGCTTGATATTCCAGCAAACCAGTCGCAATCCATCCTTGCAGCACTCGCCATAGCAAAAAAAACAATATTAGTGAATTAGAAAGATAAAAAATTGTTAAGCATAAACTGATGGCGAAATCTCCTCATAGAATTTATTTCCATGGAAAAGATGTCTGCTCTCAGAAAAAATAAAATAACCTGCTTTGAGGAGCGTTGGACTCCTTTACTCATTGCATTGAATCTTGAATTTTCGTTTTTAGCCTGATTATCTAGCCTGCAAGCAACTGCCAGCACCACTCTTTAACAACACACTGATCTAACTGTAGTCCTGGACCTCCATGGACTTGTGGGGTGGCCTTGACCTGGGTGGCTTGAGTGGGTTGCTGGGGTGTTTTGGGTGCCTATGCGCGGGCGTGCGTCCCTTTTCGGGTGCTCTTGTGGTCCCTGGGCGGTTTGGTGTTGCTCTCCTGCCCCCTCCGTGCATGTCTGGGTGGCTCTTGGGGCTGGGGGCCTGCGTGTTTCTCTGCCACTCTTTCCTCTTGCTCTCTGTCGCCCTGTCTTGTTCCCCCCCGCCTTCGCTCTGCGCCTGCTCTCCGGTTGGGTTTGGCATAGGGGGCTGCTGTCAGCCCGGGATGCTGGTGGGGGGGCTGTTGCCTTTGCTTGGGGGCAGGCATTGCTGCGCAGGGTGGGTGGCTTGGGGATTGGCTCGTATAAAGTCCTGGGGTGGTGAGGTTCATGGCTTCAGAGAGGGGGGTCTGGGGTGGGGGTGGCGCTGGTGGTGGCTACTCTTGGGGGCGGCGCTTGCGTCCTGGGTTGTTGGGTGGCGGGGTGTTGCGGTGGGTTGCTCCGCCGGCCGGTATGGGCGCCTTGGCCTGGTTCCCTTTATCTGTGGGTGCCGCTGGCGTGGTGAGACAGGTCGCTCCGGCCGTGCTCCGTGTGGCTGGCATGGTTCGGGGAGTGCCTGGGGCCCGCAGTGCCTGCTTGTCCGTCAGCGCCATCTATCCTCTCTGGTGGCCCGCCATGCGGACGGGCCGGGCTGATACCAGACTGCCGGCTGGCTGGGCTGGTCCTGGCGGGGTCTTCCGGGGAAGGTGGTGCGGACCGCGCCCTGACATGCCATGCTTGGGCGGCGCCCTGTGAGCCGGGCTTCGCGGTGTGGCTGGGCCCTTTGGTGTGGGGGGTGGTGGGGGTGGGGGGGCTGTCTAGGGCTCATTGCACAGGTGGCATCAAGGGAAGTCAATTTGGCGCGCTCTGGGGTGCTCGGTCGGTGCGCCTGGGGGCCGGCGGGGCAACTTGTAGCATCCCCTTGGTGCCCTCGGCGACTATGGGCATGGTCATCGTCCCTTGGGGTGCTGCTCTCGGAGCTGCTTCCGTTCCAGGCCCTTCTGGCCTGTGGTTCGGTCCCTGCTGGCTCTGGCCCCACCGGCGGGCACCCACCGGCTGCCCATTCGGCGAGGCTCTGGCCGTCTGCTGGGCGTGGGCCTTGGCTCCTCTGCTGGGGTCTCGGGCGGGGTGGCTCTCTGGGCCCTCCCCTCGGGGGGTTGGGTGCTTGGGTGTGGGTGGGTGGGGGAGGTGGGATGCTGGCGGGGGGCCTTGTGGTTGGAGGTTGGGGTTGGTGGCGGGATGTGCTGGGTGCTCGGCTGCTTGGGGCTTCCTCGGATGTGTGTGTGGGGGGCGGTGGCTGCTTCTCGGCTTGGGATCTCAGGGGCATCTGGGGGCTGCTCGACCTGCTTTTTCTGCTGGCCTGGCTGCATCTGCGGGCCTGGGTTTGCGGTAGCGGTTTTTGCACATATACTGGCCTACGATGCACTGACATGCCTTGGGATGTGGGATTAAACTCATACTGGGCTTAACTTTAGACACGTTAATCCCAAATACCTGCTATAGGTATTGTCACTCACTCATTCCCTCTGTCCACAGCCACCACCATTATAGCTAAGCTTCACACTTGTCACCATACTGGCTTGATTACACAACATAATAAACCAGTTGAGGAGCATAGTGGGACAGGAGAGACTGAGTGGACTTGCCATGATGTCCATACAGGATGAGAGAGCAATAAAAATGGCATCGTGGACGAGTTAACGCAGTGCAAGGCTCGCCGTATGCCCTTCAAATAGAGGTGAGTCGGTCTATAGTACTTCATATTGCAGCTGTGCCAGTTTTACTAAACTTTATAGCGACTGATACAGGCTCTGAGTTGAAATGGTTAAAGTGGGTGTCAAAATAAAGCGGTCCCTATCCGTGGTGCTGAGATGCTTTGAATGTGTGTTAGTGACCATCCTAATGTTTTTGTTGTTCTCTAGTTTTGTGATACTTCATGTCCGTTTGATGGACTTTAAAAATGACATAGTCACTCTCCGTAGTGCTGAAGCTTGTAAGCCCCGCTGTTGTGGGCATGTGTATGTTGTAAAATGATGTTATCATGAGCTTTATTATTTGGCTTTAAAGGGCCCGGTCATTAGCCCCGCCCCTGGCCCGGCTCTGATTTGTTCCGCTACTGCGTCAGATCATCCCAAAAAAGCGATACGAGGCAGTATAACGGCTACTAAAAATGGAACTGATTGTGACCGCTCGCTCTGCGCCACAGAAAAGTAAACTCTCAACTATCAGCTGAGTCAGCTGTTTCAAACCCTCACATAGGCAGCTATATTGCTTTCTTCTCCTCCTCACCTCTTCCGGTCACAGGAATAGTCCATTTAAGAATCTGGAGCCTCATATGGCTCTTTGACTCTTTTGCAATGGCTCATTGTAGCTTTAAAAAAATAAAATGTTGATGAGTAATGACATTAACGTCAAATAAAATGATGATAAAACAATTGATTATTGTGCAAAAACCCACTTTTCTACTTCAGCTCCTACAACCTCTACTTACCATCAACTTTCCTACACCTGTGGCTAACCTTCAGTTTTAAATCCCTTGTAAGATAACTAAAGTAACAAAAACATTATTTTGGAAGACAATAGAGATTGTATTTTTTCGTTTGGCGTATTTTTCTGTAATGTAATATCTACCGTCGGGTAGATATTTGCTACACGCATGCACGCACGCACGCACGCACACACACACACACACACACACACACACACACACACACACACACACACACACACACACACAAGACCTTTCTTGCATTTATAGATAGATTTCCTATGTTTCATTTGTGTTCCAGTGGTTTTATTCAGGCATCGAAATGGGCAGGTATTGTTTTTCACACCGTTGTGTTCAGCCGCCAAGAGCTCCTGACCGCGGAATGTACTGACAATAATATTCTTTGTCACCCTGGATTTCCACTGGATGCGTAAATGCTGCGAAACAACAGCTCAGCGGATAGGTTTCCATTAAAGTCCCATGTTACGCTAAATCACCTTGTTTGTTTCATTGATTCCCTCAATCGTTAGTTAGAGGGTGATTTCTTCCTATAAAATAGGGGACGTTTTTTTCTTCCCGCTGTCCCTTAATGCTTGTTCATGTGGGTCTTGTTGGGTTTGTCACGGCAAATTTGCGGTTGACCTCATTTGAAGACATGATTTATTGCTCTGGTTGAGTAATGGAGTCCAGGCGAGGCATCGATGATTTTATAAAAAAGGTGTATTATAAAACTAAATAAAAAAGGGTACAAAGATGGACAAAATTAGTGACCGCCCGGGCGGACATCCAATGATCGAGTGGCACAGTTCTAACTCATCACGTATATTCCCTCTCAGTCCCCCTCCCTCCTCCCTTCAGGAGATAAAGAGGACAGGGTGGAGGTGAAAGAAGAGGGTGAAAAGAGAGTTTTTTCTTTAGGTCAAAACAACCAGTTCTCTGGTATCTCCTGATTGTCGTGAGTGTTGGAGGTGTGTGCGTGTATGGTGTTTGTGTGTATGAATGGATGTGTATTGGGTGTGTATGTGTGACTATGTGAGTGTGTGTAGGCATGTGACTGTGTGATGCCTCCGTGTCTGAGGGATAAGATGTGTTTTGGGAAGGTGACCTCGAGAAGAGAGCAGAAAACATGAGACAGCAGAAATGAAAAGTCTCAACTTAAAGCCTTAAAAAGAATAAGGTCTATGAGTAAATATGTTAATAAACATAACTACAATTTTTGCCCCGACAATCCACCCTTTTTGGACAAAGTCCAACACAAAAAAAGGCAAAATTAGTTAGTGAAAATGTTTAACCTTAGCACAGCCTAAAACACATAAAACGTACTCAAAAAAAGTTAGTGGAATTGTAGCTCAACCTCTCGTGGTCTGTAGGACAAACGATACTGACACCGTCATAACACGTGGCGGTCTTTGTTCATGGCGTCGAGTAGCCTGGAAATGTTTTTGACTGCCTGTGCGATAATCTGACCGTCGGCGGTATTATTCGGGATAAAAACTGCAACAAGATGCACCTACCATTGCGCAACCGCCTCCTTTGGTCACGGTCTGTAGGTCTAGGACCATTCTATTTTGTAGGACCATTAAGCGTATATTCGTGATTTCCCCCGAAAGGCCAGTAAGGGCCAAAAATGACAGGTTAAAGAAGGACTTAAACCTGTAGTCTAAGGTTTCGACGCGCAGCAGTGTTTTGCCCACACCAGCCCAGGGAAACAGCGAATAAGTAACTTTCTGGCCTGTCGTCCACAGTTTATGTTCGGGGGGAACGTCCGTGCCCCAGATCGCGTCGTGTGGATTAAAGCCCAAAGGAGTGTGGGATTCGCATTTTCGTTGTGACAAAAGGGGAATAGTTGAGCATAGTCAAAAACCGTTTGCTAAATTAAACGTGCCATTAGTCCCGGGTGTATGAACGTGGGCACGTGTGCGAATTATGTGCGGTGTCGCATTCAGGACCCAGGGTATAATTGCAATTGTGACCGGGAATCTGGCCTAGTTTATGAGTTCCATTTCTGGCGAAACAGAAGGGAAAAGTGTGGATCACGTGTAATCTACGTACATAGTGGAAGATGTCTCATCGCGTAGTGTAGCCAGTTTTTTTTACTGGCTGTTTATAACAATGGTTGGGGTCCCCCATGCCAAAGTTAGAGTAAGACAAATAACAAAAGGAGTCGGAAGCATCCATTGGTATCGCGGTTAAGCGGGGGTGTGTTGACGACACAGGCATGTAAGAGCAAACATGACAGTTGGATAGGCTCCTACTTTTAGCTTGATAGTGCGCGTATTGGTACCAGCTGTTCGTGAAAAACGGATGAGTAACATTGGTCGCAGCTAAAGTGTCGTGCAGGGCGATGTCGTCTATCCAACGTTTATTTCTGCTAGCATTAGTATCGCTGTAAAAGGAAACATTCACATCAGGATCAACACTTGCATTCATTGGTTCAAGCCCAGTGTCCTTGATTGCCCCCTTGGAGGCCAGGAGCCAGAGGAGCAAAAACAAAACAAAATAAAACAAAATAAAATAAAATTAAATAAAATTAAATTAAATTAAATTAAAAAAAAGTTTAAAGAGTAGGGGTGTTAGGGTTAGTTAACTAACTAAATGAATAGTTAGTATGGCTCTGGTGCTCAGTTATAGCTTCCAGGAAGGCAGAGACAGGTCAGAGGTCAGGATCTGAGAGCTTTTCAGATCCTAAAAGGTGCTGCTGCACAATCACACAATGGTTAGGTGTGGGTTAGTGAGCTTTTAGCCATGCCTACCTCAATGTTATCTGTAGCCCATTCACACGTGAGTGGGAAAATATGAGGCTGAAAGAAAAGCAGGAAGTATTAATTCGATTCTCCTTTCCTGGAGCAAGGAGAAGCATAGCTGGAGTTGCAGTGATTCTCAAACTGTGGTACGTCTACTACCAGTGGTACGATGATACCTGGTGAGAAGCAACAATTTGAGAACCACTGTTTACAAGGACATGCAAGTCAGATGGAGAAGTGTGGAGTGTGACTACATGTCTTCTCAAGATGAATACATACAATTGGGAGACATGGAGATGTGAGAAAGCTAAATAAGTTTAACCAAATAAATAAATAATGTTATTTATTTATTTAAATTGTGTGTTTTATTTTTCTTTGCTATCTCTTATTTATGAAGGAGGAATCTTATTCTATCCTTTATTTATTCTGAATAATGTTAACACTCCACACCTAATAAAATAACCTAATTATTTTATAGAGCTGAATTTGTCAGTTCATTTATTTCATTATTTTCCCTCATAATTATTATTTGAGATGTAATTTACTTAATTTTGAAGGTAAAATGGTGGCAAAAGTGTCTCCTATTCTGTGTCTGAACCAGAGTTAAGCAAGATTATTGGCCCTTTAAGGTTAGACAGAATTAAAGTTAAGTTGAGTCGAACAATCATGTTGTCTTTTGCTCTCTGTGTTTATCCCATTCGTAGGAGTGACGAGCCCTAGCACGGTTTGGAGAGCTTCCTTAAATGCTTGGAAGTTACTTAACTTTAAACTATCAATCAATTATCAAGAATTTCAGGAGGACCCTTTTTAAATCTCAGGCGACCCAGATTGGGCCACCAATCCAATGTTGAGAACACTAAATTTTACTCTTAAAAGTGTCTAAACCCAGTGAAGGTGTTTTATGGTCTTGCACGCTAAGTGCTGGTGGAACAAGAAGAAAATGGTTGGAGGGTTTTGAGGTATATTATTTTCCTATGATAAAATATAAATCAAAAATCAGAGGGACGTTGGCCCTCTCCCTTCCCTTTTTTTTTTTTTTACATAAGAATGCATTTGGATTCTTAAAACCATATGATAAATATCATTGGAAAATCACTTATCTGATCATTTTTGATCTGTCTCCGTTTTCCTCTCTCTTGTGTCCGCCTGCTTTTGTGCCCTCCAGCCTCCTCGACCTCCTCCTCCTCAGCCATAAAGGTCAAAGCCAGGGTCAACTGTACGCTCCCTTTGGAAATTTGAAGATCGGTCCCCACTTTCGCAGTTGGATTGGAAGTCTCTGTAGTCTCTGGAATAGATATTATGTTAGAACATCCACAATATGTCATATTGTCACGTGTCTATTTCAATCTATTTCCCCTTTGCTTCCCAGTTATAATTATGGACAATACTTCCCTTTAATTCTCATCCTCATCATAAGAAGCAGTGACCAGGCATGACGGCTGAAGGAGGCAGGATCGGAGTCGAAAAGGCGGTGGCATTTTCTCTTCGGGAACACTCAGAAACAGAAAGAGAGGAAAACATTAAGACTTAAATGAATAATTTAAAATATCCCTTTTCTGTAGTTGGATTTGATTCGTCTCCTTTGAGTATACAGCCAGCGACCTGTATATTGGAAAAAACAACACAATCACAACAACTAAGACGAAGACATAGACAAGTGTACACAACAACGAGTATACACATACAACAACAAAAACATGGACACTAAACATGAACAGTAAGGTCAGTCAAGGTCAAAACCAGTCATTCCACTGAAAGTGGTATTATATATTAAAAACGTCGTTTGGTGTTTTTTTAAACACCCAGAAAAATAACCTTTAAAACCTGGTAAACTTTTTAGAAGGCCCAAGGCCTAAAACCATAATTCTATTAACAAGCAGCAGTGAGATCTGTATACCCCACTACATAATTGGCAAAAGCAGGGAGAAGATCTAGTGCATCAAAACCCAGGAGGAAAGGAAGGTGAAACAGAGGAACATGTGTAGTCAAACAGCCATTCATCGGTCAATCACTCAATGACACGTCCACGGCACATTCGCACTCACAACGCGGTTCTCTCAGGCATACGTAACGTGTCATCATTCAGTCATTCATGCACCGCACACATTCATGCCTCAATTTTCACGTCCATGCATTCACAAGGTTTCGCTGCATAGTGTCTAAGTAGAATATAGGCCTCATCTAACCCACCAGTGGCGATAGCCAGTCCACCTCCTCTCTCTGGGTCAATGAGCTCTTTTTGTCCCCCATGCTTGGCAACCTTTTAGCGTTAATTAATTGCTTTTCACTGGTATCATCTGATTCATAAGAGGTACGCTCCTTTTTACTTTTGTCTTGGCGGAGTCTACACTTAGATTATTGCCCATGGTAGTACTGACAGTCTGCTATCTGCTGATCAGGCAGAAATGGCACGGCCGTGCACTAATAACCAAACTCAACCGCTGTCCGTCTCCAGAAATTTAAGAAAACCTCTGAATCAGCAGGAAACTCAACCACTACCCCTAAAAAATGAAGGGCTTGGGAATAACTCAACCCCGGTCCGCAACCGGGGGAAACTCGACCGCTGTCCGTCTCCAGAAATTTAAGAAAAACCTCTGAATCAGCAGGAAACTCAACCACTACCCCTAAAAAATGCAGGGCTTGGGAATAACTCAACCTCGGTCTGCTACCGAGGGAAAATCTCGCACAACTGCCAGGACTTTATTGGGCACCTCTAATATTATTCAACTTTAACTGGAGCACGCAACCTCTAATAACCCTCACTCTAAGAGAACGTAGAAATTTGTTCAGAATGGTATTTGGTTACCAAGCATGTATCAAATCAGGTGGACCACTATCCCCCAAAGAGCGCTTCCCCTAGCAAGGTAAATCCTTTTTCTGCACATTAAACCAGGACTTCTTGTTTGAAGAGTAATTGTCTATGTACTCATAGCAACTAATGGGACAGTTTTCTCAGGAAAAATTTGGTACCCCCCCTGCTGTCGAGTGGCTTCGGGCCGGCAAGACAGTCCGACGCGGTAAGGAGGAGGCGCGCCAAAATGAAAACGATGAATGTTGAACTAGGCTGTCTGTCGCAAGCAGCTTCAAAAGGGTAAGGTACAGATTGTTTACGAGGGTATCGGTCAAAAATGTCAAAATGTAAACTTGGTTGAGGCTGCAGTCCTCAATCTCCGTCTCAATTTTCCTGAAATTGAGTAAAAACAAGAGTAAAAAAAGAATCGTTCAGAAATAACAAAGAAGAAAAAAAACGTGTGAGCTCAAAAAAATCACGGCCAATAAAAGAATAAAAAATTAAAAACTTCAGCTCCAAAAGCTGAGGCAACAGAGGGCTCTTTCTTCAACGGATGTAACCATATCTTGCATTGTGGGGGTCTCCCCTCAACAACAAAATAAAAGGAAAGAAAAGCAAACAAAAACAAACCTATTAGTAACACTATTTTCTTCCCTTTTGTTGTTGTTTTTTTTTTTTTTTTTTTCATAAAGGCAAAAGCAGTGTAAATAAATGAGCAACATAATGAATAAAAGCAAAAATAAATGATGGGCACACATGGTCTCATGTGGCAAACAGAAGGGTTCTGTGTGAAGTTATGGTGGTCCTGTGTTTCAGCTCATAGTTATGAACGTGAGTGTGTGACTGTATGTCAGGTCTGTCTGCTTAGAGCACACCTTCTTTTAAGTGTATCTCAAAGCGTGTGAGAGAATAAATGAAAACAAAATAATCTAGTGCACAGTCAGAAAATAGACGGGTTAGTATTGTCCTATCGAAGGAGAAGCTTGTTGGCTATTTGCTAGTTGTCCCCCCCCATGCCAAAGTTCAAGGCTAAAGTGATATAGCACTACCACCAAAGCCTGTGGTGGACTTCTTATGGCTTGGTATCCTCGTGGCTTTTGAAACAGTGTCTTTTTTGGTGAAGATGTTCCAGCAGACGTGTGATCAGTCTACAGTTGCTGCCCATCATTCAGGCAGTTATCGTGGCGTTTAACCCGCAACTCATTGGTGGGGGAGTGTCCAACCAACTCCGACGCCCACAGGTTCTCAGTCTTTGATGATGGGGCAGGATGTGTTAATCCCAGCATTGGCATGCGGCCCATTCCATAGACGATGAAGAGTTGACTTGGGACTGAGCGAGTTATTTCGTTGCAGCATTGCTTTGCTGAATGGGAGAGTTGAGTCCTTTGATAGTCGATTTCGTTCTGAAGCTTGGTCCTTTGTATGATGTTGACATTTCATTAGCATAAGAGTTGGAGGTGATTTCATTCATTAAGAGCTTTCATTGAAGATGTCATTTCTTCAGGGACAACCGCAAAGCCAACAGAAACTAACAATAAAATAATAAAAAATGATAATCAATCAATCTTTCGTTGTATAGCGCCAAATCATAACCAATGGTATCTCAAGGCACTTTACAGTAGAGCAGTCTTAAGGACGGACTCTTCATTTTATGGATACACACATATGCATATATACGTATATACACATACATATGTATCCCACACCCAACATGAATTCATCATGGCGGCAAGGAAAACCTTCTGTTAAGCAGCAGGAACCTTGTGTGGATCCCATTCCTATGATGAACAGCCATCCACGTTATGCTGTGTTGGGTGTGTGCAGAGGAGAGGGTGGAGACAGAGCCGCTGAGACTCTGTAACTCCACACTGAGGATCCCACGGACCTGCACGACAAAAGCCAGAAGGAGTACAGGAGCAAACACACAAGGGAAGAAGCAGACATAGAGGGAGTGTTTGAGAGAGGAATGGGACCCTCTCCGGTCCCTCTCTAGCCTAAATGACCTCTCTCGTAACGCCCTCTCCAACCTCTCTCCAACCGAGCATGCCAGACCCCCCCCCCCCCCCCCCCGGCAGTCTATGCCTATTGCATCTTAATTATGAGCTATGAGCTGGTTCCTAACTAAAAGCTTTACCAAAGAGGAATGTTTTGAGCCTAACCTTAAAGGTAGAGAGGGTGTCTGCCCCCCGAACCATGGTTGGTAGATGGTTCCAGAGAAGTGGGGCCTGAAAACTGAAAGCTCTTCCTCCTATACTACTTTTAGAGACAAATGGAACAACGAGTAGTCCAGCATTTTGAGAGCGTAGTGTTCTGGGGGGATTGTATGGCACTACAAGCTCCTTGAGATAGACTGGTGCCTGTCCATTTAGGGCTTTATAAGTGAGAAGAAGAATCTTGAATTCTATTCTATTTTTTATGGGAAGCAATGCAGAGAGGCTAATACAGGAGTAATGTGATCTCTTCTCCTAGTTTTAGTCAGTACACGTGCTGCAGCATTTCGAACCAGCTGAAGTGTCTTAAGCGACTTGCTCGGGCAGCCAGCTAAAAGAGAATTACAATAATCCAGTCTAGAGGTAACAAAAGCATGGACTAGTTTTTCGGCGTCGCCCTGAGACAGGATAGATCTGATTTTAGCAATGTTACGGAGATGAAAGAAGGCAGTTCTTGAAGTTTGTTTTATGTGAGAGTTGAAGGATAAATCCTGATCAAATAGAACCCCAAGATTTCTAACAGTTGTGCTTCGTGCCAGAGTAATGCCATCTAGGGCAGTTAGGCTAGCATAGGTTTCTCTAAGGTGTCGTGGGCCCAGTACAATGACCTCAGTCTTGTCTGAGTTGAGAAGAAGAAAATTTTGGTCCATCCAGGCCCTAATGTCCTTTAGACAGGCCTCAAGTTTAGATAGCTGATTTGTCTCACCTGGCTTCATTGATACATACAGTTGGGTATCATCAGCATAGCAGTGAAAGTTAACAGAGTATTTTCTCATAACATTACCAAGGGGGAGCATATAGATACAGAAGAGGATTGGACCTAGCACAGAGCCCTGAGGAACCCCGTAGCTTACTTTAGTGTACACAGAAGACCTATTATTCACGTGTACAAACTGGTACCTATCAGATAGGTAGGACTTAAACCAGTTTAGGGCAGTCCCTGTGATTCCAAGTAATTTCTCTAATCTCTCTAGTAGAATATAGTGATCTATAGTGTCAAAAGCTGCACTAAGATCTAATAAGACCAGCACTGAGAGTCGTCCTTCATCTGAAGCCCAGAGTAGATCATTAGTTACTTTAACTAAAGCAGTCTCTGTGCTGTGTTGAGCTCTAAAACCTGACTGGAAGTCCTCGAACAGGCTGTTGTTTTGAAGAAATTCACAGAGCTGAGCCGCCACAACTTTCTCAAGAATCTTTGAAATAAAAGGAAGATTAGATATAGTCCTGTAGTTTGCTAAAGTGCTGGAATCAAGAGTAGGTTTTTTGAGAAGGGGTTTGATTACAGCTACTTTAAAGGACTGTGGCACGTAGCCTATTGATAGGGATATATTTATTGTCTCCAACAAAGATGGGCAGACTAGGGGAATAACTTCTTTAAACAGCTTAGTTGGGATCGGATCTGAAAGGCAGGTCGATGGTTTGGAGGATGAAATAATAGAGTTAAGTTCCTGAAGTCCTATATGTGTGAAACAGTTTAGGTTAGGCCTATTTACATTTAATGGTACAGCAGGCCCAGGTGAAGGCAGGGAGTGGCTAATTTTATCTCTAATCTTATGAATTTTATCGTTAAAAAATGTCATAAAGTCCTCACAGCTGAGGGCTAGAGGAATCATGGGCTCAATAGAGCTCTGACTTTGTGTTAGCCAGGCTACAGTGCTGAAAAGGTACCTCGGATTATTTTTATTTTCTTCAATTAGTGAGGAATAGTATGTAGATCGACTATGTCGTAAGGCTGTCATGTATTTACTATGGCTTTCTTGCCAGAGTATTCGTGACTCCTCTGTTTTATTGGAGCGCCACATTCTCTCTAATTTACGGGTTGTTTGAGTGTGTGAGTTTCAGAGCTAAACCACGAAGCTTTCCTCTGACGTTTAATAGTTTTTTCCCTCAATGGGGCAATTGAGTCCAAGGTGGATTTTAGTAGACTAGCAAAGCTATCGACAAGCAGATCCAGTTGAGAGGGGTTATAATTAATATCATAGTTATTTATTGGATGGTGCACTGAGTTTAAGGCAGCAGGAATGGCCTCTTTAAATTTAGCCACAGCACTATTGGACAGATTTCTACTCGTAACTATTTTATTGCACAGTGCGAGATCCTCTAGGATAATGTTAAAAGATATTAAAAAGTGATCTGATAGCAGAGGATTTTCAGGGTAGACTTTTAGTTCATTAATATCAAGGCCATATGTTAGAACAAGATCAAGAGTATGATTTAAATGATGAGTAGCTTCATTAATAGTTTGAAAAAAACCAACTGAGTCTATTAGGGACATAAAGGCTGAGCTCAGGCTATCACTATCTTTGTCCACATGGATATTAAAATCTCCTACTATCAGTATTTTATCAGAACTGAGGACTAAGTTTGATATAAACTCAGAGAATTCTGATAGAAATTCAGAATAAGGGCCTGGAGGACGGTAAATTATCGCAAATAAGACTGGCTGGCAGGTTTTTGATTTGGTATGAGATAAATTTAGAACCAGGCTTTCAAAGGAAGTGTAATTGGCCTTTGGTTTAGGATAGATTAGGAGAGAGGAATGATAAATAGCTGCTACACCACCTCCACGGCCTATGTCTCGTGGCATATGAGTATTTAAATGACTGGGAGGAGTGGCTTCATTTAAACTAACATATTCATCTTGATACAGCCATGTTTCAGTTAAACAGAATAAATCAAAGTTATTTTCTGAGATAAGGTCATTTACGAGTAGAGATTTGGATCTCAGTGATCTAATATTTAATAGAGCACATCTAATGGTTTTATGTTTTGGTGTTTCTAGATTTGAGATTTTAAATTTTTTCAGATTTTTGTAATTGATAGCTCTTTTATTTGATTTTATGTTAAAATCATTGTGAAATATGGGTCGGGGGACAGACATCGTCTCCATAAAATAATATTCATCACCATCACAACAGTTGCCATGGCGATGAACACAGCTATCATAGTAGCAATGGGAGGGAAACTGTCCTAAGGCAAGCGCAGAGGGGCGTGGAGGACTCCACCTCTGTAACATGGTCTCATTCATGAGATGTCATAACAGTGACTGTGCCATGTTTTCTGATAGTAGAGATGCTCCCTCCAAAGTAGGATGGATTCCATCTCTTCCTATCAGGTTCGGTTTTCCCCAGAAGGATCTCCAATTATCAATGAAGCCCACCTCGTTTTCTGGACACCACCTCGATAGCCAGCGGTTAAATGATGACATGCGGCTATACATGTCATCACTGGTCAGATTTGGTAAGGGACCAGAGAAAATTACGGAGTCCGACATTGTTTTAGCATAAGCACAAACTGATTCAATGTTCACTTTGGTTGCTTCCGACTGACGACGTCGGGAGTCATTAGTGCCGACATGGAGGACTATCCTATCAAACTTACGATTACTCTTTGCCAGCAACTTTAGATTTGATTCTATGTCACCCGCTCTGGCCCCTGGGATGCACCTCACGATGCCCGCTGACTTTGCTAGCTTCACGTTTCTCACTATGGAGTCGCCAATTATCAGAGTTTGTTCCCCGGTGAGTGTGTTGTCCTCACGGAGGGGGGAGAACCTGTTTGAGACGTGAACATGGTGGTGTCCCGAGTGGCTTTTTGACCTTCAACTATGCTTACCACGGACAGTAACCCAGTCATTGCTGGCCGGGGGGGAGGCTAAGCTAGAGCTAGCATGGTCCGCACCGGCTAGGTCCAGCTTGCTAGCTTCGGTTTTGGTATCAGGGGTGCGGAACCGCTTCTCCAGATTGTTGATCCTCGCCTCCATATCTAACAGTACGCTACACTTTATGCAACTACCATTGTCCCTAAAGGAGGACGAGGAGTAACTAAACATCTGACACACCAGGCAGGAGAGCGGAGGGGAGGAGAGAGAAGCCATAGGTGCTAAATTTAAGCTAAGCTAAGCTAAGGACAAAAGGAAGTTTAAAGGAGATTACACTGACTATAAGAGGCGAGATTGCTTTTTACTTAACCTTCGTACGTTTAACTCTACGGTAAAAAATGAAAACAAGTGTTTTCAAGGCTAAAATATCAATGACAACAAGTTTGATTAGAGTTAGCAGAACACAGTAGTAGAGCGCTGCAAGCAGCGGTAGAGCGTAAACAGGAAATGATCGATACGTCACCACGTTCTACGATAATGATGATAACAGTAATATTAAAATAAAATAAAATGAAATACTGTATTCATCTGTGTGTGTGTTTGAGTGTGTGTTGCTCATAGTCATTTTAGAGCGGACCCCAGATATATCAAACATGAAATCAAATAAAATTTAGAATAAAAATAAAAATAGTGTCTGTGTTGTAATGGCTTAGCACTATTCTGTAGGCCAATGAGGGGCGCTACCTCTCTCTCTCTCTCTCTGTGTGGGTGTGGCTCTCTCTCTCTCCGTGTGTGTGGGTGTGGCTCTCTCTCTGTGTGTATGGGTGTGGCTCTTTCGCTCTGTGTGTGGGTGTGGCTCTCTCTCTCTGTGTGTGGGTGTGTCTCTCTCTCTCTCTCTCTCTCTCTGTGTGTGTGTGTGTGTGTGTGTGTGTGTGTGTGATTGTGCCTCCCCGTGCCACACGTCCGTACGTTCAGCTGAGAGAAAAAAAAAAAGCCCAAAGCGCACAGAAAACACAGCAGCCGACTCTCGTCCAAAATGAAAGCATTAAAGCCAAACAACCAAAGGGAGAAATCTGATTCCATTTAAGGTTAGGGTTCGGGTTAGGCTTAGAATTAGGGTTTATCTTGTGGGAAATATTAAGATAGCAAAATACTGACCCAGCTTCTTCCCAGTTGGTGTGTACGTCTTTGGGGCAGTGGTCAGTTGGAAAATAAGGAAAGTAACAGACTGCATACCTGGGGTGATGGGATCTTGTTTAGTGATTATGGGATAACAATGAATTGGTTCCTTGGTCTCTCTCTGGTAGTTCTGTACTTATTATATTTGTTTTAAAATAATTATGTACAATATATATTTAAACCTTAATTGTAACAAAGGAGGGATAGAAATGGTTAATTCCAGAACTATTATCTCTCCCAGGCCTGATCATCTCTTAGTCAGAGTTCCCTAAACAGTCCATATTGACTTTGCATCCTCATCTAAAACCACCATAACACCACTTCATAATTATTAAAAAAGAAGCACTCAGGACCTTAATTGCTAAAGGTCAGCATATATAAAAATGTGCTAATTTAACTGCAGACAAAAACACATGTTAAAGTGGATCACTGCGTCTTTGTTGGAACGTTCAAAATATTGGAAGGATGACGGGCAAATAGATTAATTTATCCCCAAAATGGATCGGAGTATATCTGATACCAAATCCAGCCCTTATAAGGTGGCTTACGTTACCATCTAACACCATACAGACTGATTTCAGATTTGTGATCTCATGTTTATCAGCAAACATTTCTCTTCAACTTAATAGAAAAACATTGTGTGATAGACATAGGACATTTTGTGCAAGGTTGCAGAAAGAATCAGAGATTGGAAATCATTTTATCTGGTAATGTCTCGATTATATTCATCAATTCATGCAGTTAAACACTATCATTCATTGTTAAAACAACATGTGATGCTGAAATTACAGGCACATTACAAGCATCTAAGAATAGCAAATACTCACAAATATTTAGGAGCTTTAAACCATAATCATTTTTTTTTAATGGTACTATTACAACCTGCTCCTTTTTTTAATATTCTTCAACATTTATGAGATTTCAGAAAATAAATTTTATCTTCAACCTTTAACAGCAAGATAGCTCCAACTTGTTGCCAAACCCACAGGTCCAGTAGAACAAACTTGTTTACAATAGTTTTCCTCAAAAGCTGTCATTCAGTCTGTAAACCTTTTAAATAGTTATAGTCAGTTATAATAACTGCTTATTGTTTTTGCCACTTTTAGGTCTTCATATCATAACTTTCTGAACCAAATAATTGACTACTAACCTGAAAGACACATGAGAGCCAGTAAGATCCTCGCCATCCTGATCTGCTCAGTGGATTGTTTCACTCTAGATTGTGTTTATATTAGGGCACAATTTAAACAAATTCACTACTTGTTTTTTCTTGTTGCCCAAGGTCACCTTTAAACAAGGACGAGCAAAGATTTGTTTGGAATGACCTTAATCAAATGAAATGCTAATTCCTCTGTGGTTTGCCCTGTGGAAAATATATTAGTCATTATGTAATTTTCTTCTTGACTGAAAAGTGTCGACCAATAATCTGATCAGACCTTTTTCAGTGCCTCATTTTATCCTCTCTACTGTTGTTGTCAGCAAAGGATTAGTTATTTGAAGGATGTTTATTCTGCTGTTCTGTGTGTGCAGTAAGACATACTGATTCCATAGACAGGATACCAGATGTATGCCATAATTACGTTAGTATACATTATCTGCCGGAGCTAGACAGGCTTGTATTTTGGTTCAAGTACCAATTTGATTGATAAACCGTTTCTTCTGTCATATTGTCCAGAGTAAACTGATTCCCTGTAGGGTAATGAGCAATTTTTGGAGTTATGTTTTTGTTGGAGATATACGGTTCGTTTTCCCTGACCAGGCAGAGTATGCAGTGATCTCACAGGTCTCATTTTTTGTTACTTGTTCAGGACTCTGATTGTATTAATAAACTGCCTATTATTTACATATCAGTTGTCCCAATGACTACTTTCACATCCCCTTTTTGTCATCGTCATCCACACCACAAGATGCAACACCTTTAACTACAGTAGTTAGCTTTAAAAATAACTGTTCTCTGTCTTTGTCACGTTTTCAGATCAGAACTTTCGTCCAAAAGAGATCCAGATAATTGACTACTAACCGGAAAGACAAATGAGGGTGAGTAAGATCATTTTCATCCTCATATGTTCAGTGGATTGTTTCACTCTAGATTGTGTAAACATCCATCCATCCATTTTCATACCCGCTTATCAGGGTCGCGGGGGTCTGCCGGTGCCAATCTCCGGCTCTCATAGGGCGCTGGGCGGGGGTACACCCTGGACAGGGCGCCAGTCCATCACAGGGCAACACAGACAGACAACCACTCATTCACTCCTATGGGCAATTTAGAGACTCCAATCAACCTTACAGTCATGTTTTTGGATTGTGGGAGAAAGCCGGAGTACCCAGAGGAAACCCACGCAGCACGGGGAGAACATGCAAACTCCACACAGAAAGGACCCAAGTGTCCACCCCAGGGCTTGAACCCAGGACCTTCTTGCTGTGAGGCGGACGTGCTAACCACTAAGCCACCGTGCGCCCTTTGCGTAAACATTAGGAAGTGATTTAAACAAATTTGCTACTTGCTTTTTCTTGTTGCCAAGGTCACCTTGAAAACAAGGATAAGCAAAGATTTGTTTATAATGACCTTAATCAAATAATCCATTTAACTAAGATTTACATGCTGTTCTGAGAAGTAAAAGCAGCGACTCCTAAAACTAGTACTTTATATACATAATAAGATATAATATATACTTATATTTATATATGAAATATTGTAGTTTTTTATATCGCCAAAATAGAAAACTCCCATAAATCTTGAATCTCGATATATCGCCCAGCCCTAATTCCTAAATTATAAAACAGCCTAAATAAAAACTTAAATGTGTATATGAAGCACATGTGTTTATTTAATAAACTTACAGTTTATATACAAGTCAACACGTTGCATATTTACTGTTAATTTCACATTGCTTGTCTTTAAGTTTGACATTTACATGTTATTTTCATTACATATTTTATTTTAATTTCTCAGCTCACTCATAGGGTTCTCTGGTATTCACTAATGACTTATTAGACACATTTGTTGCACACTTTACATTCTTTAACACTTTTTGAATGGAGTGTATATTTATGGTGCTTGTGATTGGCTGATTTTTTTCATGCTGACTTACGTGGTTCCTTCCGCTGTGGGAGACGCTAAAATCTCAGTTATTAATCTAACAGAACGTGTAACTGTGTCCTATCCTGCTGCTCTTTAGGAAGGTACTGTAAGCTCTCTGTCCAATTTCACAATGTATTTACATGAGTTATTTGTTTTTTTGGCCGGAACATCTTTATTCATTCATCTATTTTCTGAGTTGTTTCCAGGTTTGTTGCCACTGTCGGCACTATTATCATGAGAACTGTCACTCAGGTCATTTCAGGTGGCAGTTCTCGCGAGGCTAGTGACGGCGTTCAGTTTAGTAAGGCATCTTTTAATTATTATTACATTAAAACATGGGATATTTACGGGAAAATATTAATACGGGAAGATATCGGGAAAGAAGGGTAAAATATGGGAGTTTCCCGGCCAAAACGGGATACTTGACAGGTTTGCTTTGGCTACGGTTTTAGTTTGAACCGCAGAGCGGAAGGAAGATAGGATCTAATCAACCCTGAAATACAATCACCAGGAATAAATATTTGCTCCCTGGTAAAGATAGTAGCTCTAACAACTGGTAAAATGAGAAACTGGTGATATACAGCCTATACATGCAGTACGGGGACGCATTTACTTCGTCTCTGGTCCTAGTGCCAGCCGGTAAAGCCTGTTCCATTTACCGTGTTTACCGAGGTCCGTGTGTGTTTAATAAGTCTGTGTGAAAGTCTGCATGTTTATGCTTCCGTCCATTCACTCTTTTTATTATATCCATGTCTTTTAAGGCTCTTATTAAATATTCTAGGCTGGAGTCCAGGCCACCGCCATCTTGGATTATGTCATCAATATCTCCGCAAGTCGCACAAGCGCAGAACGACCCGAATTAACGTAATCTTTCTCAACAAAAACTGTTGATTGATTTGTCATATGACTGCTCCAGGGTTTGAGTTTGTTTTATTTAGTTTCACATCTACCTGAGCTGCAGCTCTGTTTTTTACACTGATGACAACTTGTTTGTAGTTTTATTTCAGGAAGTTTCACTTTTACAGGTACAGTTGGGGACCTTTGTAACTGAATACACTAGTTACAGTACAGCAACCAAATTAAACTGTATCAACTCAGTGAATTAATCAAAATGGGCTGTGTAAAGGCTTTTTCAAATGAAAACATTATCCTGTGAAATCTGTAAACTGCTGACCTGCACAACTCAAAGAATCAAAATTGAGAATTGTTTAGAACAGGAATCAAAACTGAGAGTTGGAATCAGAATCAGAATCGTTAAAATCTAAACAATGCCCAACCCGACTCATCATGTAATTTTCTTCTTAACTAAAATGCTACACCAATAATCTGATCAGACCCTTTTGAGTCCCTCATTTTATACTCTTTCTACTGTTGGTGTTAGCAAATAATTATGTGATCCAGTAGTGAAAACCTTCTTTATTTACCTCCTGAGTTGAATGTATTGTAACCCTCTTTTCACTCCAGTCCTTCTGGCGTTGAGTAAAAATGGGATACGATAGTCTTAACCCCAGTTTTCTCTTTATTTCCTCCACTTGGGAACACACCAACACGGCAATACAGCTCAGCATAAAAGTCACTCTCTACTTCTCCTCGCGGTCCGGATTCTGAGTTACTCTTAAACCTGTCCCCCTGAAACTGGGGTAAGTAAGAACCATAGTCTACAGCACGCATTAAATAGTGCACTCATAAATAGTGCACATTTGAACATAATAATATAAAATAGTCACAGTACTTATGTATATTTTGAAATATCATGTATTTTGGTAATAGGAAGTGGGAATTTTATGTTATGTTAACATTATGTTTGGGGTTGTAGTTAATCCCCCACTTCTGACCACTGTTGTATACATCACACTACTTACACACTGCTTACTGATGTCCACGCAACCCCATAGTCATTCTTATTCCACTCACACATAGTCTAGCACCAGGTGTTTCCATGCAGGCAGAATGTCTAGTTTGAGATAACATTACAAACACTGTTAGGTTGGAAATATCAACAGAGTGAATGAGCTTGTTTAGGTTTTTATCCCTCTCGACCTATGACCCCACCCCCAGGTCACGCATGCGCAATTCCAGTGTGTGAAAAGGCTTATTCCACTGGATGATTATAGTGGTCCCATGTTTGAATCTGCACGGTAAGAGGCAGCTGCTGTCATGAATAAAGTTGATGGTGGTCTCTGTAAGACGTGATAGAAAGAGATCATCAAAGTTCAGTTGATGAAATAGTCACAGATGGACTGAGAAACAGTAAAGTTACAAACTACTAATGATATCTCATGACCTGTCACTAACAGGAGCAGCATGTGTGACACTGAGAAGATGCAGAGCTCTCCAAACATTTCAAACATATCTCCACTCTTCCTTTTCACATTACACTATGTGAGCTGTAATCTCAGTTATTGACACTAGAGGGAGCTGCAGTCCCACCATGACTGACTTCATTTCCTGTAAAATACATGAAGCAAAATGGGCACAGACAAAACCAAACAGACATCATTTTGATCATCAATTTATTCAATACTATAAAATATGTTAAAAAAAGAAAAAGCTGTTAAACCGTACCATTCATTCTGTAAACACTGTAAACCTGAAAATCACTAAAATGTTTCCCAGCTGTTTTTGTCTTTCCTTTTATTCTTAGTTATTGTCTGTTATCATATCATGCATTTTGTATCAATAATTTCACATGACATGTGGTGCACTTTATTGTAAATGTTAATTTAAAAAAAAAACTTTTCAAATTCCTCTCTGAACCTCCATGGAGCTTTAACCGGCTGTGGTGACGTGCTGACGTGGTGACGTATCGTGGTGACGTATCGATCATTTCCTGTTTACGCTCTACCGCTGCTTGCAGCGCTCTACTACTGTGTTCTGCTAACTCTAATCAAACTTGTTGTCATTGATATTTTAGCCTTGAAAACACTTGTTTTAATTTTTACCGTACAGTTAAACGTACGAAGGTTAAGTAAAAAGCAATCTCGCCTCTTATAGGCAGTACAATCTCCTTTAAACTTCCTTTTGTCCTTAGCTTAGCTTAGCTTAAATTTAGCACCTATGGCTTCTCTCTCCTCCCCTCCGCTCTCCTGCCCGGTGTGTCAGATGTTTAGTTACTCCTCGTCCTCCTTTAGGGACAATGGTAGTTGCATAAAGTGTAGCGTACTGTTAGATATGGAGGCGAGGATCAACAATCTGGAGAAGCGGTTCCGCACCCCTGATACCAAAACCGAAGCTAGCAAGCAGGACCTAGCCGGTGCGGACCGTGCTAGCTCTAGCTTAGCCTCCCCCCCGGCCAGCAATGAGTGGGTTACTGTCCGTGGTAAGCATAGTCGAAGGTCAAAAAGCCGCTCGGGACACCACCATGTTCACGTCTCAAACAGGTTCTCCCCCCTCTGTGAGGACAACACACTCACCGGGGAACAAACTCTGATAATTGGCGACTCCATAGTGAGAAACGTGAAGCTAGCGAAGTCAGCGGGCATTGTGAGGTGCATCCCAGGGGCCAGAGCGGGCGACATAGAATCAAATCTAAAGTTGCTGGCAAAGAGTAATCGTAAGTTTGATAGGATAGTCCTCCATGTCGGCACTAATGACTCCCGACGTCGCCAGTCGGAAGCAACCAAAGTGAACATTGAATCAGTTTGTGACATGTATAGCCGCATGTCATCATTTAACCGCTGGCTATCGAGGTGGTGTCCAGAAAACGAGGTGGGCTTCATTGATAATTGGAGATCCTTCTGGGGAAAACCGAACCTGATAGGAAGAGATGGAATCCATCCTACTTTGGAGGGAGCATCTCTACTATCAGAAAACATGGCACATTTATGACATCTCATGAATGAGACCATGTTACAGAGGGGGAGTCCTCCACGCCCCTCTGCGCTTGCCTTAGGACAGTTTCCCTCCCATTGCTATCAGGATAGCTGTGTTCATCGCCATGACAACTGTTGTGATGGTGATGAATTTTATTTTATGGAGACGGTGTCAGTCCCCCGACCCATATTTCACAATGATTTTAACATAAAATCAAATAAAAGAGCTATCAATTATAAAAATTTCAAAAAAATTAAAATCTCAAATCTAGAAACACTAAAACATAAAATCATTAGATGTGCTCTATTAAATATTAGATCACTGAGATCCAAATCTCTACTAGTAAATGACCTTATCTCAGAAAATAACTTTGATTTATTCTGTTTAACTGAAACATGGCTGTATCAAGATGAATATGTTAGTTTAAATGAAGCCACTCCTCCCAGTCATTTAAATACTCATATGCCACGAGACATAGGCCGTGGAGGTGGTGTAGCAGCTATTTATCATTCCTCTCTCCTAATCTATCCTAAACCAAAGGCCAATTACACTTCCTTTGAAAGCCTGGTTCTAAATTTATCTCATACCGAATCAAAAACCTGCCAGCCAGTCTTATTTGCGATAATTTACCGTCCTCCAGGCCCTTATTCTGAATTTCTATCAGAATTCTCTGAGTTTATATCAAACTTAGTCCTCAGTTCTGATAAAATACTGATAGTAGGAGATTTTAATATCCATGTGGACAAAGACAGTGATAGCCTGAGCTCAGCCTTTATGTCCCTAATAGACTCAGTTGGCTTTTTTCAAACTATTAATGAAGCTACTCATCGTTTAAATCATACTCTTGATCTTGTTCTAACATATGGCCTTGATATTAATGAACTAAAAGTCTACCCTGAAAATCCTCTGCTATCAGATCACTTTTTAATATCTTTTAACATTATCCTAGAGGATCTCGCACTGTGCAATAAAATAGTTACAAGTAGAAATCTATCCAACAGTGCTGTGGCTAAATTTAAAGAGGCCATTCCTGCTGCCTTAAACTCAGTGCACCATCCAATAAATAACTATGATATTAATTATAACCCCTCTCAACTGGATCTGCTTGTCGATAGCTCTGCTAGTCTACTAAAATCCACCTTGGACTCAATTGCCCCATTGAGGGAAAAAACTATTAAACGTCAGAGGAAAGCTCCGTGGTTTAGCTCTGAAACTCACACACTCAAACAAACAACCCGTAAATTAGAGAGAATGTGGCGCTCCAATAAAACAGAGGAGTCACGAATACTTTGGCAAGAAAGCCATAGTAAATACATGACAGCCTTACGACATAGTCGATCTACATACTATTCCTCACTAATTGAAGAAAATAAAAATAATCCGAGGTACCTTTTCAGCACTGTAGCCAGGCTAACACAAAGTCAGAGCTCTATTGAGCCCATGATTCCTCTAGCCCTCAGTTGTGAGGACTTTATGACATTTTTTAACGATAAAATTCACAAGATTAGAGATAAAATTAGCCACTCCCTGCCTTCACCTGGGCCTGCTGTACCATTAAATGTAAATAGGCCTAACCTAAACTGTTTCACACATATAGGACTTCAGGAACTTAACTCTATTATTTCATCCTCCAAACCATTGACCTGCCTTTCAGATCCGATCCCAACTAAGCTGTTTAAAGAAGTTATTCCCCTAGTCTGCCCATCTTTGTTGGAGACAATAAATATATCCCTATCAATAGGCTACGTGCCACAGTCCTTTAAAGTAGCTGTAATCAAACCCCTTCTCAAAAAACCTACTCTTGATTCCAGCACTTTAGCAAACTACAGGCCTATATCTAATCTTCCTTTTATTTCAAAGATTCTTGAGAAAGTTGTGGCAGCTCAGCTCTGTGAATTTCTTCAAAACAACAGCCTGTTCGAGGACTTCCAGTCAGGCTTTAGAGCTCAACACAGCACAGAGACTGCTTTAGTTAAAGTAACTAATGATCTACTCTGGGCTTCAGATGAAGGACGACTGTCAGTGCTGGTTTTATTAGATCTTAGTGCAGCTTTTGACACTATAGATCACTATATTCTACTAGAGAGATTAGAGAAATTACTTGGAATCACAGGGACTGCCCTAAACTGGTTTAAGTCCTACCTATCTGATAGGTACCAGTTTGTACACGTGAATAATAAGTCTTCTGTGTACACTAAAGTAAGCTACGGGGTTCCTCAGGGCTCTGTGCTAGGTCCAATCCTCTTCTGTATCTATATGATCCCCCTTGGTAATGTTATGAGAAAATACTCTGTTAACTTCCACTGCTATGCTGATGATACCCAACTGTATGTATCAATGAAGCCAGGTAAGACAAATCAGCTATCTATACTTGAGGCCTGTCTAAAGGACATTAGGGCCTGGATGGACCAAAATTTTCTTCTTCTCAACTCAGACAAGACTGAGGTCATTGTACTGGGCCCGCGACACCTTAGAGAAACCTATGCTAGCCTAACTGCCCTAGATGGCATTACTCTGGCACAAAGCACAACTGTTAGAAACCTTGGGGTTCTATTTGATCAGGACTTATCCTTCAACTCTCACATAAAACAAACTTCAAGAACTGCCTTCTTTCATCTCCGTAACATTGCTAAAATCAGATCTATCCTGTCTCAGGGCGACGCCGAAAAACTAGTCCATGCTTTTGTTACCTCTAGACTGGATTATTGTAATTCTCTTTTAGCAGGCTGCCCGAGCAAGTCGCTTAAGACACTTCAGCTGGTTCAAAATGCTGCAGCATGTGTACTGACTAAAACTAGGAGAAGAGATCACATTACTCCTGTATTAGCCTCTCTGCATTGGCTTCCCATAAAATATAGAATAGAATTCAAGATTCTTCTTCTCACTTATAAAGCCCTAAATGGACAGGCACCAGTCTATCTCAAGGAGCTTGTAGTGCCATACAATCCCCCCAGAACACTACGCTCTCAAAATGCTGGACTACTCGTTGTTCCATTCATCTCTAAAAGTAGTATAGGAGGAAGAGCTTTCAGTTATCAGGCCCCACTTCTCTGGAACCATCTACCAACCACGGTTCGGGGGGCAGACACCCTCTCTACCTTTAAGGTTAGGCTCAAAACATTCCTCTTTGATAAAGCTTTTAGTTAGGAACCAGCTCATAGCTCACAATTAAGATGCAATAGGCATAGACTGCCGGGGGGGGGGGGTCTGGCATGCTCGGTTGGAGAGAGGTTGGAGAGGGCGTTAAGAGAGAGGTCATTTAGGTTAGAGAGGGACCGGAGAGGGTCCCATTCCTCTTTCAAACACTCCCTCTATGTCTGCTTCTTCCCTTGTGTGTTTGCTCCTGTACTCCTTCTGGCTTTTGTCTTGCAGGTCCGTGGGATCCTCAGTGTGGAGTTACAGAGACTCAGCGGCTCTGTCTCCACCCTTTTCTCTGCACACACCCAACACAGCATAACGTGGATGGCTGTTCATCATAGGAATGGGATCCACACAAGGTTCCTGCTGCTTAACAGAAGGTTTTCCTTGCCGCCATGATGAATTCATGTTGGGTGTGGGATACATATGTATGTGTATATACGTATATATGCATATGTGTGTATCCATAAAATGAAGAGTCCGTCCTTAAGACTGCTCTACTGTAAAGTGCCTTGAGATACCATTGGTTATGATTTGGCGCTATACAAATAAAGATTGATTGATTGAAAGATTGATTGATCTTCGAGGAGCTTCTTCCTGCTGATGTTTCTCAATTAAATCCACCATCATCTGGTTTCTTAATTCTTCTTGGACTTTAGTCTTCTCTCTGTATGTCAAAGCAAAGCACATCTGTAATGATTCTGTCACGTTTGTCTAAAATTACCAAAATGACATGATACTGGTTCTCAGAAGCAATTCCTCAGCTTTCAGAAACTGGTGGAATTTCTGCGATAGAGTAAATATTAGCAGAGTTACAGAAGCTTGTCTGACCATCAGATCCCAATAATAATAATAGGTTTTCCATTTCTCACTGTGGCTTGGATAGCAAAATAAGCTATTCCTTTACTATCATTTACCCAACAGTTTTAACAACTATCAATTATTAAAGTCTTAATTATTTCAGAATATTCAGGAAGTTCATAAGCAATTGAATTATCAACATTGTCATAAATTATATTTTAGCGGTAGAATCAGCCCCCTCTGGCCCTCTACCTCTACATGAGCTGGTACCCATAGGGGCATAGCACCACATTTTGGGCACTCAGTACAAACCATCTTGTTGTGCCCCTTCTGTAAGTTATGTACACTTATTTTCTTGCCAGGAAACTATACTAGAATTCTTGCATAATTATATAAAATAATTTCTATTTCTTCACAATAACCTAATGACTCCATATCCATTGCTTGTATTTTATAAAGCTGTTCTACTATATTTTAGTGGATAATGCGATATTGTGTTTGTGACAAAATATGTCATTGTTTGGGGGCGGGGAAAGGGGTATAACTCCTAATAAGTTTATTTTCAATTAAGATTTGACATTTAAAATATTTGTACCAGCATTTAAATGTGCAAGAGTGCACATAGTTAATTCCAATAGAATCAATATATTGCCTAAAAAAGACGTGTGTTTTAAAGGGATCATCCACTGTTTTTACAAATGTTGCCTAAAACCTTTGAAATGTCGCTATTAGAAGATCTATACCTAACAAAACGCATTATTTTGCACCATGTTTGTTTTATTAACTTTTAAAACTGGGACTACTTTACCCTGTGTCCTTTTAGTCCAGTGAGTTCTATTGGTATAGGTTGGATTTTTATCATTTTTTATGTGGAATGAGTATACAGTTAGTTGAAAAGAATGGCATATTGACTGATGCCATAACTTGGTGGAATAGTTGATTGCCAATGTAAAGATAAAAGTATTGAAAAAAAAGTGAGCAAAAGCCAATTTATTTTTTATTTTTGTTGTTGTATTAAATTAATGCAAAATCATGTAGAAATGTGGTTTAATAGTTATTTTTTCAGTTGATGTTGTCAGCACATGTGTTTTGTGTATCTGGATTGCATTTATTGACAACCTACCAAACTCACTGTGGTTTTAGGGGAAAAAAAGAAGTTTTTCACATTTCTTCAATAAAAAATACAGGGTGCATACACTGAAATTTGCCCTTTTGTTCACTAACCCAACCAGTCGAACAACCTCTTAACCTGGTTCCACTGGAGATTTCTTCCTATAAAATAGGGGAAGTTTTTTCTTCCCGCTGTCCCTTAATGCTTGTTCATGTGGGTATTGTTGGGTTCTTTTTCTTTCTATGAACTTTATATTTTGTTAAGCGCACTGAGATGACTTTGTAATTTGCGCTATATAAATAAAGTTTAGTTGAGTGTTGTGTTGTGAATTGGCGCTATATAAATAAAGATTGATTGATTAGTGAAGTTAAGCATTTGTAGTTTTAAACATAGTGAAGGTGTTTTTTACTAACTTTTTGTGTGAGGTTCATCTTCCCCTGCAGCATCCATTACACTTACATGCAAATGGACATTTAATCAAAGTAGGCAATGACGTAATTTCCCCTGTGCTGAAGGCCTCAAAACCTGCCACTAACACCTACATTGAACAACACTAACCATAAACACATGCACTTGATAAGCACCCCTGCAGTAAGAAATGTTGAATGGTAATTTTTTTTTGTACAAATGTATGTGTCTTTATCAGATTGTACCCTAACCACCGCTGCAGCCAAAGTCTCACTCTGAACTGAATTTAAAACTTGAGAGACCTGGAGATGGAATATTGTGTCTTTCCTTGAGTTTGAACCTGTTTTGGCTGAAGGCTCTTTGTGTTTTGCTAGTTGAGAGGCACAGATGCCAGTAACTTAGTTACTTAGTAATGCATTACTCTAATATGTCCACCATAACTAATGGACAGCAGAGCATGGAAGATGTTCTGTTGTTACACATCCAGTAGAAATCTGGTGTTTATCTTTGTGGTTTGTTCAGGACAGACATTATTGGACAACAAACATAGTGATGGTCATGTGAGTTATTTTATTTACACATTATTAGACACATTTTCAGGCATTTTATTTCTTACATTCAGGATAGTTTATATGAGTAAAACAGTCATTGATAGCAGTGCTAAGGGTGTTACACCTTTTTCTAAGCTGTTGCAAGACAAACAGAAAGAAAGGCACAGCACAACTAAGAGCTGGACATTGTAAAGCCTATTTTAATTATTATTATTTATTAATCAGTTCTTCCTACAGACACACAAACTGGTGTGACATAATGAAGTTTAAATGACAAAATATGACAGACAAATGTATTCTGCACTGAAATAAAAGTTGTTAGTTTGAACTTAAAGCTGCGGGCGACGATTCCTAGCATTTTAAAAACTGAACCTGTTTTTCATTCAAAAGTTGTTCTCGTCCTCTACTGATGCCAGTGTGACCCCAAACAAAGCAATTCTCCTTACATTTCTGTTTTTTTTCACGGATTGAAAGTTGTGCCAAAATCTTGAGGAGTGACGTCATATCACACCATAAACAAACCGGAACAAAAATAACATCAAGCGAATCACAGTTTGGCTAAAAAACACAAGATATCACAGTAAAAATTAAGTCAAAACGCTTCTTAAATATAAGAAATGTAACTTTAAACTTCAGTCTAACTTTGTATCGTAGAATATTATTGAAGATGCAGCAAAGTTGCTCTGTGTCAAGTTTAGGCTATCCTTGATGGAATCTGTCATTAAATCTTTCCACGTTGTTTCCGTGAAGTCACAAGCATTATCTTTGGAAATGCAGAAAATCTAAATAGCACAATTGAAATGGAAACACCTGACTTTCGAAAAAACACTCAAAAATTGCTCAAAAGTTTTGACGCTTTCATGAGGAGGAATTTAAAACATTTAAATATTAAAATGTGTCACAAAAGTGCCACTTTTTCTGCAATTACATGTGACGTACTCGGTCACATGACCACTGCTCTCTGAGAAAACATGATGCGGTACGTGTGGACAGCAGAGGAGACCGGGACAGTTTTTAGCATTATACTTTAAAATGATTACTGCAACATTAGACGTGAAACAACAAAGGAATACAGAGTGTTATAAAGAGGTTTGGAGAGTCTGACTTTCTGCAGCGAAGTCTCGCGGGATGAGATTTCACGGGAGCTACGAGGCTCCAGCCCAAAACAACGTTGAATGGAAACGCGTTCAAAGCACAATTATACTTTGTCGACATTTAGAAATATTGCTTTTATTTTGCAAAGATCTGTAATGGAAACACAGTTATATTTACATACTTTATGTCTTTATCTGTGTTAAAAGAGGTGATAAGGAGAGCCAGCAGCAGCTTTAAGGATAATCTTTGTGGTTTCTTTTTCCACAGTGTTAGATAACAAAGTAAAATGCATCAAAGTCTATCTGTGATCAACTATTTATAAAGAACAAATATTGCAGAATGAAGTACTAGAACATCTACTTATAGTATCAGTACTTAGTTTCCCTACAGCCTTGATGTAGTTGAGTAGAAAGTCCAGTATTTGTTGTTAAAGTTTCAACCTAAAGTATGACTACAGCACTTAAACATAATCTCCATCACAGTCTTCAGGATCATTACTGTCCACAACTGTATGAAGCTTTTTGAAGACCTTCCCATCTTGTGGGTTTCTCCACTTCAGGGTGACTTTTCTCTCTACTTTCGACTTAATTCTTTCTTCAAGCTGGAAAACAGTTTGTCTGAGATTGTTACACAATTCAAAATCATTTCACACACAACTTTAGGGTTCAAATGTTTTCCTTTAGAGTTTAGTTAAGAACATTAGTTTGTTGCTCATTTCCTGAGGTCTGTCAGCCTTTTTCTGCCTCCTTCAGTCATTCAGAATGATTTCTGCTCTGTATTTTCTAACAACTTTAGACACAAAATCACTGAATGACTCTGGATGAACATGATTTAAACTTCTAGGTTTTTATGGAAAGATTTACGAGCTACTACTCAGACTCTAAAAGAACTTTATAATGATATTTGTCTAATCTTGCACTACCCCAAAACCAATCCCCCTAAAACACAAACAATGACAATGCATGTACAAAATGTGAGGAGAGTTTTCCAGTTGTGAGTTACATGAAAATGTTAGCAAGAGCCAAAAGATCAGATCATAAAACACTTGAGACTATAACACAGCTGAAAACCCCACACTTTTAAAGTGCCTTGAACTTGACACCTCTTCTGTTTTTTCATTGGCTGGCCTAATACCTTTTTCTGCAGACTCATCTCCTTACTCAGCACTTCTAATGGTCTGTTCAGCCCCCTGCATTGGGCGATTTCTGAACTTTACACACGATCGAAACGATTGAAACGCTGAAGGTGGCTTTTTTAAACAATGGCCACAGTTACATGATGCTTTTTTTTAATTCTGAATCATTCATTCAGAATTAAATAATACAGAATTAAAGTGTTCTGCTTCGTGTTTACATGGAAATAGTAATTCCGAATTGAGGTTTACATGGAAAACATGTTTTATCGCCTTCATTCGGATCTGCTTCAGGCCTGTGGTTTGGGAAGGCTTCTGATTGGACAGGGGGCGAACATAACGTATTCACGTCTACCGGAAAAAAATAAAAACAAACCCTTTCTTTTCGGCTACAACAGAGAAAGACCACTTAATAGCTACTATTTTCACTTTTATTTTGACTGTTTTGAAGCAACAGCTTGACAATAACACACTGTTTTACTTTCGTCAGCTGAGCAGGAGAAGTGAGATAGAGTACCAGAGAATAGAGGCAGAAGACCATACTGTAGCCAATCAAAGCCAGGAGTTTGTGCAATGGCTGCTCTACCTCCACTCCACAGGATTTTGAGTAGAAGGAGAACTTTCAATGACCCGCACAACATTTGTGAAGCTATGTGGCCTGATGTAATGCTTCATGTTGCCCAATGAAGCTTGTGCCATTTTCTGATGTGTGTGTGTGTGCGTGTGTGTGTGCGTCTGTGTCTTTGTATGTCTGTGTGTGTGTAATATGTCCATCCATCCACTCTTTTCATTATATCCATAACTTCTAAGGCTCCTAAATAATCTCGGCTCGAGTCCAACGCTTACTTCGGGCGGCCATCCTGGATTATGTGCTCGTCAGCACGTCTTCGTGACAGGATGAGCATGGTAGAACGACCAGTATTATTTAAAGCGGAACAAACGTATACAAGATCGAGGAATTATTCAATTCGGAATTAAAATCAGAACAAACCAACCGCCTACTTCGGATTGGCCTTTTTAATTAGGAATTAGGTGTTTACAAGGGAATTATTAATCTTTTTAAAGAGGATTACATTTTTATTCTGAATTAAATAGGAATTAAAGCTCTCATGTAAATGTAGCCATTGAAAAAAAATCATATACCCTTAGAACAATCTCTTTCAAAAATTGATAGTAAAATATTAACTAATTGTCCTATGGGGCATTTTGAATGACTTTAAATGTAAAGACACATATAAATCATACTAATTGTCAGAAATAATTTTGAGTTATTTACAGATTCTGAAAGTGTGGTTTCTAAGCTTTCCATTGATGTCACACACATAGAAATCTATTAATATTTGAAGAAGTTATGGCTGTTTGAATGTTCTTCTTCAAAGATTAAACATTTTTGTCACCTCTCGGAGCAGCCAGCTGAAGGGCTAAGGGGTTACTTTGCAGTACCCCACCCCCAGCAACATTTGTCAATAGCTGTTTTCAATTAATACCTTTGCCTTCAGTTTAGTTTTAAATTGAAACATGGCGTTGATTCAGAATCATAGTTTGATTACCTGTACGTAAACATTACCTGTGAAAAGTGATTCCACAGAATGTGGTTTGTATGTTGGTTCATTTAAACATCCACAAGATTGTAAGTCAAATTTGTAATAAGATAATAAAACCAGCATTTTCAAAATATTTAAGCATCCTGTGTACTAGCTATTGTACATGTGTGATATTTTTAATAAATAAAAAAGTGTGGAAGATTCAGTGAATATTTCTCCACCTCTTACCAATACCCCTGTAGATGTACATGCACCAAGATGGCAGCACTTTCAGCATGTCCCTCCACAGCCAATGAGGCGTCTATTCATGGCTCCAGAGCCACATATTGCCAACCCTGACCTAGGGTCACCTTGTAGTTTGCCTTTATAGCAGGTGTATACATTTCAGATTGGTGTCATTAAGCTATAATGGTCACCTTTGCCAGCCCTCACATGAAGACATGATCTGTCTGATTCAAGCCTTGTGTTATTATAAAAAAACCTTAAAATTAGCCTTTGAAAGTTTGGGATTCACCTTTTTGAGGAGGTCCTTTTTCACTGCTGGGTCATTGAGGTCCAAGGCAGAATTCCGAGAAGTTATCTTAAGCTGCAGTCTATATGCTGCTATTCAGAAAAAAGAAAAAGCTTTAATTAGTGTTCGTAGTAATGCCATTAATTGTAATGCTGTATTTTAACAACATTTATTTTGAAAATACAAACAAATCGGAATATATTGGCCTGCATCTAAAATTTCTAACATGATATATAGTTTTTATTGGATTAATTGAGTTTTTTAAAATCTTTTTATTGTTATTATTATTATTTGTATTCAGTTGTAGAGCATTCTAAATTTAAAGGTTGACATCTCCATAATCCATTGGTTAGTAATGAATGGGCCAGTTTTTTCTCATACCTGTTGCTGATTAATGTTTTCTGTTAGAGTAATATCACATGATCAAGTCTTTTCTAATAATCCTCACTACAAATCAATATCATCCAATATGCAAGGTTACAATCAGTGTTAATTATGACAGCAAATGTTTTATTTAGTTTTATTTATAGTCTTTGGGCTAAAATGCAGCATAGTTTCAGTCAAAATGAAGTTATCAGGATTATTTTAGATATAGTTTTAGTCAATAAATGATATTAAGATTTTAGTCGACTAAATCTGTTACAGAAATAATAGACCTAAATATAAAGCTTAGGAGTTTATACATTTTTTCAAGTTTCAGTTGTCATTGATCAACCTGATTTAATGTTTTTAAATTCAATGACGTATTTGATGTGATCAATGCGTAAAATCATATAATCACATCAGTTCTGATTGGATTTTGTTCCATGTGATGAAATTATAGTTACATTTTTATGAAACTAACAAAAATATTGATACATTTTAATGTTGTTTTTGTTCACATGTATTTATTTTAGTTAGCCATAGTCTAGCTTTTGACATTTGGGCGACCGGGGCTCAGGTAGTAGAGGGGTCGGCTTCTGATTGAGAGGTTGAAGGTTCGATTCTAGTCTCACAAAGTGTCCTTGGGCAAGAACTGAACCCTAAGTTGCTCCCAGTGGTCGACTAGTGCCTTGCATAGCAGCTCAGTCCTATTGGTGTGTGAATTGGTGAATTCCCTGATATTGTGAAGTGCTTTGAGACTACTCCAGAGTGGTGATAAAGCACTATATTAATCAAGTCCATTTACCATTGTCATTTTAAAAAATGTAGTCGACAAAAACTATGATTAAAACTTTAGTTGTATCGTACAAGAAATAAAAAAGTTGTATCAGTTGTACACCTATCTTCTGTGTTTGTTTTGCAACTATTTATATCTAGTGGCACAATCTGTGTCGAGAAGGTTTTAGGTTCAAACCCTATTGGTTTTCTATTTTCTATGAGTTTCCATTTTGTCAGTGAACCTGGTTTTATTTAGTTTTCAGTTATTTTTTTGGTATTTAGTTGGTTGTCTGTGTGTGTGGTTCATGTCTGTGTGTTTCCACACACCCTGTTTTGTTAAGTAGACTGTGTTTGCGTTGAGTCCCTTGTGTTTCCACTCAGGTGGGCCGTGTGTACTGATTGTCTTCCCTCACCATTTAAAGAAGTGTTTGCACTCGGCATGTTTACTGCATTGTGATTGGATTGTCATCAAGGTCAATTAGTCAGTTATTTAGGTAGCTTTGGTTTCTACTTTTCCTTATGTTTGCTTTGTAATTTGAATAGTTTCGGTTTTTTTAATAAAAGGACTTTTGTTTAGACACCACTTCCTCTTTTATATCCACGTCTAGATTGTCCAACATCTTCCCAATAATAGTTCCTCCTTTTCACTAATAATGTTTTGGATTAGGGTAAAAACTGTTCGGCAGTATTTGCCTAATTTATAAAACACTTTCCCAGTTTCATTTTATGATTATCATTATCCCACTAACCATGAGGCAAACTGTAGCAGACAAATGGCAGTTTTTCTTCACAAGATAAAAACTTCCATTTTCCCCCCTTGGTTGATGAGGTCACAGCACAGATAACTTTCATGGAGTTGAGCTTATTACGAACAAAGTCCCAGTTGCTGAAGGTGAAGTTGCTTCCATCAGACCAGAAAAAGTTTGGAGCTCTGTGTAGCCCAATCCATACCTGTGAGCCCCCTGTCTCATTGTTAATCTTTTCCACCACTTTGATATTTGTCACAGTCACCAGGTCCACATAATTTTCTCGACAGTATTTCTGTGCAACTGGCCAAGTTTTGGAAGAATTCACAAAAAAAACGTTGGGATCCAACTGTGACCCTGTTGAGACAATCATTAGGGTTTTAGAGAGGAGTAATTTTACACTATGATTATATTTTATAGAAATGAAGATTTGATTTTTCATATTCTCACCATTGTAACAAACAACATGCCGCTTAGATGAACAAAGCACATCAAACCATACTTGTGTTCCGACAACACAAAACTCATTAGCTGAAATGAAGTCAGGTTCAACACCTTCCCAGTTACTATAGTTAGCACCGACTCCTGAGAATCCATCTGACCATCTCCAGTCGATTGTGCTGTACAGACCCATCCAGACCTCTGAGCTCTGACCAGCTGATGTAATGGTGTCGAGAAGCTGGTCGTTCTGCTCTTTGTTTCCAATTGTGGCCAGGTCTGCATAAGTCTGCCTGCAGTAGGTCTGAGCTTCAGTCCAAGTCTTTTGATCAGCAACATAGTGGTACTGTAGGTATGTGGAGTAAGACCACCCTGTGGAGAAACAAACACTTTAATGAATGTGGAAGCACAATGTACATGCAGGGGATTGAAGAAGTCTGACTTAATGTATGACAACAAAGGACCAAAGTTACTTTAAAGAGTAACTAAACTCCACACTAACACAAATACAAGATTCAGTCAGAAGTATGTTGATCATGCATCTTTACCTTTAAAGATCCAGTATTTTACTTTGTTCTAAAAACCCCAACAACATAGAATTTGAGGTTTATTTTCCCAAACTTAGCTATTTTCTGGAGTTTTAGCCTTTTGAAAAGTCACTTTCAGAGTGCTCACAAAAACAAGCTGCCTATGCATGAGTAGACGTAAACACACGCACACTACTTCAGCATGTGTTCATCACAGTAACAGCAGCAGTTAATCATCAACAGTCTTCCTTCTCCTCCTCACCTCACAGAAATAGTTCATTTAAGACGATAGTTCATTGTTTTGTCCAACTGCTGTGTTACACTTGGTCATAAACACGTCAGATCATCCCAAAAAAGCGATACGAGGCGGTGTAACTGCTTCTAAAAATGGAACTGATTGTGACCGCTCGCTCTGCGCCACAGGAAAGTAAACTCTCAACTATCAGCTGAGTCAGCTGCTTCAAACCCTCACATAGGCGGCTATATTGCTTTCTTCTCCTCCTCATCTCTTCCATTCGCAAGAATAGTCTATTAAAGATGATAGTTCATTGTTTTGTCCAACCGCTGCGTTGCATTGGGTCTCAAAAAAGTTGATACAAGGTGGTTTAACGGCTACTAAAAGTGAAACTGAAATTCTGTATTATCTATATACTGAACGTAAAGATGTTAACTGTAATATGTGTACATGTGCCTGTTACGTTGAAAAAATACAAGGACTGGATTTACAGAAAGATTAATCAGCCATAAAGTCTTTGTTTTTTTTTTTGTTTTTTTACAATTATTATATACACCAGTACAATGCCTGTCGGAAGTATGTATTCATATCGTGGGGGCTTAAGTAGAGTAGTCAATTATGGCTAAATGAGAATGTGTTTAAAGGTTGGATGTACAAAGAGGTGTACATACTCAAGGGGTCTGCAACCTGCGGCTCTGGAGCCTCATGTGGCTCTTTGAAGCATGGACTAGTTTTTCGGCGTCGCCCTGAGACAGGATAGATCTGATTTTAGCAATGTTACGGAGATGAAAGAAGGCAGTTCTTGAAGTTTGTTTAATGTGAGAGTTGAAGGATCAGTCCTGATCAAATAGAACCCCAAGGTTTCTAACAGTTGTGCTTTGTGCCAGAGTAATGCCATCTAGGGCAGTTAGGCTAGCATAGGTTTCTCTAAGGTGTCGTGGGCCCAGTACAATGACCTCAGTCTTGTCTGAGTTGAGAAGAAGAAAATTTTGGTCCATCCAGGCCCTAATGTCCTTTAGACAGGCCTCAAGTTTAGATAGCTGATTTGTCTCACCTGGCTTCATTGATACATACAGTTGGGTATCGTCAGCATAGCAGTGAAAGTTAACAGAGTATTTTCTCATAACATTACCAAGGGGGATCATATAGATACAGAACAGGATTGGACCTAGCACAGAGCCCTGAGGAACCCCGTAGCTTACTTTAGTGTACACAGAAGACCTATTATTCACGTGTACAAACTGGTACCTATCAGATAGGTAGGACTTAAACCAGTTTAGGGCAGTCCCTGTGATTCCAAGTAATTTCTCTAATCTCTCTAGTAGAATATAGTGATCTATAATGTCAAAAGCTGCACTAAGATCTAATAAAACCAGCACTGAGAGTCGTCCTTCATCTGAAGCCCAGAGTAGATCATTAGTTACTTTAACTAAAGCAGTCTCTGTGCTGTGTTGAGCTCTAAAACCTGACTGGAAGTCCTCGAACAGGCTGTTGTTTTGAAGAAATTCACAGAGCTGAGCCGCCACAACTTTCTCAAGAATCTTTGAAATAAAAGGAAGATTAGATATAGGCCTGTAGTTTGCTAAAGTGCTGGAATCAAGAGTAGGTTTTTTAAGAAGGGGTTTGATTACAGCTACTTTAAAGGACTGTGGCACATAGCCTATTGATAGGGATATATTTATTGTCTCCAACAAAGATGGGCAGACTAGGGGAATAACTTCTTTAAACAGCTTAGTTGGGATCGGATCTGAAAGGCAGGTCGATGGTTTGGAGGATGAAATAATAGAGTTAAGTTCCTGAAGTCCTATATGTGTGAAACAGTTTAGGTTAGGCCTATTTACATTTAATGGTACAGCAGGCCCAGGTGAAGGCAGGGAGTGGCTAATTTTATCTCTAATCTTGTGAATTTTATCGTTAAAAAATGTCATGAAGTCCTCACAGCTGAGGGCTAGAGGAATCATGGGCTCAATAGAGCTCTGACTTTGTGTTAGCCTGGCTACAGTGCTGAAAAGGTACCTCGGATTACTTTTATTTTCTTCAATTAGTGAGGAATAGTATGTAGATCGACTATGTCGTAAGGCTGTCATGTATTTACTATGGCTTTCTTGCCAGAGTATTCGTGACTCCTCTGTTTTATTGGAGCGCCACATTCTCTCTAATTTACGGGTTGTTTGTTTGAGTGTGTAAGTTTCAGAGCTAAACCACGGAGCTTTCCTCTGACGTTTAATAGTTTTTTCCCTCAATGGGGCAATTGAGTCCAAGGTGGATTTTAGTAGACTAGCAGAGCTATCGACAAGCAGATCCAGTTGAGAGGGGTTATAATTAATATCATAGTTATTTATTGGATGGTGCACTGAGTTTAAGGCAGCAGGAATGGCCTCTTTAAATTTAGCCACAGCACTGTTGGATAGATTTCTACTTGTAACTATTTTATTGCACAGTGCGAGATCCTCTAGGATAATGTTAAAAGATATTAAAAAGTGATCTGATAGCAGAGGATTTTCAGGGTAGACTTTTAGTTCATTAATATCAAGGCCATATGTTAGAACAAGATCAAGAGTATGATTTAAACGATGAGTAGCTTCATTAATAGTTTGAAAAAAGCCAACTGAGTCTATTAGGGACATAAAGGCTGAGCTCAGGCTATCACTGTCTTTGTCCACATGGATATTAAAATCTCCTACTATCAGTATTTTATCAGAACTGAGAACTAAGTTTGATATAAACTCAGAGAATTCTGATAGAAATTCAGAATAAGGGCCTGGAGGACGGTAAATTATCCCAAATAAGACTGGCTGGCAGGTTTTTGATTCGGTATGAGATAAATTTAGAACCAGGCTTTCAAAGGAAGTGTAATTGGCCTTTGGTTTAGGATAGATTAGGAGAGAGGAATGATAAATAGCTGCTACACCACCTCATTTAAATGACTGGGAGGAGTGGCTTCATTTAAACTAACATATTCATCTTGATACAGCCATGTTTCAGTTAAACAGAATAAATCAAAGTTATTTTCTGAGATAAGGTCATTTACTAGTAGAGATTTGGATCTCAGTGATCTAATATTTAATAGAGCACATCTAATGGTTTTATGTTTTGGTGTTTCTAGATTTGCGATTTTAATTTTTTTCAGATTTTTATAATTGATAGCTCTTTTATTTGATTTTATGTTAAAATCATTGTGAAATATGGGTCGGGGGACAGACACCGTCTCCATAAAATAATATTCACCACCATCACAACAGTTGTCATGGCGATGAACACAGCTATCATAATAGCAATGGGAGGGAAACTGTCCTAAGGCAAGCGCAGAGGGGCGTGGAGGACTCCCCCTCTGTAACATGGTCTCATTCATGAGATGTCATAACAGTGACTGTGCCATGTTTTCTCATAGTAGAGATGCTCCCTCCAAAGTAGGATGGATTCCATCTCTTCCTATCAGGTTCGGTTTTCCCCAGAAGGATCTCCAATTATCAATGAAGCCCACCTCGTTTTCTGGACACCACCTCGATAGCCAGCGGTTAAATTATGACATGCGGCTATACATGTCATCACTGGTCAGATTTGGTAAGGGACCAGAGAAAATTACGGAGTCCGACATTGTTTTAGCATAAGCACAAACTGATTCAATGTTCACTTTGGTTGCTTCCGACTGACGACGTCGGGAGTCATTAGTGCCGACATGGAGGACTATCCTATCAAACTTACGATTACTCTTTGCCAGCAACTTTAGATTTGATTCTATGTCGCCCGCTCTGGCCCCTGGGATGCACCTCACGATGCCCGCTGACTTCGCTAGCTTCACGTTTCTCACTATGGTGTCGCCAATTATCAGAGTTTGTTCCCCGGTGAGTGTGTTTGAGACGTGAACATGGTGGTGTCCCGAGCGGCTTTTTGACCTTCGACTATGTTTACCACGGACAGTAACCCACTCATTGCTGGCCGGGGGGGAGGCTAAGCTAGAGCTAGCACGTTCCGCACCGGCTAGGTCCTGCTTGCTAGCTTCGGTTTTGGTATCAGGGGTGCGGAACCGCTTCTCCAGATTGTTGATCCTCGCCTCCATATCTAACAGTACGCTACACTTTATGCAACTACCATTGTCCCTAAAGGAGGACAAGGAGTAACTAAACATCTGACACACCGGGCAGGAGAGCAGAGGGGAGGAGAGAGAAGCCATAGGTGCTAAATTTAAGCTAAGCTAAGGACAAAAGGAAGTTTAAAGGAGATTACACTGCCTATAAGAGGCGAGATTGCTTTTTACTTAACCTTCGTACGTTTAACTCTACGGTAAAAAATTAAAACAAGTGTTTTCAAGGCTAAAATATCATTGACAACAAGTTTGATTAGAGTTAGCAGAACACAGTAGTAGAGCGCTGCAAGCAGCGGTAGAGCGTAAACAGGAAATGATCGATACGTCACCACGTCAGCACGTCACCAGCCTCGTCACCCTCCTGTGTATCCTTGTAAGATAACTAAAGTAACAAAAAGATTATTTTGGAAGAAAATAGAGATTATATTTGTGTGGGGAAAGAAAAAAAAAATATTTAATTGCCAACATGCCACCTTAATATGCAAGCTTGATATTTTTTATATTTTTTTTGTTTGGTGTATTTTTTTGTAATGTATGTTTTTTGGAATCATTATTTGTATGTTTGTATCTTTCTGGCGTGTTTTTGTGAAACTTTTGCATAATTATTGTTTTTTGTCGCCATTGTAGTGTGATTCTGGAATCATTTTGACTATTTTTGTATGTTCTTTTGTGTAGTTTTGCGCATTTCTGTTGTCATTTTGTGTATAAATATTTAGTTTTGTGTATTTTGAGTCAATTTCATATTTTTCTGTAATGTATGTTTTTTGGAGTAATTTTGTGTGTTTTGGTTTAGTTTTTTTTATTTTACTCATTTAGTATTTTATTTTATATATATATATATATATATTTATAGTGTGTGTGTGTGTGTGTGTTTGTCCACCGCCATCTCCTCCGTGGGGTATCTTTCTCACACACGCACGCGCGTCAGCCACGCACATGTACATCATCCGTCACAGGTTGTTGAGAGATAAAAAAGAGACCCTGAAGTAGCACGAAAAATAAACGTTTAGCAATACCAAAGTCACAACTCTCTCTCTAAACGTCTCTGTGTGCGTTCAGCATGTACAACCCGGTGTAGTGTAGAATAAACCTACCGTGAAAGTTTCCTAAAGTAGACCGTGGGCATGCACCCCTGGCAAACTGCACACGCGCATCTGTCACTTTGGAAAAAAATGGTAAAAATCGTTCCTTTAATTTTTAGGGTTTGGGTTAGGCTTAGAATTAGGGTTTATTTAGGAGGAAATAATAAGGTTGCAAAATATTGTACATATACATGTGAATATTTACTACACTTTTAGTGCGCATGCGCCTGCAGGAGGCTTTCAAGCGTTGGATTATTTTTCACTCCACTGGCACTCATACGCAAGCACATCAGCCGTGTGTGTATGGGGGGTGGATCGCTTCTAAATTCATGCACACCAGTCTAATGCACGTGTACCTGCCTGCCTAACTTTCACTTTCACTTTACGCGTTCGATAGACTGGTGCGCATTAATTTAGAAGCGATCCACCCCCCGTGTGTGTATGTGTGTGTGTGTTTGTTTACAATGTAGCTGCTCGCATCTTAACGCATAGACTAATATATGAAGAAACACTCACCCTTGTGCAGAACAAACGATAATCGTAGTGGAGCCGTGTTGTGGACCCATCCGCTCACAAAAAAGTTACATTCCTCTGTTTGAAGAAGCGGAATATGGTCGGCTATTGGCCGTCAGCACAGCCACCGCCCACAGTCATGGAGACGAAGGAGGAAGTGAACTCCGTCACGGAAGTTTGGGATCACGGGAATAATTTTAAATAAGCATGAAATATTAACTTAAATGACTTTTTGCAGTACAAAAACATTTTTAATATTGACCTTCTTTTCTGTTTTTAACCAAAACAAGCTGCGACACAGTGACGTCATGAACCCGGAACCGGAAGTAGCGCACTCAATACCGCGCTCATTACCGAGACGACCATAATCCTAAAATGAACGTTTTGAATGTTAAAATTACTCCAAAATAATGGATGCACACACTTGGGGTATTTGGAAGCTGTTGGATAAGTTTTAAGTTAAAATATTTGCTACACACGCTCGCACACACACGCACCTAGACCTTTCTTGCTTTTATTAGTAGGTTTCCTATGTTTCATTTGTGTTCCGGTGGTTCTGTTCAGGCATCAAAATGGGCAGCTATTGTTTTTTACACCGTTGTGTTCGGCCGCTAAGAGGTTCGGCCGCTAAGAGGTCCTGACCGTATTATCACCCTGGATTTCAACTGGATGCGTAAATGCTGCGAAACAGTTCAACTGATAGGTTTCCATTAAAGGACCCATGTTACACTAAATCACATTGTTTGTTTCATTGATTCCGCCAATCGTTAGTTAGAGGGTGATTTGCTCCTTTCTTACTGCAGGACGAACACAAACACCTTGCTCCAATTTGATGATGCGTTACCACTTTGATGCACTGAGCTGGAGAAGCCACGCCTCCATGAAGCTCTCTGTCGTGAAAGACATGTAAACAGACACGCCCACAAAGGTGAGCATTTCAGCGTCTTTCACGCAGTGCTATCTATGTATTTTCTACAGTCTATGCATGTACCAGTGAACGCCCAGCCCCCACGCTCTGTCTCGTGTTTATAAAGCAAATGAATGGCTCCTTATCGTGCTTTTGCAGAGCTTGATGTCAACACATTGGTTTAAACCAGGTGTGTTGAAGCAGGGAGACATCTAAAAGTCTCAGGAATGAGGCCCTTGAGGACTGGAGTTGTCCATCCCTGTTCCAGAGTATTCCTAACCAGCGTGGTAAAAGGAGCTCGCTCCAGCTTCATGCTACAGAAAGATTTAGTTTTTTTCACAAGTTTCTTTGTGAAGACTATCTGCCTCTGTACAAATCTTTATTTTATACAGCCTGTATTATCTTACAGGACTGAGTCAAAGAAAGATCAACGCAGGAACGTTTTATCAGCTGATTAATGTTGGTCAGTCCTTTAGATAAAAATCTATATCTTTCCTTTAGGATCTCATCAGGTAAATGAAGGAATTGCATCGATGCCTAAATATTTCATGTCCTGTCAGCTGTCAGATCCAATCACACAGCAGCATGTCCAGAGAATGATCCACCTATTCTAAGGCTGGTCGTTTTCCAAGGTAACTGATTGGCCAGGAGGTTGGGCTTTATACTGGATCAGAACTTAGCTTAGCTCCTAAACTACTACCAACCGTGCAATAAGAGGAAATCCAGAGTCGTAGTACAGACTCCTAAGATCTACACAGTCAACAGGGACAATGGCTGACCTAAAGTCAGGGACCAGGTACAGTTTGATCTTCTTTGATATAAAAATGTACAAGTCAATGTCACCAGTAGGCTGTTCATCATCTGAAAACTGGGAGGTGGTTATCAGGATACTGGCTCCCAGCTTCTTCCCAGTTGGTGTGTACGTCTTTGGGGCAGTGGTCAGTTGGAAAATAAGGAAAGTAACAGACTGCATACCTGGGGTGATGGGATCTTGTTTAGTGATTATGGGATAACTATGAATTGGTGCCTTGGTCGCTCTGGTAGTTCTGTAATTCATATATTTGTATTAAAATAATTATAAATATATATTTAAACCTTAATTGTAACAAAGGAGGGATTGAAATGGTTAGTTCCAGAACTATTATCTCTCCCAGGCCTGATCATCTCTTAGTCAGAGTTCCCTAAACAGTCCATATTGACTTTGCATCCTCATCTAAAACCACCATAACACCACTTCATAATTATTAAAAAAGAAGCACTCAGGACCTTATTTGCTAAAGGTTCGCATATGTAAAAATGTGCTAATTTAACTGCAGACAAAAACACGTTACAGTAGATCACTAGCTGAGTGCATCAAGGATTGTATCCATCAAACAGGCAAATTAACACAAGCTATCTCTTTGGCAAATTTTTCTCTTATAAAAATGCAATTTTTGCGTCTTTGTTGGAATGTTCAAAATATTGGAAGGATGACGGGCAAATAGATTAATTTATCCCCAAAATGGATCGGAGTATATCTGAGACCAAATCCAGCCCTTATAAGGTGGCTTACGTTACCATTTAACACCATACAGACTGATTTCAGATTTGTGATCTCATGTTTATCAGCAAACATTTCTCTTCAACTTAACAGAAAAACATTGTGTGATAGACATAGGACATTTTGTGCAAGGTTGCAGAAAGAATCAGAGATTAGAAAACATTTTATCTGGTAATGTCTCGATTATATTAATTAATTCATGCAGTTAAACACTATCATTCATTGTTAAAACAACATGTGATGCTGAAATTACAGGCACATTACAAGCATTTAAGAATAGCAAATACTCACAAATATTTAGGAGCTTTAAACCATAATCATTATTTTTTAATGGTACTATTACAACCTGCTCCTTTTTAAATATTCTTCAACATTTATGAGATTTCAGAAAATAAATTTTATCTCCAAACTTTAACTGCAAGATAGCTCCAACTTGTTGCCAAACCCACAGGTCCAGTAGAACAAACTTGTTTACAATAGTTTTCCTCAAAAGCTGTCATTCAGTCTGTAAACCTTTTAAATAGTTATAGTCAGTTATAATAACTGCTTATTGTTTTTGCCACTTTTTGGCCTTCATATCATAACTTTCTGAACCAAATAATTGACTACTAACCTGAAAGACACATGAGAGCCAGTAAGATCCTCGCCATCCTGATCTGCTCAGTGGATTGTTTCACTCTAGATTGTCTTTATATTAGGGCACAATTTAAACAAATTCACTACTTGTTTTTTCTTGTTGCCCAAGGTCACCTTTAAACAAGGACGAGCAAAGATTTGTTTATCATGACCTTAATCAAATGAAATGCTAATTCCTCTGTGGTTCACCCTGTGGAAAAGATATTAGTCATTATGTAATTTTCTTCTTGACTGAAAAGTGTCGACCAATAATCTGATCAGACCTTTTTCAGTGCCTCATTTTATCCTCTCTACTGTTGTTGTCAGCAAAGGATTAGTTAGCAATAGCAATAGAAACAGAGAAACAATTGTGTGAGTAAGACAAATACCTGTCTTCAATCTCTTTAAAACATACTTTTTCTTTTTTTTTCCTCCACAATGCAGTGCAATCTTTTTACAGCAGCTTTTTATGTTTTATTATTGCAACAAAACTTACATTTATTTTATTGCTTAAAATTGTGCTAATCACCAACTCCCCCTAAGGAAGGAACCCAAAGCACACACACACACAAATCACCACCACCATCCGGAATTATGTATTCATATAGGGGGTGTGATTCTGGAATAATTTTGTGTATTTGTTTTGATCTTTTTTAGTCTAATTTTGTGTATTTCTGTTGTCATTTTGTGAATTTTTTGTATAAATATTTAGTTTTGTGTATTTCGAGTCATTTTCAGATTTTTGTTGTTGTTTGGTATATTTTTCTGTACTGTATGTTTTTTGGAGTCATTTTGTGTGTTTTTGGAACCTTTTGGTATATTTTTGTGCTTTTCTGTTGTTGTTTTGTGTACTTTTTGTATAAATATTGTTTAGTTTTTTGTTGCATTTTACTCATTTGGTATATTTTTATTATAAATACCTTGAGGGCAACTTTTGAGGTGTGTGTGTGTGTGTGTATGTGTGTGTGCTTCTCCTTTGTCATGTGGGACTTTCCCAATCTCCTCCGTGGGTTCTCCCTCACAGACACGCACAGACACGCACACGCATCATCATTCAACATAATCCATCACAGGTTGTTGAATACCACGACAAATAAACATTTTGCAACACCAAAGTCGCAACTTTCTCTCTAAACGGCTCTGTGTGTTCTGCATGTGTGCATTAGTCGTGTGTGTGTGTGTACTGTTGTAATTTTTGCTATATAATCAAAGTTGACTTTAATTGAATTGTTTGTTAGTCCAACCCCGTGAACTGCCACCTTAACGTGGTGGGGTTGTTTGAGTGCCCGAATGATCCAAGGAGGTATGTTGTCTGGGGCATTATGCCCGTGGTAGGGTCTTCCATGTCAAACAGGTCCTTGGTGACGGGTCAGACGAAGCGCAGTTCAGAAGACCCTCTATAGACATTATAAAAGCAAGGACCGTGACTTCGCCCGGTTAGGTGCAGCCGGGGCCCCACCCTGGCGCCAGGCCTGGGGCTGGGGCTCGAATGCGAGCGCCTGGTGGTCGGGCCTTTGCCCACGGGGCCCGGCCGGGCTTAGCCTGAAAGGACGACTTGGGCCCGCCCTCCTGTGGACCCAGCACTCGCAGAGGGATCTGTAGGGGTCGGGTGCAGAGAGGACTGGGTGGCGGTCGAGGGGGGTTGCCTCGGCGGCCCAGTCCGCGTCCACAGCTTCTGGCTGTTGGGACATGGAACGTCACCTCGCTGGGGGGGAAGGAGCCTGAGCTTGTGCGGGAGGTTGAGAGGTATCGGCTGGATATAGTCGGGCTCACCTCCACGCACAGCTTGGGCTCTGGATCCCAACTCTTGGAGAGAGGCTGGACGCTCCACTTCTCTGGCGTTGCCCGCGGGAAGAGGCGGTGGGCTGGGGTGGGCTTGCTTATTGCCCCCCAGCTCAGCCGCCACGTGTTGGAGTTTACCCCAGTGAATGAGAGGGTCGCGTCCCTACGCCTTCGGGTTGGGGACAGGTTGTTTCGGCCTACGGGCCCAACATTGGCGCAGATTACCCGGCCTTCTTGGAGTCCCTGGGAAGGGACACAAGGGTGTCCATAAGTGCACGTGGCACCAGGACACTCTAGGCCGGAGGTCGGTGATTGACTTTGTAGTTGTATCACCTCGGACACTCGGGTGAATCAGAATCAGAATCAGAAATTAGAATCAGAAATGTTTTTAATGGCCATGTACAGTTTTAAGGACAGTACAAGGAATTTGTCTTGGTAGTTGGTGCACAAAACAAACAAAAACAAAAAAACAAAAAACAAAGAACAACCCAGCAACAGTAATAATAATAATAATGATAAATATAAAGGATGAGGGATAAATAAAGGATAGATAGAGAATAAAGGATAAATAGGAAAAATATAAATATATATATATATATGACATTATCTGCTGCACTGTATATATATATATATATATATACAGTGCAGCAGATAATGTCATCATGGAGGTGGTGATCTGTACTTCTAAGCACTATGAATATACAACAAAATGCATTTAAGAGCTAAAAAAGTGGATTTAGCATGATATGTCCCCTTTAAAGGATATATGACACCAAAATTCATGTTGATGCTAAATGCAACAACACACTATAAACGTTACATTTTGCATTTTACTGTTGCTTTTTGGAGCATCACCATATATAGGGGTTGTGATGCAGCAAAGAGGACCATGAGGCCGAGAGTCTGCAGCCTGAGAGCTCAGACTAACTACAAAGTTAGGTAGCATCATTGGTGATGATATCTAACTTATCCTCTCAATCTTTTCTACACTTTGGGGTGGATTCACTAAAATCTGAATTAAAGGGTAGTAAACCATGTGTGTCCCTAAATCCTTTGGTAGTTGAGACCGCCCTATTTAAATGAACATTTTGCTTGTTTAACATGGAGAGGTGACTGAGTGCACAGAGCACAAAATGACATTTGAAGAAGTTAAATTGCAGGCAGGAGGACTTCTCTGTCTGCTGCACAAACATTAAATGATGTAGAAAACTAAATAAACACACAAAAACGCTGTTTCATAAACTTTACAACCTAATGTTATTTTTTACCTTAACTTAATGTGTCTACTCTGTTCCTGAAACTTTGCTCTTATTAGTCCATGGAAAAACACTAATGCCGAGTTTTTGGCTGTACTAATCAGTCAGATCTTTAAAAACGTGGAGTTTTATTGATTGCCAAAAGTTATAACAGATCAGGGATAACAATGTCTGCATTTTATAGTCAGTATTTCTACATCAGGAGAGCAGTGACATGAGACTAGCTCACCGTTATTGCACCAGTTGTTATTGGTGTATATGCAAACACCGCCACCCTCATCTCCTGTCTTGCATTTAAATCCAGCTTCAGGTAGTCCAGTTTGTTCTCCAGGGAGCGTACATTAGAACGCAGGATGGAAGGAAGTGGCGTGCTCTGACTATTAGTTTTTAGCTTGGTTGCTAGCCCCCCTCCTGCTTCTGATCACACCACTTTTGTCTCCTCTGCTGGCGGAGACCGCTGGTACAAGCCTCCGCTGCTTCACGGGTCGCTGGATGTTGTCGGCATTGCAATCCGAGGCTCGAGGTCCAGAGTAGTCACATCTAACAAACTACAGAGCTGCCAAGGCTCACCCTTTGAGTGTGACATTTTGACCCATTCTCACTCCATATGCCACGCTTGACATTTCTCATGTTTATATTTCCCCATTCAACACTCTATTTACTTTTTTCATGATAATAAACTTTGGTCCTCATGGCTTGCCGTAGTTAGAGTAACTCTGATTGACTGACCGAGATAACCAATCCCAGACAAATCCATGTCTCCATGTGCCAAAATCTAACCAACCACCCAATAATAGACCAATCAGAAAGAACATAAGTTGGGTCTTGATGAGCTGTCTCTAACTATTGTTTTTCTCACACAACACGCACCGAGTCATCGACAGAATGACTAAAGGACATACGCCGTCTGAGATGGTTTGTAACTACCCAATTTTGTTCAATGTTTATATTGCTCTGTGTGTGTGTGTGTGTGTGTGTGTGTGTGTGTGTGTGTCTTAAAAAGTAACATTTTGTGTGTGTGTGTTTCTCTCTCTTTCACTCACGTGTGTATGTTTGTACTAGACGTCAACTTAAATTAAGCACCACATTTTGGGCTCTGGGTACAAACCATCTTGTCGTGCCCCAACTGTAAGTAATGTACACTTTTTTTCTTGCCAGGAAACTATACTAGTATTCTTGCACAATTATATACAAATAATTTCTATTTCTTTACAATAACCTAATGATTGCTTGTATTTTATAAAGCTGTTCTACTATATTTTAGTGGTTAATTGAATATTGTGTTTGTGACAAAAAATGTCATTGTTTGGGGGGTGGGTAGGGGGGTATAATGCCTAATATTTGTATTTCCATTTAAGATTTGACATGCAAAAGGAATGTACCAGCATTTAAATGTGCGAGAGTGCACTAGATCATGTAAACATTAGGAAGCAATTTAAACAAATTCGCGACTTGCTCTTTCTTGTTGCCCAAGGTCACCTTGAAAACAAGGATGATCAAAGATTTGTTTGGATAAACCTTAATCAAATAAAATGCTAATTTCCCTGTGGTTCACAACCAGAATCATGTTTAAAGTGTAACACCCTGTGGAAAAGATATTAGTCATTATTAGGTTTGGGCACCGAGTAAGGAACCGGTTCCTGTTTGGAACCGGTTCCTTACGTTCGGTACCGTTACAAAGATGTTTGAATTTTGATAAAAAAATTTTTTATTCCTAAATGCCCACGCGAGTTTGTTTCCGTGGCTTTCTCTGTTTGTTCACACAGGGTTTGTATAAAGTGCGTTCAGAGCGCGACTGTAGCAACTGCAGTTTGTGTGTGTGTCTGTCTGGCTACGGTTTCAGTTTGAACCACGTAGCGGAAGGAAAATAGGAGCTAATCACCAGTAAAAAGCCCAGTAAAACTCTGAAATACAATCACCAGGAATAAATAGTTGCTCCCTGTTAATGATAGTAGCTCTAACAACTGTTAAAATGATAAACTGGTGATATACAGCCTGTACATGAAGTGCGGGGCTGCATTTACTCCGCCTCTGGGTCCTAGTGCCAGACGTCCGGTAAAGCCTGTTCCGTTTACCGAGGTCCGTGTGTGTTTAATAAGTCCGTGTGAAAGTCGGCATGTTTATGCTTCCGTCCATCCACTCTTTTTATTATATCCATGTCTTTTAAGGCTCTTATTAAATTGTCTCGGCTGAAGTCTGGGCCACCGCCATCTTGGATTATCACCAGCGCGTCATCACCGCAAGTCGCACAAGCGCAGAACGACTCGAATTAACGTAATCTTTCTCAACAAAAACTGTTGATTGTCTCATGACTGCTCCAGGGTTTGAGTTTGTTTTATTTCGTTTCACATCTACCTGGGCTGCAGCTCTTTGACTGCTGCCAACTTGTATGTGGTGTTATTTCAGCAAGTTTCACTTTTACAGTTACAGTTGGGGACCTTTGTAACTGAATACCCTAGTTACAGTACAGCAACCAAATTAAACTGTATCAACTAAGTGAATTAATCAAAATGGGCTGTGTAAAGGCTTTTTCAAAAGAAAACATTATCCTGTGAAATCTGTAAACTGCTGACCTGCACAACTCAAAGAATCGAAATCGAGAATTGTTTAGAACAGGAACTGAAACTGAGAGTAAGTAAGTTAGTTAATATTTATGCTCCAAATGGGGATGAGCCAGATTTCTTTGGAGAGCTGGAGGCTATAATTCAACAAATGGGAAATTATCAAATTGTAATTGGAAGAGATTTTAACTGAGTGATGGATTAATTTCTGAACTGAAGTAACTTAGTGAGGTGTAGGAGCAAGAAAGCTTCACAGACAGTCAAAAGTATGTGTGAGAATTTGGGATTAATTGATGTGTGGAGAATTTTAAACCCAACCAACAGAGATTACACATTCTTCTCTGCTCCTCATAAAACCGTCTCTCGTATAGATTTCTATCTGATTTCCAAATCTTTTTTGAAGTCGGTCATTACATGCTCAGTTGGGAGTATTTTAATATCAGATCATGCCCCAGTATTGCTGGAGTTGCTTCCTGTTATTGAGAGGATTCAAATGCCAAGATGGTGCTGCAATTATTCTTTACTGCAAGAAAGTGAATTCAGGAGGCGTTGAGGAGTCATATTAACTCTTACATTGCCGTAAATGTTGCTACTGCGCCCTCCGCTGGAATAGCTTGGGAGGCTCTCAAGGCAGTGGTAAGAGGGTTTGTCATACAATATGCGCCACATAAGAAAAAGAAAAATATTATGAAGCAGACTGAACTTGAAAGTAAAATTAAGGAATTGGAAACTTATTTGAGAAGATGCTTCAATACCAATGTTCCAAACTAAAATAGGAATATAATTGTATCTTGTCTCAGAAAGTAGAGTTTTCTCTTTTTAGGATGAGACAAAAATATTTTGAATCTGTGGACAAAATGGGGAAATAATTGGTTCATGGCTTAAGACAGAGGGAACTATCTTCACTGATCCCTGCAATCCGAGCCCCTGGGGGAGACCTCCTCACTAAATCTATTTATACTAACAATGCGTTTAAAGATTTCTGTGGGGAGCTGTATACGTCGGACTGTAGTAATGATGATGAGACTATGAAAGGATTTTTTGAAAAATTTCTCTGATTTCTCTGGACATCAAGATATTGTCGAAAATTTTAGCCAATCGATTGGACAAAGTAATCACCTCTCTAATACATAGAGACCAGGTGGGGTTCATTAATAAACAAAACTCATCAGACAATATAAGAAGGTTTATTGATGTTATGTGGGCAGTTTCAGACTTGGACTCTCCAATGGCTGCTATTTCGCTTGATGCTGAAAAAGCATTTGATCGGGTCGAGTGGGGGTATATGTTAAAATTATTGGAAATGTTTGGATTTGGTAGGATATTTATTAGGTGGATACAGTTATTATACTATCAGTCAGAGGCCGCAGTTCAAACATATGGATACATTTCTCCTTACTTTAGATTAAGCAGGGGAACCCGCCAAGGATCACCACTCAGCCCGTGTTTGTTCTGCTTAGCATTAGAACCATGAGCAGCAGCAATCCGACAGGATGAGAACTTTTGCGGAATTGACATTGAGGGATCTATTCATAAAATGATGTTATATGCGGATGACATTTAGTTGTTTGTGTCTGATCCTCAGGTATCTATTCCTTCAGTGCTTAATATAATTAACTCATTTTCCAAATTTTCAGGGTATAATGTTAACTGGGCAAAATCAGAGGTTCTGCCATTGACAAAGTTTTGTCCCACAGCATTGTTTCAGGAGAGCAATTTTTCCTGGCCTAGGCGGGATTTACAATATCTTGGCATTCTGTTTCCTCCTCATCTGGATGATCTTATTAAAGTGAACTTTGACCCACTGATGCAAAAAATCTCTGTGGATGTGAAACGTTGGTCATCATTATCCTTGTCTCTCTGGGGTAAGGTTAATGCACATGCAATCTGCTATAAGTTATTTCAAAAAATTTTAGATTATTTGCAAAGATTTTTTCTGGAATGGTAAGCGCCCACGAATGCATCTTGGGAAACTTCAACAGCCTGTAGAAAGAGGGGGCCTGGGACTTCCAAGACTACTCTTTTATTACTATGCATACAGCTTGAGACACCTTGCACATTTGGCATTGTCTCCAGAAAGGGCCCCACCATGGCATTCCATAGAGCAATCTGCAGCAGCGCCTTTACAATTAATAAACTGTCTGTCAAGTAAAATTAGGAAGGGTGACAAATTCCACCCAATTATATTGCATCTTCAAGGGATGTGGAAAAATATTTTAAAGATTGTAGATGTTGACCCTTATCTAAACTGTACATCGAATATTTGGCTGAATTCGAAAGTTTGTATAAATAAAGTTTCCTTCTTGTGCACAGAATGGTTGGATGAAGGGATTGGCACTATGGGGGACCTGTACAGTGAAAATATAATGAAATCATTTGAGGATCTATCACAACAATATGTGATAATGGTCATTCTTTATCCAGAGATCTAAGAGTGAGACTAATGCAGTTCAAAATACTACCGCTTTTATTGGACACCAAGTAGATTATTTAGAATGGGGTTGGTAGATTTAACACTATGTTGGAAATGTGTGATGATACTTTAATACATGTGCTGTGGTCTTGTCCACAAATCCAATTGTTTTGGATGAGAATACATAATTTTACAAAAAAAATGTATCGGGTGTACACTTTCATTTTTGCCCATTATTGTATGTTCTTGGACACTCAAAGGTTTTGCTGAACTGGCCAAAGCACTGAAGGACTGGACACAGACTGTGATCATGATTGGAAAACAAATTCTGCTTAGACACTGGAAATCCCCAGAAAATAATCCAAAAAAACTAAAAGATGCCCAACCCTACTCATCATGTAATTTTCTTCTTAACTAAAATGCTACACCAATAATCTGATCAGACCCCTTTGAGTCCCTCATTTTATACTCTTTCTACTGTTGGTGTTAGCAAATAATTGTGATCCAGTAGTGAAATTCTTCTTTATTTACCTCCTGAGTTGAATGTACTGTAACCCTCTTTTCACTCCAGTCCTTCTGGCGTTGAGTAAAAACAGGATACAATAGTCTTAACCCCAGTTTTCTCTTTATTTCCTCCACTTGGGAACATACCAACACGGCAATACAGCTCAGCATAAAAGTCACTCTCTCCTTCACCTCGCGGTCCGGATTCTGAGTTACTCTTAAACCTGTCCCCCTGAAACTGGGGTAAGTAAGAACCATAGTCTACAGCACGCATTAAATAGTGCACTCATAAATAGTGCACATCAGAATCAGAATCAGAATCAACTTTATTGACCAAGAGTGTATGAATACACACAAGGAATTTGTCTTGGTGATCTGTGCTCTCTCAGATAGTGTAACATTAAATAATAACAATCAACTAGAATAAAGAAAAATAATTAAAAAAAAGAAGTATAAACAAATATAAGAGTAGTTAGACTAATATGTGCAAACTAAATAAAATAACAAGATAATAATAATAATAGTAATAATAATAATATTAATAATAATGAAATAAAATAAAAAATACAATAATAATAATAAGATAATAGTGCAGTAGTGCATTGATGAGTAGTGCAGGTGAACATTTAAATGAAAATATTATGTCGATGAACATTTCGCAGTGACAGGTTGATCCAGGGTTGTTATGTTTAGTTCCATGGTTATTTCACAGTAACAGAAACAGGTCTGACACCCTATGACTGTTTAGAATTGATCAGAGTGACAGCCTGGGGGAAGAAACTGTTTTTATGGCCGGTAGTTTTGGCGTACAGTAATCTGTAGCGTCTGCCGGAGGGGAGGAGTTTAAACAGATTGTGTGCAGGGTGTGAGGGGTCTGCAGTGATGTTACCTGCCCGTTTCTTGACCCTGGACAGGTATAAGTCTTGGATGGAGGGCAGATCAACACCAATGATCTTTTCTGCAGTCCTGATTATCCTTTGTAGTCTGTGTCTGTCTAGTTTGGTTGAAGATCCAAACCAGACAGTGATGGAGGTGCACAGAACAGACTGAATGATGGAGGTGTAGAACATGATCAGCAGCTCCTGGGGCAGGTTGAACTTCCTCAGCTGACGCAGGAAGTACATCCTCTGCTGTGCCTTTTTCCTGGTTGTGTCTATGTGGGAGGTCCACTTCAGGTCCTGTGAGATTGTGGATCCCAGGAACCTGAAGGAGTCCACGGTAGCCACTTTGCTATTCAGAATGGTAAGGGGGGTGAGTGGGGGGGGATTTCTCCTGAAGTCCACTGTCATCTCCACAGTCTTGAGCGTGTTCAGTTCCAGATTGTTCTGACTGCACCAGAGAGCCAGCTGTTCCACCTCCCGTCTGAAGGCAGACTCGTCCCCATCCCTGATGAGACCGATGACGGTGGTGTCGTCTGAAAACTTCAGGAGTTTCACAGAGGGGTCCCCTGAGGTGCAGTCATTGGTGTAGAGGGAGAATAGAAGTGGGGAGAGAACACACCCCTGAGGGGCGCCAGTGCTGAGTGACCGGGTGTTGGATGTGATGCTTCCCAGCCTTACTTGCTGCTTCCTGTCAGACAGGAAGTTGGTGATCCACTGTGAGCTGGGTGAGTTTCTGGTGATGGATGTCCGAGATGATGGTGTTGAACGCAGAGCTGAAATCCACAAACAGGATCTTAGCGTAGGTCCCTGGGGAGTCGAGGTGATGCAGGATGTAGTTCAGTCCCATGTTGACTGCATCCTCGACAGACCTGTTTGCCCGACAGGCAAACTGCAGGGGGTCCAGCAGGGGTCTTGTGATGTCCTTCAGGTGGCTCAATACCAGCCTCTCAACGGACTTCATGACTACGGACGTCAGGGCAATGGGTCGATAGTCATTGAGTCCTGTGATGGCAGGTTTCTTTGGAACTGGGATGATGCTGGAGCTTTTGAAGCAGGAAGGTACTACACACAGCTCCAGTGATGTATTGAAGATCCGTGTGAAGATGGGGGCCAGCTGCTCAGCACAGGCTTTCAGGCAGGAGGGAGATACTCCGTCTGGTCCTGGAGCCTTTTTGATCTTTTGTTTCTTGAATAGCTGGCACACATCTCTTTCATTGATCTTCAGGGCAGGTGGGGGGTCAGAGGGTGAGGTGGGGGGGAAGTGGGGGGAGCAGGAAGGGCAGAGTCCAGGTGATGGGCTGATGCTAATGAGCTCGGGGGTTGGTGTGAAAACCTGCAGTAAAAGCTATTCAGGTCTTCAGCCATTCTATTGTTACCTGCAGGGTGGGGGGAGGGTTTCCTGGAGTTGGTAACCTCACGCAGGCCTTTCCAGACTTCTGAAGGGACTTTGTTTGAGAAGCTTTGTTTTAGCTTCTCAGTGTAGCACCTCTTGGCTACTCTGATCTCCTTGGTTAGTGTGTACTTAGCCTGCTTAAACAGGACCCAGTCCCCACTCGTGTAGGCTTCCTCCTTAGCCTGACGCAGCATCCTGAGTTGAGGTGTGAACCAGGGTTTGTTCTTGTTGTATGTGCAGAAAGTCTTGGTCTGCACACACATGTCCTCACAGAAGCTGATGTAAGATGTCACAGTGTCAGTCAGTTCATCAAGGTTGTCTGATGCAGCTTCAAAAACACTCCAATCAGTGCAGTCAAAGCAGTCCTGTAACACCTGCTTTGACTCCTCTGTCCACCTCTTAACAGTCCTTACTACAGGTTTAGCAGATTTAAACTTATGCCTGTAGGTCGGGATGAGGTGAATCAGACAGTGATCAGAGAGTCCCAAAGCTGCACGGGGAACAGAGTGATATGAATCCCTTATTGCAGTGTAGCAGTGGTCCAGTGTGTTAGCACCCATGGTGGGGCACTTTATATGTTGTCTGTATTTAGGGAGTTCGTGGGTTAGATTTGCTCTGTTAAAATCACAGAGAATGATAAGCAAAGAGTCGGGATGTTTTTTCTCCACATCCGCTATCTGGTCGGTCAGGTGCTGTAACGCCTGTTACACAAGCATGAGGTGGGATGTAAACACCGACCATAACAAACGAGGAGAACTCCCGCGGAGAATAAAACGGTTTACAGTTTATGAAAAAACTCTCCAGATTAGGGCTGCACGTCTGCTTCAACACTGTGACATCTGTACACCAACCTTGGTTAATGTAAAAGCATATTCCGCCGCCCCTCGTCTTCCCAGAGAGCTCTTTTACGCGGTCCGCTCTGAGGAGCTGAAAGTCCGGTAATGTAGAGAGCTGTCCGGGATGAGTTCACTGAGCCAGGTTTCAGTAAAACACAGGGCGGCGGATCTGCAGAAGTCCGAGTTTCGGCAACCATCCGCGGCGCCATCTTGGTTGAACATAATACTATAAAATAGTCACAGTACTTATGTATTTTTTGAAATATCATGTATTTTGGTAATAGGAAGTGGGAATTTTATGTTATGTTAACATTATGTTTGGGGTTGTAGTTAATCCCCCACTTCTGACCACTGTTGTATACATCACACTACTTACACACTGCTTACTGATGTCCACGCAACCCTATAGTCATTCTTATTCCACTCACACATAGTCTAGCACCAGGTGTTTCCATGCAGGCAGAAGGTCTAGTTTGAGATAACATTACAAACACTGTTAGGTTGGAAATATCAACAGAGTGAATGAGCTTGTTTAGGTTTTTATCCCTCTCGACCTATGACCCCACCCCCAGGTCACACATGCGCAATTCCAGTGTGTGAAAAGGCTTATTCCACTGGATGATTATAGTGGTCCCATGTTTGAATCTGCACGGTAAGAGGCAGCTGCTGTCATGAATAAAGTTGATGGTGGTCTCTGTAAGACGTGATAGAAAGAGATCATCAAAGTTCAGTTGATGAAACAGTCACAGATGGACTGAGAAACAGTAAAGTTACAAACTACTAATGATATCTCATGAACTGTCACTAACAGGAGCAGCATGTGTGACACTGAGAAGATGCAGAGCTCTCCAAACATTTCAAACATATCTCCACTCTTCCTTTTCACATTACACTATGTGAGCTGTAATCTCAGTTATTGACACTAGAGGGAGCTGCAGTCCCACCATGACTGACTTCATTTCCTGTAAAATACATGAAACAAAATGGGCACAGACAAAACCAAACAGACATCATTTTGATCATCAATTTATTCAATACTATAAAATATGTTAAAAAAAGAAAAAGCTGTAAAACCGTACCATTCATTCTGTAAACACTGTAAACCTGAAAATCACTAAAATGTTTCCCAGCTGATTTTGTCTTTCCTTTTATTCTTAGTTATTGTCTGTTATCATATCATGCATTTTGTATCAATAATTTCACATGACATGTGGTGCACTTTATTGTAAATGTTAATTTAAAATAAAAACTTTTCAAATTCCTCTCTGAACCTCCATGGAGGTTTTATCTTCCAGGAGCTTCTTCCTGCTGATGTTTCTCAATTAAATCCACCATCATCTGGTTTCTTAATTCTTCTTGGACTTTAGTCTTCTCTCTGTATGTCAAAGCAAAGCACATCTGTAATGATTCTGTCACGTTTGTCTAAAATTACCAAAATGACATGATACTGGTCCTCAGAAGCAATTCCTCAGCTTTCAGAAACTGGTGGAATTTCTGCGATAGAGTAAATATTAGCAGAGTTACAGTCATTTAAATCAATGTATTCCCCAAAATGAGTTCAGAATCCCTGGGATATCTTCTTTTCCTACAGCAGACCAGACAATACTTTGCTGCCACCTGCTGTTCAACTGTTTCCATGTTTAAATTGAGTTTAATAATCCAACAGTTTGAAGATATTCAACTATCTATTCAATTTAATTTTAGTCCAGCTGTCCAGATTGAGGAGATCCTTCATAGTGAAGCTTGTCTGACCATCAGATCCCAATAATAATAATAGGTTTTCCATTTCTCACTGTGGCCTAATTAGCAAAATAAGCTATTCCTTTACTATCATTTACCCAACAGTTTTAACAACTATCAATTATTAAAGTCTTAATTATTTCAGAATATTCAGGAAGTTCATAAGCAATTGAATTATCAACATTGTCATAAATTATATTTTAGCAGTAGAATCAGCCCCCTCTGGCCCTCTACCTCTACATGAGCTGGTACCCATAGGGGCATAGCACCACATTTTGGGCACTCAGTACAAACCATCTTGTTGTGCCCCTTCTGTAAGTTATGTACACTTATTTTCTTGCCAGCAAACTATACTAGAATTCTTGCATAATTATATAAAATCATTTCTATTTCTTCACAATAACCTAATGACTCCATATCCATTGCTTGTATTTTATAAAGCTGTTCTACTATATTTTAGTGGATAATTGAATATTGTGTTTGTGACAAAACATGTCATTGTTTGGGGGGCGGGGAAAAGGGTATAAACTCCTAATAAGTTTATTTTCAATTAAGATTTGACATTTAAAATGATTGTACCAGCATTTAAATGTGCAAGAGTGCACATAGTTAATTCCAATAGAATCAATATATTGCCTAAAAAAGACGTGTGTTTTAAAGGGATCATCCACTGTTTTTACAAATGTTGCCTAAAACCTTTGAAATGTCGCTATTAGAAGATCTATACCTAACAAAACGCATTATTTTGCACCATGTTTGTTTTATTAACTTTTAAAACTGGGACTACTTTACCCTGTGTCCTTTTAGTCCAGTGAGTTCTATTGGTATAGGTTGGATTTTTATCATTTTTTATGTGGAATGAGTATACAATTAGTTGAAAAGAATGGCATATTGACTGATGCCATAACTTGGTGGAATAGTTGATTGCCAATGTAAAGATGAAAGTATTGAAAAAAAAAAAGTGAGCAAAAGCCAATTTTTATTTTTTATTTGTGTTGTATTAAATTAATGCAAAATCATGTAGAAATGTGTTTTAATAGTTATTTTTTCAGTGGTTGTTGTCAGCACATGTGTTTTGTGTATCTGGATTGCATTTATTGACAACCTACCAAACTCACTGTGGTTTTAGGGGAAAAAAGAAGTTTTTCACATTTCTTCAATAAAAAATACAGGGTGCATACACTGAAATTTGCCCTTTTGTTCACTAACCCAACCAGTCGAATTTTCGAAGTTTTAAACATATTGAAGGTGTTTTTTACTAACTTTTTGTGTGAGGTTCTTCTTCCCCTGCTGCATCCATTACACTTACATGCAAATGGACAATTAATCAAAGTAGGCAATGACGTAATTTCCCCTGTGCTGAAGGCCTCAAAACCTGCCACTAACACCTACATTGAACAACACTAACCATAAACACATGCACTTGATAAGCACCCCTGCAGTAAGAAATGTTGAATGCTAAATAATTTTCTTTTATCAGATTGTACCCTAACCACCGCTGCAGCCAAAGTCTCACTCTGAACTGAATTCAAAACTTGAGAGCCCTGGAGATGGAATATTGTGTCTTTCCTTGAGTTTGAACCTGTTTTGGCTGAAGGCTCTTTTTGTTTTGCTAGTTGAGAGGCACAGATGCCAGTAACTTAGTTACTTAGTAATGCATTACTCTAATATGTCCACCATAACTAATGGACAGCGGAGCATGGAAGATGTTCTGGAGTCATTGACATTACACATCCAGTGGAAATCTGGTGTTTATCTTTGTGGTTTGTTCAGGACAGACATTATTGGACAAACAAAAATAGTGATGGTCATGTGAGTTTTTTTATTTACACATTATTAGACACATTTTCAGGCATTTTATTTCTTACATTCAGGATAGTTTATACGAGTAAAACAGTCATTGAGAGCAGTGCTAAGGGTGTTACACCTTTTTCTAAGCTGTTGCAAGACAAACAGAAAGAAAGGCACAGCACAACTAAGAGCTGGACATTGTAAAGCCTATTTTAATTATTATTTATTAATCAGTTCTTCCTACAGACACACAAACTGGTGTGACATAATAAAGTTTAAATGACAAAATATGACAGACAAATGTATTCTGCACTGAAATAAAAGTTGTTAGTTTGAACTTAAAGCTGCTGGCGACGATTCCTAGCATTTTAAAAACTGAACCTGTATTTCATTCCAAAGTTGTTCTCGTCCTCTACTGATGCCAGTGTGACCCCAAACACACTAACAAAGCAATTCCCCTTACATTTCTGTTTTTTTTCATGGATTGAAAGTTGTGCCAAAATCTTGAGGAGTGACGTCATATCACACCATAAACAAACCGGAACAAAAATAACATCAGGCGAATCACAGTTTGGCTAAAAAACACAAGATATCACAGTAAAAATTAAGTCAAAACGCTTCTTAAATATAAGAAATGTAACTTTAAACTTCAGTCTAACTTTTTATCGTAGAATATTATTGAAGATGCAGCAAAGTTGCTCTGTGTTTAGTTTAGGCTATCCTTGATGGAATCTGTCATTAAATCTTTCCACTTTGTTTCCCTGAAGTCACAAGCATTATCTTTGGAAATGCAGAAAATCTAAATAGCACAATTGAAATGGAAACACCTGACTTTTGAAAAAACACTCAAAAATTGCTCAATAGTTTTGATGCTTTCATGAGGAGGAATTTCAAACATTTAAATACTAAAATGTGTCACAAAAGTGCCATTTTTTCTGCAATTACATGTGACGTACTCGGTCACATGACCACTGCTCTCTGAGAAAACATGATGGGGTACGTGTGGACAGCAGAGGAGACCGGGACAGTTTTTAGCATTATACTTTAAAATGATTACTGCAACATTAGACGTGAAACAACAAAGGAATACAGAGTGTTATAAAGAGGTTTGGAGAGTCTGACTTTCTGCAGCGAAGTCTCGCGGGATGAGATTTCACGGGAGCTACGAGGCTCCAGCCCAAAACAACGTTGAATGGAAACGCGTTCAAAGCACAATTATACTTTGTCGACATTTAGAAATATTGCTTCTATTTTGCAAAAATCTGTAATGGAAACACAGTTATATTTACATACTTTATGTCTTTATCTGTGTTAAAAGAGGTGATAAGGAGAGCCAGCAGCAGCTTTAAGGAAAATCTTTGTGGTTTCTTTTTCCACAGTGTTAGATAACAAAGTAAAATGCATCAAAGTCTATCTGTGATCAACTATTTATAAAGAACAAATATTGCAGAATGAAGTACTAGAACATCTACTTATAGTATCTGTACTTAGTTTCCCTACAGCCTTGATGTAGTTGAGTAGAAAGTCCAGTATTTGTTGTTAAAGTTTTAACCTAAAGTATGACTACAGCACTTAAACATAATCTCCATTACAGTCTTCAGGATCATTACTGTCCACAACTGTATGAAGCTTTTTGAAGACCTTCCCATCTTGTGGGTTTCTCCACTTCAGGGTGACTTTTCTCTCTACTTTCGACTTCAGTCTTTCTTCAAGCTGGAAAACAGTTTGTCTGAGATTGTTACACAATTCAAAATCATTTCACACACAACTTTAGGGTTCAAATGTTTTCCTTTAGAGTTTAGTTAAGAACATTAGTTTGTTGCTCATTTCCTGAGGTCTGTCAGCCTTTTTCTGCCTCCTTCAGTCATTCAGAATGATTTCTGCTCTGTATTTTCTAACAACTTTAGACACAAAATCACTGAATGACTCTGGATGAACATGATTTAAACTTCTAGGTTTTTATGGAAAGATTTACGAGCTACTACTCAGACTCTAAAAGAACTTTATAATGATATTTGTCTAATCTTGCACTACCCCAAAACCAATCCCCCTAAAACACAAACAATGACAATGCATGTACAAAATGTGAGGAGAGTTTTCCAGTTGTGAGTTACATGAAAATGTTAGCAAGAGCCAAAAGATCAGATCATAAAACACTGAGACTATAACACAGCTAAAAACCCCACACTTTTAAAGTGCCTTGAACTTGACACCTCTTCTGTTATTTCATTGGCTGGCCTAATACCTTTTTCTGCAGACTCATCTCCTTACTCAGCACTTCTAATGGTCTGTTCAGCCCCCTGCATTGGGCGATTTCTGAACTTTACACACGATCGAAACGATTGAAACGCTGAAGGTGGCTTTTTTAAACAATGGCCACGGTTACATGATGCTTTTTTTTTAATTCTGAATCATTTATTCAGAATTAAATAATACAGAATTAAAGTGTTCTGCTTGGTGTTTACATGGAAATAGTAATTCCGAATTGAGGTTTACATGGAAAACATGTTTAATCGCCTTCATTCAATTCTGCTTCAGGCCTGTGGTTTGGGAAGGCTTCTGATTGGACAGGGGGCGAACATAACGTATTCACGTCTACCGGAAAAAATAAAAACAAACCCTTTCTTTTCGGCTACAACAGAGAAAGACCACTTAATAGCTACTATTTTCACTTTTATTTTGACTGTTTTGAAGCAACAGGTTGACAATAACACACTGTTTTACTTTCGTCAGCTGAGCAGGAGAAGTGAGATAGAGTACCAGAGAATAGAGGCAGAAGACCATACTGTAGCCAATCAAAGCCAGGAGTTTGTGCAATGGCTGCTCTACCTCCACTCTACAGGATTTTGAGTAGAAGGAGAACTTTCAATGACCCGCACGACATTTGTGAAGCTATGTGGCCTGATGTAATGCTTCATGCTGCCCAATGAAGCTTGTGTCATTTTCTGATGTGTGTGTGTGTGTGTGTGTGTGTGCGCGTCTGTGCCTGTGTCTTTGTATGTCTGTGTGTGTGTAATATGTCCATCCATCCACTCTTTTCATTATATCCATAACTTCTAAGGCTCCTAAATAATCTCGGCTCGAGTCCAATGCTTACTTCGGGCGGCCATCCTGGATTATGTGCTCGTCAGCACGTCTTCGTGACAGGATGAGCATGGCAGAACGACCAGTATTATTTAAAGCGGAACAAACGTATACAAGATTGAGGAATTATTCAATTCGGAATTAAAATCAGAACAAACCAACCGCCTACTTCGAATTGGCCTTTTTAATTAGGAATTAGGTGTTTACAAGAGAATTAATAATCTTTTTAAAGAGGAATACATTTTTTTTCTGAATTAAAGGTGAATTAAAACTCTCATGTAAATGTAGCCATTGAAAAAAAATCATATACCCTTAGAACAATCTCTTTCTAAAATTGATAGTAAAATATAAACTAATTGTCCTATGGGGCATTTTGAATGACTTTAAATGTAAAAGACACATATAAATCATACTAATTGTCAGAAATAATTTTGAGTTATTTACAGATTCTGAAAGTGTGGTTTCTAAGCTTTCCATTGATGTCACACACATAGAAATCTATTAATATTTGAAGAAGTTATGGCTGTTTGAATGTTCTTCTTCAAAGATTAAACATTTTTGTCACCTCTCGGAGCAGCCAGCTGAAGGGCTAAGGGGTTACTTTGCAGTACCCCACCCCCAGCAACATTTGTCAATAGCTGTTTTCAATTAATACCTTTGCCTTCAGTTTAGTTTTAAATTGAAACATGGCGTTGATTCAGAATCATAGTTTGATTACCTGTACGTAAACATTACCTGTGAAAAGTGATTCTACAGAATGTGGTTTGTATGTTGGGTTCATTTAAACATCCACAAGATTGTAAGTCAAATTTGTAATAAGATAATAAAACCAGCATTTTCAAAATATTTAAGCATCCTGTGTACTAGCTATTGTACATGTGTGATATTTTTAATAAATAAAAAAGTTTGGAAGATTCAGTGAATAATTCTCCACCTCTTACCAAAACCCCTGTAGATGTACATGCACCAAGATGGCAGCACTTTCAGCATGTCCCTCCACAGCCAATGAGGCGTCTATTCATGGCTCCAGAGCCACATATTGCCAACCCTGACCTTGGGTCACCTTGTAGTTTGCCTTTATAGCAGGTGTATACATTTCAGATTGGTGTCATTAAGCTATAATGGTCACCTTTGCCAGCCCTCACATGAAGACATGATCTGTCTGATTCAAGCCTTGTGTTATTATAAAAAACCTTAAAATTGGCCTTTGAAAGTTTGGGATTCACCTTTTTGAGGAGGTCCTTTTTCACTGCTGGGTCATTGAGGTCCAAGGCAGAATTCCCAGAAGTTATCTTAAGCTGCAGTCTATATGCTGCTATTCAGAAAAAAGAAAAAGCTTTAATTAGTGTTCGTAGTAATGCCATTAATTGTAATGCTGTAATTTAACAACATTTATATTGTTAAAATACAAACAAATCGGAATATATTGGCCTGCATCTAAAATGTCTAACATGATATATAGTTTTTATTGGATTTATTGAGTTTTTTAAAAATCTTTTTATTGTTATTATTATTATTTGTATTCAGTTGAAGAGCATTCTAAATTTAAAGGTTGACATCTCCATAATCCATTGGTTAATAATGAATGGGCCAGTTTTTTCTCATACCTGTTGCTGATTAATGTTTTCTGTTAGAGTAATATCACATCATCAAGTCTTTTCTATTAATCCTCACTACAAAATAAGTAATAACAGTGGGTACAATCAATATCATCCAATATGCAAGGTTACAATCAGTGTTAATTATGACAGCAAATGTTTTATTTAGTTTTATTTATAGTCTTTGGGCTAAAATGCAGCATAGTTTCAGTCAAAATGAAGTTATCAGGATTATTTTAGATATAGTTTTAGTCAATAAATGATATTAAGATTTTAGTCGACTAAATCTGTTACAGAAATAATAGACCTAAATATAAAGCTTAGGAGTTTATACATTTTTTCAAGTTTCAGTTGTCATTGATCAACCTGATTTAATGTTTTTAAATTCAATGACGTAATTGATGTGATCAATGCGTAAAATCATATAATCACATGAGTTCTGATTGGATTTCGTTCCATGTGATGAAATTATAGTTACATTTTTATAAACTAACAAAAATATTGATACATTTTAATGTAGTTTTTGTTCACATGTATTTATTTTAATTAGCCATAGTCTAGTTTTTGACATTTGGGCGACCGGGGCTCAGGTAGTAGAGGGGTCGGCTTCTGATTGAGAGGTTGAAGGTTCGATTCCAGTCTCACAAAGTGTCCTTGGGCAAGAACTGAACCCTAAGTTGCTCCCAGTGGTCGACTAGTGCCTTGCATGGCAGCTCAGTCCTATTGGTGTGTGAATGTGTGAATTCCCTGATAATGTGAAGCGCTTTGAGACTACTCCAGAATGGTGATAAAGCACTATATTAATCAAGTCCATTTACCATTGTCATTTTAAAAAATGTAGTCGACAAAAACTATGATTAAAACTTTAGTTGTATCGTACATGAAGTAAAAAGTTGTATCAGTTGTACACCTATCTTCTGTGTTGGTTTTGCAATTATTTATATCTAGTTTTATAAGTGGCACAATCTGTGTCGAGAAGGTTTTAGGTTCAAACCCTATTTGTTTTCTATTTTCTATGAGTTTCCATTTTGTCAGTGAGCCTGGTTTTATTTAGTTTTCAGTTATTTTTTTGGTATTTAGTTGGTTGTCTGTGTGTGTGGTTCATGTCTGTGTGTTTCCACACACCCTGTTTTGTTAAGTAGAGTGTGTTTGTGTTTAGTCCCTTGTGTTTCCACCCAGGTGGGCCGTGTGTACTGATTGTCTTCCCTCACCATTTAAAGAAGTGTTTGCACTCGGCATGTTTACTGCATTGTGATTGGATTGTCATCAAGGTCAATTAGTCAGTTATTTAGGTAGCTTTGGTTTCTACTTTTCCTTATGTTTGCTTTGTAATTTGAATAGTTTCGGTTTTTTTAATAAAAGGACTTTTGTTTAGACACCACTTCCTCTTTTATATCCACGTCTAGATTGTCCAACATCTTCCCAATAATAGTTCCTCCTTTTCACTAATAGTGTTTTGGATTAGGGTAAAAAATGTTAGGCAGTATTTGCCAAATTTATAAAACACTTTCTCAGTTTCATTTCATGATTATCATTATCCCACTAACCATGAGGCATACTGTAGCAGACAAATGGCAGTTTTTCTTCACAGGATAAAAACTTCCATTTTCCCCCCTTGGTTGATGACGTCACAGCACAGATAACTTTCATGGAGTTGAGCTTATTATGAACACTGTCCCAGTTGGTGAAGGTGAAGTTGCTTCCATCAGACCAGAAAAAGTTTGGAGCTCTGTGTAGCCCAATCCATCCCTTTGAGCCCCCTGTCTCACTGTTAATCTTTTCCACCACTTTGTTATTTGTCACAGTCACCAGGTCCACATAATTTTCTCGACAGTATTGCTGTGCGACTGGCCAAGTTTTATACAAATTCACAAAAAAAACCTCGGGATCCAACTGTGACCCTGTTGAGACAATCATTAGGGTTTTAGAGAGGAGTATTCTTACACTATGATTATATTTTATAGAAATGAAGATTTGATTTTTCATATTCTCACCATTGTAACAAACAAAACGTGCCTTATCTGAACAAAGCACGTCATACCATACATTTATTACTAAAACACAAAACTCAGCAGCTGAATGAAAGTTAGGATGACCATGTCCCCAGTTACTATAGTTAGCACCGACTCCTGAGAATCCATCTGACCATCTCCAGTCGATTGTGCTGTACAGACCCATCCAGACCGCTGAGCTCTGACCAGCTGATGTAATGGTGTCTAGAAGCTGGTCGTTCTGCTCTTTGTTTCCAATTGTGGCCAGGTCTGCATAAGTCTGCCTGCAGTAGGTCTGAGCTTCAGTCCAAGTCTTTTGATCAGCAACATAGTGGTACTGTAGGCATGTGGAGTAAGACCACCCTGTGGAGAAATAGACACTTTAATGAATGTGGAAGCACAATGTACATGCAGGGGTTTGAAGAAGTCTGACTTAATGTATGACAACAAAGGACCAAAGTTACTTTAAAGAGTAACTAAACTCCAAAAACAAGTGTCCATGTATAAGTTAGTGTTGTTGATTGATTCTTGTCAATTGGAAGTCCAAAAATCACCAAACACACCACATCACTTGACCACTAAAACACAAATACAAGATTCAGTCAGACGTATATTGATCATCTAAACCTTTAAAGATCCAGTATTTTGCTATTTTTCACCCATCTCCATTTGTTCTAAACACCCAAACATAGAATTTGAGGTTTATTTTCAAAAACTTAGCTATTTTCTGGAATTCTAGCCATCTGAAAAGTCACTTTCAGAGCGCTCCCAAAAACAAGCTGCCTATGCATGAGTTGACTTAAACACATGCACAATACTTGAGCATGTGTTTATCACAGTAGCAGCAGCAGTTAATCATTAACAGTCTTCCTTCTCCTCCTCACCTCACAGGAATTGTTAATTCAATACGATAGGCTATTATTTTGTCCAACCGCTGCGTCGCATTGGGTCACAAACACGTCAGATCAAGGGCAGAGCTATGGGGGGGCTGGGAGGGCGGCACACCCCCGGCCCGGCCCCGGGGGAGCCCGAATAGTAGGTAGGACATAAAGTAGCCGGGCCTCTTCCACGGCTCAGGGGAGCTGGAGAAGGCGGGCCCTCCATGACTTGTGCCCAGAGGCACCCAGAGTATGAGCTGTTTAACATCATCCATCATGCAGATTTATACAGGTGTTATATAGACCTGCTTTGTGTGACGTATGCATACTAAATTAGGTGCATGCGCGCGCAGGCTCAGTGCAAAACAACCAGAGGACTGCTGAGGCGATGGTGCACAGGAGCGGATAGCGCTATCTCAGTCTAGATCCAGTAAAAAGTTACCATAAAAAGCTTTAATTGGGCTGATATGCAGATGTGGGACAGTGAGGAGGAGACTTAATGTAGAGATGGAAACTCATTAGTTGAAACTGATACAGAATACACAGAAATACACGGAAACCTTCGTTAACGGTAGTACAGCAGCCATCCTACCTGCCCGTTCATGACAGTTATAAACATCTAGAGACATAATGCCTTTAGTTTTTTCTTTCGTTCATACAATGGGTTTTTCTATCAGATTTGTATAAATATCTGGCAATTGAACATCGGGCCAGGAGCGCACATCTGATGACCACAAGTTTTCAGGAATGCTGCATGGGTCCCACAATCGTTCACCTGTACTTAAAGTGAGTTTCCTTAAAAAGGTGGCCGCATCCTCAGCTTCCTACATACTACAAACTATGTATGAGCCTTAACAGCGGTTCATTCATTGCCATTGTTCAAGCGTCATATATGTAACAACATGGTTTCTGCACAGTGTATGCGCGCACACGTCAGTCACGTGTCCCGCTCATTCTTCAAGTTAAAACATATTAAAAACCAGTTGAGGAGCACAGTGGGACAGGAGAGACTGAGTGGACTTGCCATGATGTCCATACAGGATGAGAGAGTAAAGAAAATGGACATACAGAGCATCGTGCATGAGTTAATGGAGTGCAAGGCTCATCGTATGCCCTTCAAATAGAGGTGAGTACTAACCTGCGCACGCATGTCTGTCATTTTGAAAAAAAAAGGTATTAATCTTTCCTTTAATTTTTAAGGTTAGGGTTCGGGTTAGGCTTAGAATTAGGGTTTATCTTGTGGGAAATATTAAGATAGCAAAATACTGACCCAGCTTCTTCCCAGTTGGTGTGTACGTCTTTGGGGCAGTGGTCAGTTGGAAAATAAGGAAAGTAACAGACTGCATACCTGGGGTGATGGGATCTTGTTTAGTGATTATGGGATAACAATGAATTGGTGCCTTGGTCTCTCTCTGGTAGTTCTGTAATTAATGTATTTGTATTAAAATAATTATGTACAATATATATTTAAACCTTAATTGTAACAAAGGAGGGATAGAAATGGTTAATTCCAGAACTATTATCTCTCCCAGGCCTTATCATCTCTTAGTCAGAGTTCCCTAAACAGTCCATATTGACTTTGCATCCTCATCTAAAACCACCATAACACCACTTCATAATTATTAAAAAAGAAGCACTCAGGACCTTAATTGCTAAAGGTTCGCATATTTGAAAATGTGCTAATTTAACTGCAGACAAAAACACATGTTAAAGTGGATCACTGCGTCTTTGTTGGAACGTTCAAAATATTGGAAGGATGACGGGCAAATAGATTAATTTATCCCCAAAATGGATCGGAGTATATCTGATACCAAATCCAGCCCTTATAAAGTGGCTTACGTTACCATCTAACACCATACAGACTGATTTCAGATTTGTGATCTCATGTTTATCAGCAAACATTTCTCTTCAACTTAATAGAAAAACATTGTGTGATAGACATAGGACATTTTGTGCAAGGTTGCAGAAAGAATCAGAGATTGGAAAACATTTTATCTGGTAATGTCTCGATTATATTAATTAATTCATGCAGTTAAACACTATCATTCATTGTTAAAACAACATGTGATGCTGAAATTACAGTCACATTACAATCATTTAAGAATAGCAAAAACCCACAAATATTTAGGAGCTTTAAACCATAATCATTATTTTTTAATGGTACTATTACAACCTGCTCCTTTTTTTAATATTCTTCAACATTTATGAGATTTCAGAAAATAAATTTTATCTTCAAACTTTAACAGCAAGATAGCTCCAACTTGTTGCCAAACCCACAGGTCCAGTAGAACAAACTTGTTTACAATAGTTTTCTTCAAAAGCTGTCATTCAGTCTGTAAGCCTTTTAAATAGTTATTGTCAGTTATAATAACTGCTTATGGTTTTTGCCACTTTTTGGCCTTCATATCATAACTTTCTGAACCAAATAATTGACTACGAACCTGAAAGACACATGAGAGCCAGTAAGATCCTCGCCATCCTGATCTGCTCAGTGGATTGTTTCACTCTAGATTGTGTTTATATTAGGGCACAATTTAAACAAATTCACTACTTGTTTTTTCTTGTTGCCCAAGGTCACCTTTAAACAAGGACGAGCAAAGATTTGTTTATCATGACCTTAATCAAATGAAATGCTAATTCCTCTGTGGTTCACCTTGTGGAAAATATATTAGTAATTATGTAATTTTCTTCTTGACTGAAAAGTGTCGACCAATAATCTGATCAGACCTTTTTCAGTGCCTCATTTTATCCTCTCTACTGTTGTTGTCAGCAAAGGATTAGTTATTTGAAGGATGTTTATTCAGCTGTTCTGTGTGTGCAGTAAGACATACTGATTCCATAGACAGGATACCAGATGTATGCCATAATTACGTTAGTATACATTATCTGCCGGAGCTAGACAGGCTTGTATTCTGGTTCAAGTATCAATTTGATTGATAAACCGTTTCCTCTGTCATATTGTCCAGAGTAAACTGATTCCCTGTAGGGTAATGAGCAATTTTTGGAGTTATGTCTTTGTTGGAGATATACGGTTCGTTTTCCCTGACCAGGCAGAGTATGCAGTGATCTCACAGGTCTCATTTTTTGTTACTTGTTCAGGACTCTGATTGTATTAATAAACTGCCTATTATTTACATATCAGTTGTCCCAAAGACTACTTTCACATCCCCTTTTTGTCATCGTCATCCACACCACAAGATGCAACACCTTTAACTACAGTAGTTAGCTTTAAAAATAACTGTTCTCTGTCTTTGTCACGTTTTCAGATCAGAACTTTCGTCCAAAAGAGATCCAGATAATTGACTACTAACCGGAAAGACAAATGAGGGTGAGTAAGATCATTTTCATCCTCATATGTTCAGTGGATTGTTTCACTCTAGATTGTGTAAACATCCATCCATCCATTTTCATACCCGCTTATCAGGGTCGCGGGGGTCTGCCGGTGCCAATCTCCGGCTCTCATAGGGCGCTGGGCAGGGGTACACCCTGGACAGGGCGCCAGTCCATCACAGGGCAACACAGACAGACAACCACTCATTCACTCCTATGGGCAATTTAGAGACTCCAATCAACCTTACAGTCATGTTTTTGGATTGTGGGAGGAAGCCGGAGTACCCAGAGGAAACCCACGCAGCACGGGGAGAACATGCAAACTCCACACAGAAAGGACCCAAGTGTCCACCCCAGGGCTAGAACCCAGGACCTTCTTGCTGTGAGGCGGACGTGCTAACCACTAAGCCACCGTGCGCCCTTTGCGTAAACATTAGGAAGTGATTTAAACAAATTTGCTACTTGCTTTTTCTTGTTGCCAAGGTCACCTTGAAAACAAGGATAAGCAAAGATTTGTTTATAATGACCTTAATCAAATAATCCATTTAACTAAGATTTACATGCTGTTCTGAGAAGTAAAAGCAGCGACTCCTAAAACTAGTACTTTATATACATAATAAGATATAATATATACTTATATTGATATATGAAATATTGTAGTTTTCTATATCGCCAAAATAGAAAACTCCCATAAATCTTGAATCTCGATATATCGCCCAGCCCTAATTCCTAAATTATAAAACAGCCTAAATAAAAACTTAAATGTGTATATGAAACACGTGTGTTTATTTAATATACTTACAGTTTATATACAAGTCAACACGTTGCATATTTACTGTTAATTTCACATTGCTTGTCTTTAAGTTTGACATTTACATGTTATTTTCATTACATATTTTATTTTAATTTCTCAGCTCACTCATAGGGTTCTCTGGTATTCACTAATGACTTATTAGACACATTTGTTGCACACTTTACATTCTTTAACACTTTTTGAATGGAGTGTATATTTATGGTGCTTGTGATTGGCTGATTTTTTTCATGCTGACTTACGTGGTTCCTTCCGCTGTGGGAGACGCTAAAATCTCAGTTATTAATCTAACAGAACGTTTAACTGTGTCCTATCCTGCTGCTCTTTAGGAAGGTACTGTAAGCTCTCTGTCCAATTTCACAACGTATTTACATGAGTTATTTGTTTTTTTGGCCGGAACATCTTTATTCATTCATCTCTTTTCTGAGTTGTTTCCAGGTTTGTTGCCACTGTCGGCACTATTATCATGAGAACTGTCACTCAGGTCGTTTCAGGTGGCAGTTCTCGCGAGGCTAGTGACGGCGTTCAGTTTAGTAAGGCATCTTTTAATTATTATTACATTAAAACACGGGATATTTACGGGAAAATATTAATACGGGAAGATATCGGGAAAGAAGGGTAAAATATGGGAGTTTCCCGGCCGAAACGGGATACTTGACAGGTATGCTCTGGCTACGGTTTTAGTTTGAACCGCAGAGCGGAAGGAAGATAGGATCTAATCAACCCTGAAATACAATCACCAGGAATAAATATTTGCTCCCTGGTAAAGATTGTAGCTCTAACAACTGGTAAAATGATAAACTGGTGATATACCGCCTATACATGCAGTACGGGGACGCATTTACTTCGTCTCTGGTCCTAGTGCCAGCCAGTAAAGCCTGTTCCATTTACTGTGTTTACCGAGGTCCGTGTGTGTTTAATAAGTCCGTGTGAAAGTCTGCATGTTTATGCTTCCGTCCATCCACTCTTTTTATTATATCCATGTCTTTTAAGGCTCTTATTAAATATTCTAAGCTGGAGTCCAGGCCACCGCCATCTTGGATTATGTCATCAATATCTCCACAAGTCGCACAAGTGCAGAACGACCCGAATTAACGTAATCTTTCTCAACAAAAACTGTTGATTGTCATATTTCTGCTCCAGGGTTTGAGTTTGTTTTATTTAGTTTCACATCTACCTGGGCTGCAGCTCTGTTTTTTACACTGATGACAACTTGTTTGTAGTTTTATTTCAGCAAGTTTCACTTTTACAGTTACAGTTGGGGACCTTTGTAACTGAATACCCTAGTTACAGTACAGCAACCAAATTAAACTCTATCAACTCAGTGAATTAATCAAAGTGGGCTGTGTAAAGGCTTTTTCAAATGAAAACATTATCCTGTGAAATCTGTAAACTGCTGACCTGCACAACTCAAAGAATCAAAATTGAGAATTGTTTAGAACAGGAATCAAAACTGAGAGTCGGAATCAGAATCAGAATCGTTAAAATCTAAACAATGCCCAACCCTACTCATCATGTAATTTTCTTCTTAACTAAAATGCTACACCAATAATCTGATCAGACCCTTTTGAGTCCCTCATTTTCTTTCTACTGTTGGTGTTAGCAAATAATTATGTGATCCAGTGAAAACCTTCTTTATTTACTGTAAGAATGGCCTATTGGGTAGGCTCAAAAAGTAGTCCAAGGTTCCCAAAAATGCAGTCAAAGTGTATTTATTTACAGTGGTAAAAGTGCAGCAGTATTTACCTCTTATATAGTACTGAGGGGGAGGTACCAAAGCACATGATCTGAGGGGAAATCAATTAACTCATCTCAGACAAATTAATGACCAAAAATGCATTTAACATTTACCAAACAATTGTATATTAACTTTAGCAATGTTAAGAGGTGAGCAAATTTTGACATATACTTGAAAAATAGTTATTTGTATTTGCTTAGAAACACCCCTCCAACTCTATTACATGTGGTACCTTCCAAGAGGCACACCACTATATAAACCAACCACAGGCTTCTATTCTGTTTGCCACTTCCTGGTTTAACAAGCAAAGCACATGGAGCAATGGGTGAGAAACACTTATACTACTAATAATGCATTAGTTTTTACATTAAAACCTTACAAACAGTTTAGAAGGCACGGGGTAGCCCTGTGACATTTACCTCCTGAGTTGAATGTACTGTAACCCTCTTTTCACTCCAGTCCTTCTGGCGTTGAATAAAAACGGGATACGATAGTCTTAACCCCAGTTTTCTCTTTATTTCCTCCACTTGGGAACACACCAACACGGCAATACAGCTCATCATAAAAGTCACTCTCTACTTCACCTCGCTGTCTGGATTCTGAGTTACTCTTAAACCTGTCCCCCTGAAACTGGGGTAAGTAAGAACCATAGTCTACAGCACGCATTAAATAGTGCACTCATAAATAGTGCACATTTGAACATAATAATATAAAATAGTCACAGTACTTATGTATTTTTTGAAATATCATGTATTTTGGTAATAGGAAGTGGGAATTTTATGTTATGTTAACATTATGTTTGGGGTTGTAGTTAATCCCCCACTTCTGACCACTGTTGTATACATCACACTACTTACACACTGCTTACTGATGTCCACGCAACCCCATAGTCATTCTTATTCCACTCACACATAGTCTAGCACCAGGTGTTTCCATGCAGGCAGAATGTCTAGTATGAGATAACATTACAAACACTGTTAGGTTGGAAATATCAACAGAGTGAATGAGCTTGTTTAGGTTTTTATCCCTCTCAACCTATGACCCCACCCCCAGGTCACGCATGCGCAATTCCAGTGTGTGAAAAGGCTTATTCCACTGGATGATTATAGTGGTCCCATGTTTGAATCTGCACGGTAAGAGGCAGCTGCTGTCATGAATAAAGTTGATGGTGGTCTCTGTAAGACGTGATAGAAAGAGATCATCAAAGTTCAGTTGATGAAACAGTCACAGATGGACTGAGAAACAGTAAAGTTATAAACTACTAATGATATCTCATGAACTGTCACTAACAGGAGCAGCATGTGTGACACTGAGAAGATGCAGAGCTCTCCAAACATTTCAAACATATCTCCACTCTTCCTTTTCACATTACACTATGTGAGCTGTAATCTCAGTTATTGACACTAGAGGGAGCTGCAGTCCCACCATGACTGACTTCATTTCCTGTAAAATACATGAAACAAAATGGGCACAGACAAAACCAAACAGACATCATTTTGATCATCAATTTATTCAATACTATAAAATATGTTAAAAAAAGAAAAAGCTGTTAAACCGTACCATTCATTCTGTAAACACTGTAAACCTGAAAATCACTAAAATGTTTCCCAGCTGTTTTTGTCTTTCCTTTTATTCTTAGTTATTGTCTGTTATCATATCATGCATTTTGTATCAATAATTTCACATGACATGTGGTGCACTTTATTGTAAATGTTAATTTAAAATAAAAACTTTTCAAATTCCTCTCTGAACCTCCATGGAGGTTTTATCTTCCAGGAGCTTCTTCCTGCTGATGTTTCTCAATTAAATCCACCATCATCTGGTTTCTTAATTCTTCTTGGACTTTAGTCTTCTCTCTGTATGTCAAAGCAAAGCACATCTGTAATGATTCTGTCACGTTTGTCTAAAATTACCAAAATGACATGATACTGGTCCTCAGAAGCAATTCCTCAGCTTTCAGAAACTGGTGGAATTTCTGCGATAGAGTAAATATTAGCAGAGTTACAGTCATTTAAATCAACGTGTTCCCCAAAATGAGTTCAGAATCCCTGGGATATCTTCTTTTCCTACAGCAGACCAGACAATACTTTGCTGCCACCTGCTGTTCAACTGTTTCCATGTTTAAATTGAGTTTAATAATCCAACAGTTTGAAGATATTCAACTATCTATTCAATTTAATTTTAGTCCAGCTGTCCAGATTGAGGAGATCCTTCATAGTGAAGCTTGTCTGACCATCAGATCCCAATAATAATAATAGGTTTTCCATTTCTCACTGTGGCCTGGATAGCAAAATAAGCTATTCCTTTACTATCATTTACCCAACAGTTTTAACAACTATCAATTATTAAAGTCTTAATTATTTCAGAATATTCAGGAAGTTCATAAGCAATTGAATTATCAACATTGTCATAAATTATATTTTAGCGGTAGAATCAGCCCCCTCTGGCCCTCTACCTCTACATGAGCTGGTACCCATAGGGGCATAGCACCACATTTTGGGCACTCAGTACAAACCATCTTGTTGTGCCCCTTCTGTAAGTTATGTACACTTATTTTCTTGCCAGGAAACTATACTAGAATTCTTGCATAATTATATAAAATCATTTCTATTTCTTCACAATAACCTCATGACTCCATGTCCATTGCTTGTATTTTATAAAGCTGTTTTACTATATTTTAGTGGATAATTGAATATTGTGTTTGTGACAAAACATGTCATTGTTTGGGGGGCGGGGAAAGGGGTATAACTCCTAATAAGTTTATTTTCAATTAAGATTTGACATTTAAAATGATTGTACCAGCATTTAAATGTGCAAGAGTGCACATAGTTAATTCCAATAGAATCAATATATTGCCTAAAAAAGACGTGTTTTAAAGGGATCATCCACTGTTTTTACAAATGTTGCCTAAAACCTTTGAAATGTCGCTATTAGAAGATCTATACCTAACAAAACGCATTATTTTGCACCATGTTTGTTTTATTAACTTTTAAAACTGGGACTACTTTACCCTGTGTCCTTTTAGTCCAGTGAGTTCTATTGGTATAGGTTGGATTTTTATCATTTGTGGAATGTGGAATGAGTATACAGTTAGTTGAAAAGAATGGCATATTGACTGATGCCATAACTTGGTGGAATAGTTGATTGCCAATGTAAAGATGAAAGTATTGGAAAAAAAAGTGAGCAAAAGCCAATTTTTTTTATTTTATTGTTGTTGTAATAAATTAATGCAAAATCATGTAGAAATGTGGTTTAATAGTTATTTTTTCAGTTGATGTTGTCAGGACATGTGTTTTGTGTATCTGGATTGCATTTATTGACAACCTACCAAACTCACTGTGGTTTTAGGAGAAAAAAAGTTTTTCACATTTCTTCAATAAAAAATACAGGGTGCATACACTGAAATTTGCCCTTTTGTTCACTAACCCAACCAGTCGAACAAGATGGCTGCCACCTCTGAACCTGGTTCCACTGGAGATTTCTTCCTATAAAATAGGGGACGTTTTTTTCTTCCCGCTGTCCCTTAATGCTTGTTCATGTGGGTCTTGTTGGGTTCTTTTTCTTTCTATGAACTTTATATTTTGTTAAGCGCACTGAGATGACTTTGTAATTTTTGCTATATAAATAAAGTTTAGTTGAGTGTTGTGTTGTGAATTGGCGCTATATAAATAAAGATTGATTGATTAGTGAAGTTAAGCATTTGTAGTTTTAAACATATTGAAGGTGTTTTTTACTAACTTTTTGTGTGAGGTTCTTCTTCCCCTGCAGCATCCATTACACTTACATGCAAATGGCCAATTAATCAAAGTAGGCAATGACGTAATTTCCCCTGTGCTGAAGGCCTCAAAACCTGCCACTAACACCTACATTGAACAACACTAACCATAAACACATGCACTTGATAAGCACCCCTGCAGTATGAAATGTTGAATGCTAATTTTTTTCACTCTGAACTGAATTCAAAACTTGAGAGCCCTGGAGATGGAATATTGTGTCTTTCTTTGAGTTTTAACCTGTTTTGGCTGAAGGCTCTTTTTGTTTTGATAGTTGAGAGGCACAGATGCCAGTAACTTAGTTACTTAGTAATGCATTACTCTAATATGTCCACCATAACTAATGGACAGCGGAGCATGGAAGATGTTCTGTTTTTACACATCCAGTAGAAATCTGGTGTTAATCTTTGTGGTTTGTTCAGGACAGACATTATTGGACAACAAACATAGTGATGGTCATGTGAGTTATTTTATTTACACATTATTAGACACATTTTCAGGCATTTTATTTCTTACATTCAGGATAGTTTATACGAGTAAAACAGTCATTGAGAGCAGTGCTAAGGGTGTTACACCTTTTTCTAAGCTGTTGCAAGACAAACAGAAAGAAAGGCACAGCACAACTAAGAGCTTGACATTGTAAAGCCTATTTTAATTATTATTATTTATTAATCAGTTCTTCCTACAGACACACAAACTGGTGTGACATAATAAAGTTTAAATGACAAAATATGACAGACAAATGTATTCTGCACTGAAATAAAAGTTGTTAGTTTGAACTTAAAGCTGCTGGTGACGATTCCTAGCATTTTAAAAACTGAACCTGTTTTTCATTCAAAAGTTGTTCTCGTCCTCTACTGATGCCAGTGTGACCCCAAACACACTAACAAAGCAATTCCCCTTACATTTCTGTTTTTTTTCACGGATTGAAAGTTGTGCCAAAATCTTGAGGAGTGACGTCATATCACACCACAAACAAACTGGAACAAAAATAACATCAAGCGAATCACAGTTTGGCTAAAAAACACAAGATATCACAGTAAAAATTAAGTCAAAACGCTTCTTAAATATAAGAAATGTAACTTTAAACTTCAGTCTAACTTTGTATCGTAGAATATTATTGAAGATGCAGCAAAGTTGCTCTGTGTCAAGTTTAGCCTATCCTTGATGGAATCTGTCATTAAATCTTTCCACTTTGTTTCCCTGAAGTCACAAGCATTATCTTTGGAAATGCAGAAAATCTAAATAGCACAATTGAAATGGAAACACCTGACTTTCGAAAAAACACTCAAAAATTGCTCAAAAGTTTTGACGCTTTCATGAGGAGGAATTTCAAACATTTAAATATTAAAATGTGTCACAAAAGTGCCACTTTTTCTGCAATTACACGTGACGTACTCGGTCACATGACCACTGCTCTCTGAGAAAACATGATGCGGTACGTGTGGACAGCAAAGGAGACCGGGACAGTTTTTAGCATTATACTTTAAAATGATTACTGCAACATTAGACGTGAAACAACAAAGGAATACAGAGTGTTATAAAGAGGTTTGGAGAGTCTGACTTTCTGCAGCGAAGTCTCGTGGGATGAGATTTCACGGGAGCTACGAGGCTCCAGCCCAAAACAACGTTGAATGGAAACGCGTTCAAAGCACAATTATACTTTGTCGACATTTAGAAATATTGCTTTTATTTTGCAAAAATTTGTAATGGAAACACAGTTATATTTCCATACTTTATGTTTTTATCTGTGTTAAAAGAGGTGATAAGGAGAGCCAGCAGCAGCTTTAAGGATAATCTTTGTGGTTTCTTCTTCCACAGTGTTAGATAACAAAGTAAAATGCATCAAAGTCTATCTGTGATCAACTATTTATAAAGAACAAATATTGCAGAATGAAGTACTAGAACATCTACTTATAGTATCAGTACTTAGTTTCCCTACAGCCTTGATGTAGTTGAGTAGAAAGTCCAGTATTTGTTGTTAAAGTTTCAACCTAAAGTATGACTACAGCACTTAAACATAATCTCCATTACAGTCTTCAGGATCATTACTGTCCACAACTGTATGAAGCTTTTTGAAGACCTTCCCATCTTGTGGGTTTCTCCACTTCAGGGTGACTTTTCTCTGTACTTTCGACTTCAGTCTTTCTTCAAGCTGGAAAACAGTTTGTCTGAAATTGTTACACAATTCAAAATCATTTCACACACAACTTTAGGGTTCAAATGTTTTCCTTTAGAGTTGAGTTAAGAACATTAGTTTGTTGCTCATTTCCTGAGGTCTGTCAGCCTTTTTCTGCCTCCTTCAGTCATTCAGAATGATTTCTGCTCTGTATTTTCTAACAACTTTAGACACAAAATCACTGAATGACTCTGGATGAACATGATTTAAACTTCTAGGATTTTTATGGAAAGATTTACGAGCTACGACTCAGACTCTAAAAGAACTTTATAATGATGTTTGTCTAATCTTGCACTACCCCAAAACCAATCCCCCTAAAACACAAACAATGACAATGCATGTACAAAATGTGAGGAGAGTTTTCCAGTTGTGAGTTACATGAAAATATTAGCAAGAGCCAAAAGATCAGATCATAAAACACTGAGACTATAACACAGCTGAAAACCCCACACTTTTAAAGTGCCTTGAACTTGACACCTCTTCTGTTATTTCATTGGCTGGCCTAATACCTTTTTCTGCAGACTCATCTCCTTACTCAGCACTTCTAATGGTCTGTTCAGCCCCCTGCATTGGGCGATTTCTGAACTTTACACACGATCGAAACGATTGAAACCCTGAAGGTGGCTTTTTTAAACAATGGCCACGGTTACATGATGCTTTTTTTTATTCTGAATCATTTATTCAGAATTAAATAATACAGAATTAAAGTGTTCTGCTTCGTGTTTACATGGAAATAGTAATTCCGAATTGAGGTTTACATGGAAAACATGTTTAATCGCCTTCATTCAATTCTGCTTCAGGCCTGTGGTTTGGGAAGGCTTCTGATTGGACGGGGCGAACAAAACGTATTCACGTCTACCGGAAAAAAATAAAAACAAACCCTTTCTTTTCGGCTACAACAGAGAAAGACCACTTAATAGCTACTATTTTCACTTTTATTTTGACTGTTTTGAAGCAGCAGCTTGACAATAACACACTGTTTTACTTTCGTCAGCTGAGCAGGAGAAGTGAGATAGAGTACCAGAGAATAGAGGCAGAAGACCATACTGTAGCCAATCAAAGCCAGGAGTTTGTGCAATGGCTGCTCTACCTCCACTCTACAGGATTTTGAGTAGAAGGAGAACTTTCAATGACCCGCACGACATTTGTGAAGCTATGTGGCCTGATGCAGTGCTTCATGCCACCCAATGAAGCCTGTGTATTTTTCTGTGTGTGTGTGTGTCTGTGTGTGTAATATGTCCGTCCATCCACTTTTTTCATTATATCCATATTTTCTAAGGCTCTTAAATAATCTCGGCTCGAGTCCAACGCTTACTTCGGGCGGCCATCCTGGATTATGTGCTCGTCAGCACGTCTTCGTGACAGGATGAGCATGGTAGAACGACCAGTATTATTTAAAGCGGAACAAAACGTATACAAGATCGAGGAATTATTCAATTCTGAAATAAATTCAGAAAAAAAACCAACCACCTACTTCGAATTGGCCTTTTTAATTAGGAATTAGGTGTTTACAAGGGAATTAATAATCTTTTTAAAGAGGATTACATTTTTTATTCTGAATTAAAGGGGAATTAAAACTCTCATGTAAATGTAGCCATTGAAATCAAATCATATACCCTTAGAACAATCTCTTTCTAAAATTGATAGTAAAATATAAACTAATTGTCCTATGGGGCATTTTGAATGACTTTAAATGTAAAAGACACATATAAATCATACTAATTGTCAGAAATAATTTTGAGTTATTTACAGATTCTGAAAGTGTGGTTTCTAAGCTTTCCATTGATGTCACACACATAGAAATCTATTAATATTTGAAGAAGTTATGGCTGTTTGAATGTTCTTCTTCAAAGATTAAACATTTTTGTCACCTCTCGGAGCAGCCAGCTGAAGGGCTAAGGGGTTACTTTGCAGTACCCCACCCCCAGCAACATTTGTCAATAGCTGTTTTCAATTAATACCTTTGCCTTCAGTTTAGTTATAATTTGAAACATGGCGTTGATTCAGAATCATAGTTTGATTACCTGTACGTAAACATTACCTGTGAAAAGTGATTCTACAGAATGTGGTTTGTATGTTGGGTTCATTTAAACATCCACAAGATTGTAAGTCAAATTTGTAATAAGGTAATAAAACCAGCATTTTCAAAATATTTAAGCATCCTGTGTACTAGCTATTGTACATGTGTGATATTTTTAATAAATAAAAAAGTGTGGAAGATTCAGTGAATAATTCTCCACCTCTTACCAATACCCCTGTAGATGTACATGCACCAAGATGGCAGCACTTTCAGCATGTCCCTCCACAGCCAATGAGGCGTCTATTCATGGCTCCAGAGCCACATATTTCCAACCCTGACCTAGGGTCACCTTGTAGTTTGCCTTTATAGCAGGTGTATACATTTCAGATTGGTGTCATTAAGCTATAATGGTCACCTTTGCCAGCCCTCACATGAAGACATGATCTGTCTGATTCAAGCCTTGTGTTATTATAAAAAACCTTAAAATTGGCCTTTGAAAGTTTGGGATTCACCTTTTTGAGGAGGTCCTTTTTCACTGCTGGGTCATTGAGGTCCAAGGCAGAATTCCCAGAAGTTATCTTAAGCTGCAGTCTATATGCTGCTCATCAGAAAAAAGAAAAAGCTTTAATTAGTGTTCGTAGTAATGCCATTAATTGTAATGCTGTATTTTAACAACATTTATTTTGAAAATACAAACAAAAAGGAATATATTGGCCTGCATCTAAAATGCCTAACATGATATATAGTTTTTATTGTATTTATTGAGTTTTTTAAAATCTTTTTTATTGTTATTATTATTATTTGTATTCAGTTGTAGAGCATTCTAAATTTAAAGGTTGACATCTCCATAATCCATTGTTTAATAATGAATGGGCCAGTTTTTTCTCATACCTGTTGCTGATTAATGTTTTCTGTTAGAGTAATATCACATGATCAAGTCTTTTCTAATAATCCTCAGTACAAAATAAGTAATAACAGTGGGTACAATCAATATCATCCAATATGCAAGGTTACAATCAGTGTTAATTATGACAGCAAATGTTTTATTTAGTTTTATTTATAGTCTTTGGGCTAAAATGCAGCATAGTTTCAGTCAAAATGAAGTTATCAGGATTATTTTAGATGTAGTTTTAGTCAATAAATGATATTAAGATTTTAGTCGAATAAATCTGTTACAGAAATAATAGACTTAAATATAAAGCTTAGGAGTTTATACATTTTTTCAAGTTTTAGTTGTCATTGATCAACCTGATTTAATGTTTTTAAATTCAATGACGTATTTGATGTGATCAATGCGTAAAATCATATAATCACATGAGTTCTGATTGGATTTCGTTACATGTGATGAAATTATAGTTACATTTTTATAAACTAACAAAAATATTGATCCATTTTGATGTAGTTTTTGTTCACATGTATTTATTTTAGTTAGCCATAGTCTAGTTTTTGACATTTGGGCGACCGGGGCTCAGGTAGTAGAGGGGTCGGCTTCTGATTGAGAGGTTGAAGGTTTGATTCCAGTCTCACAAAGTGTCCTTGGGCAAGAACTGAACCCTAAGTTGCTCCCAGTGGTCGACTAGTGCCTTGCATGGCAGCTCAGTCCTATTGGTGTGTGAATGGGTGAATTCCCTGATATTGTGAAGCGCTTTGAGACTACTACAGAGTGGTGATAAAGCGCTATATTAATCAAGTCCATTTACCATTGTCATTTTAAAAAATGTAGTCGACAAAAACTATGATTAAAACTTTAGTTGTATCGTACAAGAAGTAAAAAGTTGTATCAGTTGTACACCTATCTTCTGTTTGTTTTGCAATTATTTATATCTAGTTTTATAAGTGGCACAATCTGTGTCGAGAAGATTTTAGGTTCAAACCCTATTTGTTTTCTATTTTCTATGAGTTTCCATTTTGTCAGTGAACCTGGTTTTTGTTAGTTTTCAGTTATTTTTTTGGTATTTAGTTGGTTGTCTGTGTGTGTGGTTCATGTCTGTGTGTTTCCACACACCCTGTTTTGTTAAGTAGACTGTGTTTGTGTTTAGTCCCTTGTGTTTCCACTCAGGTGGGCCATGTGTACTGATTGTCTTCCCTCACCATTTAAAGAAGTGTTTGCACTCGGCATGTTTACTGCATTGTGATTGGATTGTCATCAATGTCAATTAGTCAGTTATTTAGGTAGCTTTGGTTTCTACTTTTCCTTATGTTTGCTTTGTAAATTGATTTGTTTCGGTTTTATTAATAAAAGGACTTTTGTTTAGACACCACCTCCTCTTTTATATCCACGTCTAGATTGTCCAACATCTTCCCAATAATAGTTCCTCCTTTTCACTAATAATGTTTTGGAATAGGGTAAAAAATGTTAGGCAGTATTTTCCTAATTTATAAAACACTTTCTCAGTTTCATTTCAAGATTATCATTATCCCACTAACCATGAGGTATACTGTAGCAGACAAATGGCAGTTTTTCTTCACAGGATAAAAACTTCCATTTTCCCCCCTTGGTTGATGACGTCACAGCACAGATAACTTTCATGGAGTTGAGCATATTATAAACAAAGTCCCAGTTGCTGAAGGTGAAGTTGCTTCCATCAGACCAGAAAAAGTTTGGAGCTCTGTGTACCCCAATCCATACCTGTGAGCCCCCTGTCTCACTGTAAATCTTTTCCACCACTTTGATATTTGTCACAGTCACCAGGTCCACATAATTTTCTCGACAGTATTTCTGTGCGACTGGCCAAGTTTCATAAGAATTCACAAAAAAAACCTCGGGATCCAGCTGTGACCCTGTTGAGACAATCATTAGGGTTTTAGAGAGGAGTATTCTTACACTATGATTATATTTTATAGAAATTAAGTTTTGATTTTTCATATTCTCACCATTGTAACAAACAAAACGTGCCTTATCTGAACAACGCACGTCATACCATACATTTCTTACTAAAACACAAAACTCAGCAGCTACAGCAAAGTTAGGATGACCATGTCCCCAGTTACTATAGTTAGCACCGACTCCTGAGAATCCATCTGACCATCTCCAGTCGATTGTGCTGTACAGACCCATCCAGACCTCTGAGCTCTGACCAGCTGATGTAATGGTGTCTAGAAGCTGGTCGTTCTGCTCTTTGTTTCCAATTGTGGCCAGGTCTGCATAAGTCTGCCTGCAGTAGGTCTGAGCTTCAGTCCAAGTCTTTTGATCAGCAACATAGTGGTACTGTAGGCATGTGGAGTAAGACCACCCTGTGGAGAAATAGACACTTTAATGAATGTGGAAGCACAATGTACATGCAGGGGTTTGAAGAAGTCTGACTTAATGTATGACAACAAAGGACCAAAGTTACTTTAAAGAGTAACTAAACTCCAAAACCACTTTTTTCTGCTGAATTTAAGTGTCCGTGTATGTGGTAGTGTTGTTGATCACCAAACACACCACATCACTTGACCACTAAAACACAAATACAAGATTCAGTCAGACGTATATCTATTTTTCACCCATCTCCATTTGTTCTAAACACCCAAACAACATAGAATTTGAGGTTTATTTTCCCAAACTTAGCTATTTTCTGGAATTTTAGCCTTCTGAAAAGACATTTTCAGAGCGCTCCCAAAAACAAGCTGCCTATGCATGAGTTGACTTAAACACATGCACAATACTTGAGCATGAGTTTATCACAGTAGCAGCAGCAGTTAATCATTAACAGTTTTCCTTCTCCTCCTCACCTCACAGGAATTGTTAATTAAATACGATAGTCTATTATTTTGTCCAACTGCTGCGTTGCATTGGGTCAGAAACACGTCAGATCAAGGGCAGAGCTATGGGGGGGCTGGGAGGGCGGCACACCCCCGGCCCGGCCCCGGGGGAGCCCAAATAGGAGGTAGGACATAAAGGAGCCGGGCCCCTTCCACGGCTCAGGGGAGCTGGAGAAGGCGGGCCCTTCATGACTTGTGCCCAGAGGCACCCAGAGTATGAGCTGTCTAACATCATCCATCATGCAGATTTATACAGGTGTTATATAGACCTGCTTTGTGTGACGTATGCATACTAAATTAGGTGCATGCGCGCGCAGGCTCAGTGCAAAACAACCAGAGGACTGCTGAGGCGATGGTGCACAGGAGCGGAGAGCGCTATCTCAGTCTAGATTCAGTAAAAAGTTTCCATTAAAATCTTTAATTGGGCTGATAAGCAGATGTGGGACAGTGAGGAGGAGACTTAATGTAGAGATGGAAACTCATTCATTGAAACTGATCAGAATACACAGAAATACACGGAAACCTTCGTTAACGGGAGTACAGCATCCATCCTGTCTGCCCATTCAAGACAGTTATAAACATCTAGAGACATAATGCCTTTAGTTTTTCTATCAGATTTGTATAAATATCTGGCAATTGAACATCGGGCCAGGAGCGCACATCTGATGACCACAAGTTTTCAGGAATGCTGCTTGGGTCCCACAATCGTACACCTGTACTTAAAGTGAGTTTCCTTAAAAAGGTGGCCGCATCCTCAGCTTCCTACATACTACACACTATGTATGAGCCTTAACAGCGGTTCATTCATTGCCATTTTTCAAGCGTCATATATGTAACAACATGGTTTCTGCACAGCGTATGCGCGCGCACGTCAGTCACGTGTCCCGCTCATTCTTCAAGTTAAAACATATTAAAAACCAGTTGAGGAGCACAGTGGGACAGGAGAGACTGAGTGGACTTGCCATGATGTCCATACAGGATGAGAGAGTAAAGAAAATGGACATACAGAGCATTGTGCATGAGTTAATGGAGTGTAAGGCTCATCGTATGCCCTTCAAATAGAGGTGAGTACTAACCTGCGCACGCATGTCTGTCATTTTGAAAAAAAAGGTATTAATCTTTCCTTTAATTTTTAAGGTTAGGGTTCGGGTTAGGCTTAGAATTAGGGTTTATCTTGTGGGAAATATTAAGATAGCAAAATACTGACCCAGCTTCTTCCCAGTTGGTGTGTACGTCTTTGGGGCAGTGGTCAGTAGGAAAATAAGGAAAGTTACAGACTGCATACCTGGGGTGATGGGATCTTGTTTAGTGATTATGGGATAACAATGAATTGGTGCCTTGGTCTCTCTCTGGTAGTTCTGTAATTAATATATTTGTATTAAAATAATTATGTACAATATATATTTAAACCTTAATTGTAACAAAGGAGGGATAGAAATGGTTAATTCCAGAACTATTATCTCTCCCAGGCCTGATCATCTCTTAGTCAGAGTTCCCTAAACAGTCCATATTGACTTTGCATCCTCATCTAAAACCACCATAACACCACTTCATAATTATTAAAAAAGAAGCACTCAGGACCTTAATTGCTAAAGGTTCGCATATTTGAAAATGTGCTAATTTAACTGCAGACAAAAACACATGTTAAAGTGGATCACTGCGTCTTTGTTGGAACGTTCAAAATATTGGAAGGATGACGGGCAAATAGATTAATTTATCCCCAAAATGGATCGGAGTATATCTGATACCAAATCCAGCCCTTATAAGGTGGCTTACGTTACCATCAAACACAGTACAGACTGATTTCAGATTTGTGATCTCATGTTTATCAGCAAACATTTCTCTTCAACTTAATAGAAAAACATTGTGTGATAGACATAGGACATTTTGTGCAAGGTTGCAGAAAGAATCAGAGATTAGAAAACATTTTATCTGGTAATGTCTCGATTATATTAATTAATTCATGCAGTTAAACACTATCATTCATTGTTAAAACAACATGTGATGCTGAAATTACAGGCACATTACAATCATCTAAGAATAGCAAATACCTACAAATATTTAGGAGCTTTAAACCATAATCATTATTTTTTAATGGTACTATTACAACCTGCTCCTTTTTTTAATATTCTTCAACATTTATGAGATTTCAGAAAATAAATTTTATCTTCAAACTTTAACAGCAAGATAGCTCCAACTTGTTGCCAAACCCACAGGTCCAGTAGAACAAACTTGTTTACAATAGTTTTCTTCAAAAGCTGTCATTCAGTCTATAAACCTTTTAAATAGTTATAGTCAGTTATAGTAACTGCTTATTGTTTTTGCCACTTTTAGGTCTTCATATCATAACTTTCTGAACCAAATAATTGACTACGAACCTGAAAGACACATGAGAGCCAGTAAGATCCTCGCCATCCTGATCTGCTCAGTGGATTGTTTCACTCTAGATTGTCTTTATATTAGGGCACAATTTAAACAAATTCACTACTTGTTTTTTCTTGTTGCCCAAGGTCACCTTTAAACAAGGACGAGCAAAGATTTGTTTGGAATGACCTTAATCAAATGAAATGCTAATTCCTCTGTGGTTCACCCTGTGGAAAAGATATTAGTCATTATGTAATTTTCTTCTTGACTGAAAAGTGTCGACCAATAATCTGATCAGACCTTTTTCAGTGCCTCATTTTATCCTCTCTACTGTTGTTGTCAGCAAAGGATTAGTTATTTGAAGGATGTTTATTCTGCTGTTCTGTGTGTGCAGTAAGACATACTGATTCCATAGACAGGATACCAGATGTATGCCATAATTACGTTAGTATACATTATCTGCCGGAGCTAGACAGGCTTGTATTCTGGTTCAAGTACCAATTTGATTGATAAACCGTTTCTTCTGTCATATTGTCCAGATTAAACTGATTCCCTGTAGGGTAATGAGCAATGTTTGGAGTTATGTCTTTGTTGGAGATATACGGTTCGTTTTCCCTGACCAGGCAGAGTATGCAGTGATCTCACAGGTCTCATTTTTTGTTACTTGTTCAGGACTCTGATTGTATTAATAAACTGCCTATTATTTACATATCAGTTGTCCCAAAGACTACTTTCACATCCCCTTTTTGTCATCGTCATCCACACCACAAGATGCAACACCTTTAACTACAGTAGTTAGCTTTAAAAATAACTGTTCTCTGTCTTTGTCACGTTTTCAGATCAGAACTTTCGTCCAAAAGAGATCCAGATAATTGACTACTAACCGGAAAGACAAATGAGGGTGAGTAAGATCATTTTCATCCTCATATGTTCAGTGGATTGTTTCACTCTAGATTGTGTAAACATCCATCCATCCATTTTCATACCCGCTTATCAGGGTCGCGGGGGTCTGCCGGTGCCAATCTCCGGCTCTCATAGGGCGCTGGGCGGGGGTACACCCTGGACAGGGCGCCAGTCCATCACAGGGCAACACAGACAGACAACCACTCATTCACTCCTATGGGCAATTTAGAGACTCCAATCAACCTTACAGTCATGTTTTTTGGATTGTGGGAGGAAGCCGGAGTACCCAGAGGAAACCCACGCAGCACGGGGAGAACATGCAAACTCCACACAGAAAGGACCCAAGTGTCCACCCCAGGGCTTGAACCCAGGACCTTCTTGCTGTGAGGCGGACGTGCAAACCACTAAGCCACCGTGCGCCCTTTGCGTAAACATTAGGAAGTGATTTAAACAAATTTGCTACTTGCTTTTTCTTGTTGCCAAGGTCACCTTGAAAACAAGCAAAGATTTGTTTATAATGACCTTAATCAAATAATCCATTTAACTAAGATTTACATGCTGTTCTGAGAAGTAAAAGCAGCGACTCCTAAAACTAGTACTTTATATACATAATAAGATATAATATATACTTATATTGATATATGAAATATTGTAGTTTTCTATATCGCCAAAATAGAAAACTCCCATAAATCTTGAATCTCGATATATCGCCCAGCCCTAATTCCTAAATTATAAAACAGCCTAAATAAAAACTTAAATGTGTATATGAAGCACATGTGTTTATTTAATATACTTACAGTTTATATACAAGTCAACACGTTGCATATTTACTGTTAATTTCACATTGCTTGTCTTTAAGTTTGACATTTACATGTTATTTTCATTACATATTTTATTTTAATTTCTCAGCTCACTCATAGGGTTCTCTGGTATTCACTAATGACTTATTAGACACATTTGTTGCACACTTTACATTCTTTAACACTTTTTGAATGGAGTGTATATTTATGGTGCTTGTGATTGGCTGATTTTTTTCATACTGACTTACGTGGTTCCTTCCGCTGTGGGAGACGCTAAAATCTCAGTTATTAATCTAACAGAACGTTTAACTGTGTCCTATCCTGCTGCTCTTTAGGAAGGTACTGTAAGCTCTCTGTCCCATTTCACAACGTATTTACACGAGTTATTTGTTTTTTTGGCCGGAACATCTTTATTCATTCATCTCTTTTCTGAGTTGTTTCCAGGTTTGTTGCCACTGTCGGCACTATTATCATGAGAACTGTCACTCAGGTCATTTCAGGTGGCAGTTCTCGCGAGGCTAGTGACGGCGTTCAGTTTAGTAAGGCATCTTTTAATTATTATTACATTAAAACACGGGATATTTACGGGAAAATATTAATACGGGAAGATATCGGGAAAGAAGGGTAAAATATGGGAGTTTCCCGGCCAAAACGGGATACTTGACAGGTATGCTCTGGCTACGGTTTTAGTTTGAACCGCAGAGCGGAAGGAAGATAGGAGCTAATCACCGGTAAAAAGCCCAGTAAAACCCTGAAATACAATCACCAGGAATAAATATTTGCTCCCTGGTAAAGATTGTAGCTCTAACAAGTGGTAAAATGATAAACTGGTGATATACAGCCTATACATGCAGTACGGGGACGCATTTACTTCGTCTCTGGTCCTAGTGCCAGCCGGTAAAGCCTTTTCCATTTACCGTGTTTACAGAGGTCCGTGTGTGTTTAATAAGTCCGTGTGAAAGTCTGCATGTTTATGCTTCCGTCCATCCACTCTTTTTATTATATCCATGTCTTTTAAGGCTCTTATTAAATATTCTAAGCTGGAGTCCAGGCCACCGCCATCTTGGATTATGTCATCAATATCTCCACAAGTCGCACAAGTGCAGAACGACCCGAATTAACGTAATCTTTCTCAACAAAAACTGTTGATTGTCATATTTCTGCTCCAGGGTTTGAGTTTGTTTTATTTAGTTTCACATCTACCTGGGCTGCAGCTCTGTTTTTTACACTGATGACAACTTGTTTGTAGTTTTATTTCAGCAAGTTTCACTTTTACAGTTACAGTTGGGGACCTTTGTAACTGAATACCCTTGTTACAGTACAGCAACCAAATTAAACTGTATCAACTCAGTGAATTAATCAAAGTGGGCTGTGTAAAGGCTTTTTCAAATGAAAACATTATCCTGTGAAATCTGTAAACTGCTGACCTGCACAACTCAAAGAATCAAAATTGAGAATTGTTTAGAACAGGAATCAAAACTGAGAGTCGGAATCAGAATCAGAATTGTTAAAATCTAAACAATGCCCAACCCGACTCATCATGTAATTTTCTTCTTAACTAAAATGCTACACCAATAATCTGATCAGACCCTTTTGAGTCCCTCATTTTCTTTCTACTGTTGGTGTTAGCAAATAATTATGTGATCCAGTGAAAACCTTCTTTATTTACTGTAAGAATGGCCTATTGGGTAGGCTCAAAAAGTAGTCCAAGGTTCCCAAAAATGCAGTCAAAGTGTATTTATTTACAGTGGTAAAAGTGCAGCAGTATTTACCTCTTATATAGTACTGAGGGGGAGGTACCAAAGCACATGATCTGAGGGGAAATCAATTAACTCATCTCAGACAAATTAATGACCAAAAATGCATTTAACATTTACCAAACAATTGTATATTAACTTTAGCAATGTTAAGAGGTGAGCAAATTTTGACATATACTTGAAAAATAGTTATTTGTATTTGCTAAGAAACACCCCTCCAACTCTATTACATGTGGTACCTTCCAAGAGGCACACCACTATATAAACCAACCACAGGCTTCTATTCTGTTTGCCACTTCCTGGTTTAACAAGCAAAGCACATGGAGCAATGGGTGAGAAACACTTATACTACTAATAATGCATTAGTTTTTACATTAAAACCTTACAAACAGTTTAGAAGGCACGGGGTAGCCCTGTGACATTTACCTCCTGAGTTGAATGTACTGTAACCCTCTTTTCACTCCAGTCCTTCTGGCGTTGAATAAAAACGGGATACGATAGTCTTAACCCCAGTTTTCTCTTTATTTCCTCCACTTGGGAACATACCAACACGGCAATACAGCTCAGCATAAAAGTCACTCTCTACTTCACCTCGCTGTCCGGATTCTGAGTTACTCTTAAACCTGTCCCCCTGAAACTGGGGTAAGTAAGAACCATAGTCTACATCACGCATTAAATAGTGCACTCATAAATAGTGCACATTTGAACATAATAATATAAAATAGTCACAGTACTTATGTATTTTTTGAAATATCATGTATTTTGGTAATAGGAAGTGGGAATTTTATGTTATGTTAACATTATGTTTGGGGTTGTAGTTAATCCCCCACTTCTGACCACTGTTGTATACATCACACTACTTACACACTGCTTACTGATGTCCACGCAACCCCATAGTCATTCTTATTCCACTCACACATAGTCTAGCACCAGGTGTTTCCATGCAGGCAGAATGTCTAGTATGAGATAACATTACAAACACTGTTAGGTTGGAAATATCAACAGAGTGAATGAGCTTGTTTAGGTTTTTATCCCTCTCAACCTATGACCCCACCCCCAGGTCACGCATGCGCAATTCCAGTGTGTGAAAAGGCTTATTCCACTGGATGATTGTAGTGGTCCCATGTTTGAATCTGCACGGTAAGAGGCAGCTGCTGTCATGAATAAAGTTGATGGTGGTCTCTGTAAGACGTGATAGAAAGAGATCATCAAAGTTCAGTTGATGAAACAGTCACAGATGGACTGAGAAACAGTAAAGTTACAAACTACTAATGATATCTCATGAACTGTCACTAACAGGAGCAGCATGTGTGACACTGAGAAGATGCAGAGCTCTCCAAACATTTCAAACATATCTCCACTCTTCCTTTTCACATTACACTATGTGAGCTGTAATCTCAGTTATTGACACTAGAGGGAGCTGCAGTCCCACCATGACTGACTTCATTTCCTGTAAAATACATGAAACAAAATGGGCACAGACAAAACCAAACAGACATCATTTTGATCATCAATTTATTCAATACTATAAAATATGTTAAAAAAAGAAAAAGCTGTTAAACCGTACCATTCATTCTGTAAACACTGTAAACCTGAAAATCACTAAAATGTTTCCCAGCTGTTTTTGTCTTTCCTTTTATTCTTAGTTATTGTCTGTTATCATATCATGCATTTTGTATCAATAATTTCACATGACATGTGGTGCACTTTATTGTAAATGTTAATTTAAAATAAAAACTTTTCAAATTCCTCTCTGAACCTCCATGGAGGTTTTATCTTCCAGGAGCTTCTTCCTGCTGATGTTTCTCAATTAAATCCACCATCATCTGGTTTCTTAATTCTTCTTGGACTTTAGTCTTCTCTCTGTATGTCAAAGCAAAGCACATCTGTAATGATTCTGTCACGTTTGTCTAAAATTACCAAAATGACATGATACTGGTCCTCAGAAGCAATTCCTCAGCTTTCAGAAACTGGTGGAATTTCTGCGATAGAGTAAATATTAGCAGAGTTACAGTCATTTAAATCATTGTATTCCCCAAAATGAGTTCAGAATCCCTGGGATATCTTCTTTTCCTACAGCAGACCAGACAATACTTTGCTGCCACCTGCTGTTCAACTGTTTCCATGTTTAAATTGAGTTTAATAATCCAACAGTTTGAAGATATTCAACTATCTATTCAATTTAATTTTAGTCCAGCTGTCCAGATTGAGGAGATCCTTCATAGTGAAGCTTGTCTGACCATCAGATCCCAATAATAATAATAGGTTTTCCATTTCTCACTGTGGCTTGGATAGCAAAATAAGCTATTCCTTTACTATCATTTACCCAACAGTTTTAACAACTATCAATTATTAAAGTCTTAATTATTTCAGAATATTCAGGAAGTTCATAAGCAATTGAATTATCAACATTGTCATGAATTATATTTTAGCGGTAGAATCAGCCCCCTCTGGCCCTCTACCTCTACATGAGCTGGTACCCATAGGGGCATAGCACCACATTTTGGGCACTCAGTACAAACCATCTTGTTGTGCCCCTTCTGTAAGTTATGTACACTTATTTTCTTGCCAGGAAACTATACTAGAATTCTTGCATAATTATATAAAATCATTTCTATTTCTTCACAATAACCTCATGACTCCATGTCCATTGCTTGTATTTTATAAAGCTGTTTTACTATATTTTAGTGGATAATTGAATATTGTGTTTGTGACAAAACATGTCATTGTTTGGGGGGCGGGGAAAGGGGTATAACTTCTAATAAGTTTATTTTCAATTAAGATTTGACATTTAAAATGATTGTACCAGCATTTAAATGTGCAAGAGTGCACATAGTTAATTCCAATAGAATCAATATATTGCCTAAAAAAGACGTGTGTTTTAAAGGGATCATCCACTGTTTTTACAAATGTTGCCTAAAACCTTTGAAATGTCGCTATTAGAAGATCTATACCTAACAAAATGCATTATTTTGCACCATGTTTGTTTTATTAACTTTTAAAGCTGGGACTACTTTACCCTGTGTCCTTTTAGTCCAGTGAGTTCTATTGGTATAGGTTGGATTTTTATCATTTGTGGAATGTGGAATGAGTATACAGTTAGTTGAAAAGAATGGCATATTGACTGATGCCATAACTTGGTGGAATAGTTGATTGCCAATGTAAAGATGAAAGTATTGGAAAAAAAGTGAGCAAAAGCCAATTTTTTTTATTTTATTGTTGTTGTAATAAATTAATGCAAAATCATGTAGAAATGTGGTTTAATAGTTATTTTTTCAGTTGATGTTGTCAGGACATGTGTTTTGTGTATCTGGATTGCATTTATTGACAACCTACCAAACTCACTGTGGTTTTAGGAGAAAAAAAGTTTTTCACATTTCTTCAATAAAAAATACAGGGTGCATACACTGAAATTTGCCCTTTTGTTCACTAACCCAACCAGTCGAACAAGATGGCTGCCACCTCTGAACCTGGTTCCACTGGAGATTTCTTCCTATAAAATAGGGGACGTTTTTTTCTTCCCGCTGTCCCTTAATGCTTGTTCATGTGGGTCTTGTTGGGTTCTTTTTCTTTCTATGAACTTTATATTTTGTTAAGCGCACTGAGATGACTTTGTAATTTTTGCTATATAGATAAAGTTTAGTTGAGTGTTGTGTTGTGAATTGGCGCTATATAAATAAAGATTGATTGATTAGTGAAGTTAAGCATTTGTAGTTTTAAACATATTGAAGGTGTTTTTTACTAACTTTTTGTGTGAGGTTCTTCTTCCCCTGCAGCATCCATTACACTTACATGCAAATGGCCAATTAATCAAAGTAGGCAATGACGTAATTTCCCCTGTGCTGAAGGCCTCAAAACCTGCCACTAACACCTACATTGAACAACACTAACCATAAACACATGCACTTGATAAGCACCCCTGCAGTATGAAATGTTGAATGCTAATTTTTTTCACTCTGAACTGAATTCAAAACTTGAGAGCCCTGGAGATGGAATATTGTGTCTTTCTTTGAGTTTTAACCTGTTTTGGCTGAAGGCTCTTTTTGTTTTGCTAGTTGAGAGGCACAGATGCCAGTAACTTAGTTACTTAGTAATGCATTACTCTAATATGTCCACCATAACTAATGGACAGCGGAGCATGGAAGATGTTCTGTTTTTACACATCCAGTAGAAATCTGGTGTTAATCTTTGTGGTTTGTTCAGGACAGACATTATTGGACAACAAACATAGTGATGGTCATGTGAGTTATTTTATTTACACATTATTAGACACATTTTCAGGCATTTTATTTCTTACATTCAGGATAGTTTATACGAGTAAAACAGTCATTGAGAGCAGTGCTAAGGGTGTTACACCTTTTTCTAAGCTGTTGCAAGACAAACAGAAAGAAAGGCACAGCACAACTAAGAGCTTGACATTGTAAAGCCTATTTTAATTATTATTATTTATTAATCAGTTCTTCCTACAGACACACAAACTGGTGTGACATAATAAAGTTTAAATGACAAAATATGACAGACAAATGTATTCTGCACTGAAATAAGAGTTGTTAGTTTGAACTTAAAGCTGCTGGTGACGATTCCTAGCATTTTAAAAACTGAACCTGTTTTTCATTCAAAAGTTGTTCTCGTCCTCTACTGATGCCAGTGTGACCCCAAACACACTAACAAAGCAATTCCCCTTACATTTCTGTTTTTTTTCACGGATTGAAAGTTGTGCCAAAATCTTGAGGAGTGACGTCATATCACACCACAAACAAACTGGAACAAAAATAACATCAAGCGAATCACAGTTTGGCTAAAAAACACAAGATATCACAGTAAAAATTAAGTCAAAACGCTTCTTAAATATAAGAAATGTAACTTTAAACTTCAGTCTAACTTTGTATCGTAGAATATTATTGAAGATGCAGCAAAGTTGCTCTGTGTCAAGTTTAGCCTATCCTTGATGGAATCTGTCATTAAATCTTTCCACTTTGTTTCCCTGAAGTCACAAGCATTATCTTTGGAAATGCAGAAAATCTAAATAGCACAATTGAAATGGAAACACCTGACTTTCGAAAAAACACTCAAAAATTGCTCAAAAGTTTTGACGCTTTCATGAGGAGGAATTTCAAACATTTAAATATTAAAATGTGTCACAAAAGTGCCACTTTTTCTGCAATTACACGTGACGTACTCGGTCACATGACCACTGCTCTCTGAGAAAACATGATGCGGTACGTGTGGACAGCAAAGGAGACCGGGACAGTTTTTAGCATTATACTTTAAAATGATTACTGCAACATTAGACAAGAAACAACAAAGGAATACAGAGTGTTATAAAGAGGTTTGGAGAGTCTGACTTTCTGCAGCGAAGTCTCGTGGGATGAGATTTCACGGGAGCTACGAGGCTCCAGCCCAAAACAACGTTGAATGGAAACGCGTTCAAAGCACAATTATACTTTGTCGACATTTAGAAATATTGCTTTTATTTTGCAAAAATTTGTAATGGAAACACAGTTATATTTCCATACTTTATGTCTTTATCTGTGTTAAAAGAGGTGATAAGGAGAGCCAGCAGCAGCTTTAAGGATAATCTTTGTGGTTTCTTCTTCCACAGTGTTAGATAACAAAGTAAAATGCATCAAAGTCTATCTGTGATCAACTATTTATAAAGAACAAATATTGCAGAATGAAGTACTAGAACATCTACTTATAGTATCAGTACTTAGTTTCCCTACAGCCTTGATGTAGTTGAGTAGAAAGTCCAGTATTTGTTGTTAAAGTTTCAACCTAAAGTATGACTACAGCACTTAAACATAATCTCCATCACAGTCTTCAGGATCATGACTGTCCACAACTGTATGAAGCTTTTTGAAGACCTTCCCATCTTGTGGGTTTCTCCACTTCAGGGTGACTTTTCTCTCTACTTTCGACTTCAGTCTTTCTTCAAGCTGGAAAACAGTTTGTCTGAAATTGTTACACAATTCAAAATCATTTCACACACAACTTTAGGGTTCAAATGTTTTCCTTTAGAGTTGAGTTAAGAACATTAGTTTGTTGCTCATTTCCTGAGGTCTGTCAGCCTTTTTCTGCCTCCTTCAGTCATTCAGAATGATTTCTGCTCTGTATTTTCTAACAACTTTAGACACAAAATCACTGAATGACTCTGGATGAACATGATTTAAACTTCTAGGATTTTTATGGAAAGATTTACGAGCTACGACTCAGACTCTAAAAGAACTTTATAATGATATTTGTCTAATCTTGCACTACCCCAAAGCCAATCCCCCTAAAACACAAACAATGACAATGCATGTACAAAATGTGAGGAGAGTTTTCCAGTTGTGAGTTACATGAAAATGTTAGCAAGAGCCAAAAGATCAGATCATAAAACACTGAGACTATAACACAGCTGAAAACCCCACACTTTTAAAGTGCCTTGAACTTGACACCTCTTCTGTTATTTCATTGGCTGGCCTAATACCTTTTTCTGCAGACTCATCTCCTTACTCAGCACTTCTAATGGTCTGTTCAGCCCCCTGCATTGGGCGATTTCTGAACTTTACACACGATCGAAACGATTGAAACGCTGAAGGTGGCTTTTTTAAACAATGGCCACGGTTACATGATGCTTTTTTTTATTCTGAATCATTTATTCAGAATTAAATAATACAGAATTAAAGTGTTCTGCTTCGTGTTTACATGGAAATAGTAATTCCGAATTGAGGTTTACATGGAAAACATGTTTAATCGCCTTCATTCAATTCTGCTTCAGGCCTGTGGTTTGGGAAGGCTTCTGATTGGACGGGGCGAACATAACGTATTCACGTCTACCGGAAAAAAATAAAAACAAACCCTTTCTTTTCGGCTACAACAGAGAAAGACCACTTAATAGCTACTATTTTCACTTTTATTTTGACTGTTTTGAAGCAGCAGCTTGACAATAACACACTGTTTTACTTTCGTCAGCTGAGCAGGAGAAGTGAGATAGAGTACCAGAGAATAGAGGCAGAAGACCATACTGTAGCCAATCAAAGCCAGGAGTTTGTGCAATGGCTGCTCTACCTCCACTCTACAGGATTTTGAGTAGAAGGAGAACTTTCAATGACCCGCACGACATTTGTGAAGCTATGTGGCCTGATGCAGTGCTTCATGCCACCCAATGAAGCCTGTGTATTTTTCTGTGTGTGTGTGTGTCTGTGTGTGTAATATGTCCGTCCATCCACTTTTTTCAATATATCCATATTTTCTAAGGCTCTTAAATAATCTCGGCTCGAGTCCAACACTTACTTCGGGCGGCCATCCTGGATTATGTGCTCGTCAGCACGTCTTCGTGACAGGATGAGCATGGCAGAACGACCAGTATTATTTAAAGCGGAACAAAACGTATACAAGATCGAGGAATTATTCAATTCTGAAATAAATTCAGAAAAAAACCAACCACCTACTTCGAATTGGCCTTTTTAATTAGGAATTAGGTGTTTACAAGGGAATTAATAATCTTTTTAAAGAGGATTACATTTTTTATTCTGAATTAAAGGGGAATTAAAACTCTCATGTAAATGTAGCCATTGAAATCAAATCATATACCCTTAGAACAATCTCTTTCTAAAATTGATAGTAAAATATAAACTAATTGTCCTATGGGGCATTTTGAATGACTTTAAATGTAAAAGACACATATAAATCATACTAATTGTCAGAAATAATTTTGAGTTATTTACAGATTCTGAAAGTGTGGTTTCTAAGCTTTCCATTGATGTCACACACATAGAAATCTATTAATATTTGAAGAAGTTATGGCTGTTTGAATGTTCTTCTTCAAAGATTAAACATTTATGTCACCTCTCGGAGCAGCCAGCTGAAGGGCTAAGGGGTTACTTTGCAGTACCCCACCCCCAGCAACATTTGTCAATAGCTGTTTTCAATTAATACCTTTGCCTTCAGTTTAGTTTTAAATTGAAACACGGCGTTGATTCAGAATCATAGTTTGATTACCTGTACGTAAACATTACCTGTGAAAAGTGATTCCACAGAATGTGGTTTGTATGTTGGTTCATTTAAACATCCACAAGATTGTAAGTCAAATTTGTAATAAGATAATAAAACCAGCATTTTCAAAATATTTAAGCATCTTGTGTACTAGCTATTGTACATGTGTGATATTTTTAATAAATAAAAAAGTTTGGAAGATTCAGTGAATAATTCTCCACCTCTTACCAATACCCCTGTAGATGTACATGCACCAAGATGGCAGCACTTTCAGCATGTCCCTCCACAGCCAATGAGGCGTCTATTCATGGCTCCAGAGCCACATATTGCCAACCCTGACCTTGGGTCACCTTGTAGTTTGCCTTTATAGCAGGTGTATACATTTCAGATTGGTGTCATTAAGCTATAATGGTCACCTTTGCCAGCCCTCACATGAAGACATGATCTGTCTGATTCAAGCCTTGTGTTATTATAAAAAACCTTAAAATTGGCCTTTGAAAGTTTGGGATTCACCTTTTTGAGGAGGTCCTTTTTCACTGCTGGGTCATTGAGGTCCAAGGCAGAATTCCCAGAAGTTATCTTAAGCTGCAGTCTATATGCTGCTATTCAGAAAAAAGAAAAAAGCTTTAATTAGTGTTCGTAGTAATGCCATTAATTGTAATGCTTTATTTTAACAACATTTATTTTGAAAAACAAACAAAAAGGAAAATATTGGCCTGCATCTAAAATGTCTAACATGATATATAGTTTTTATTGGATTTATTGAGTTTTTTAAAATCTTTTTATTGTTATTATTATTATTTGTATTCAGTTGTAGAGCATTCTAAATTTAAAGGTTGACATCTCCATAATCCATTGGTTGATAATGAATGGGCCAGTTTTTTCTCATACCTGTTGCTGATTAATGTTTTCTGTTAGAGTAATATCACATGATCAAGTCTTTTCTAATAATCCTCACTACAAAATAAGTAATAACAGTGGGTACAATCAATATCATCCAATATGCAAGGTTACAATCAGTGTTAATTATGACAGCAAATGTTTTATTTAGTTTTATTTATAGTCTTTGGGCTAAAATGCAGCATAGTTTCAGTCAAAATGAAGTTATCAGGATTATTTTAGATATAGTTTTAGTCAATAAATGATATTAAGATTTTAATCGACTAAATCTGTTACAGAAATAATAGACCTAAATATAAAGCTTAGGAGTTTATACATTTTTGCAAGTTTCAGTTGTTATTGATCAACCTGATTTAATGTTTTTAAATTCAATGACGTATTTGATGTGATCAATGTGTAAAATCATATAATCACGAGTTCTGATTGGATTTCGTTCCATGTGATGAAATTATAGTTACATTTTTATAAACTAACAAAAATATTGATCCATTTTAATGTAGTTTTTGTTCACATGTATTTATTTTAGTTAGCCATAGTCTAGCTTTTGACATTTGGGCGACCGGGGCTCAGGTAGTAGAGGGGTTGGCTTCTGATTGAGAGGTTGAAGGTTCGATTCCAGTCTCACAAAGTGTCCTTGGGCAAGAACTGAACCCTAAGTTGCTCCCAGTGGTCGACTAGTGCCTTGCATGGCAGCTCAGTCCTATTGGTGTGTGAATGGGTGAATTCCCTGATAATGTGAAGCGCTTTGAGACTACTCCAGAGTGGTGATAAAGATCTATATTAATCAAGTCCATTTACCATTGTCATTTAAAAAATGTAGTCGACAAAAACTATGATTAAAACTTTAGTTGTATCGTACAAGAAGTAAAAAAGTTGTATCAGTTGTACACCTATCTTCTGTGTTTGTTTTGCAATTATTTATATCTAGTTTTATAAGTGGCACAATCTGTGTCTGGAAGGTTTTAGGTTCAAACCCTATTGGTTTTCTATTTTCTATGAGTTTCCATTTTGTCAGTGAACCTGGTTTTATTTAGTTTTCAGTTATTTTTTTGGTATTTAGTTGGTTGTCTGTGTGTGTGGTTCATGTCTGTGTGTTTCCACACACCCTGTTTTGTTAAGTAGAGTGTGTTTGTGTTTAGTCCCTTGTGTTTCCACCCAGGTGGGCCGTGTGTACTGATTGTCTTCCCTCACCATTTAAAGAAGTGTTTGCACTCGGCATGTTTACTGCATTGTGATTGGATTGTCATCAAGGTCAATTAGTCAGTTATTTAGGTAGCTTTGGTTTCTACTTTTCCTTATGTTTGCTTTGTAATTTGAATAGTTTCGTTTTTTTTAAAAAAAGGACTTTTGTTTAGACACCACTTCCTCTTTTATATCCACGTCTAGATTGTCCAACATCTTCCCAATAATAGTTCCTCCTTTTCACTAATAATGTCTTGGATTAGGGTAAAAAATGTTAGGCAGTATTTGCCTAATTTATAAAACACTTTCCCAGCTTCACTTAATGATTGTCATTATCCCACTAACCATGAGGCAAACTGTAGCAGACAAATGGCAGTTTTTCTTCACAGGATAAAAACTTCCATTTTCCCCCCATGGTTGATGAGGTCACAGCACAGATAACTTTCATGGAGTTGAGATTATTATGAACACTGCCCCAGTTGCTGAAGGTGAAGTTGCTTCCATCAGACCAGAAAAAGTTTGGAGGTCTGTGTAGCCCAATCCATACCTGTGAGCCCTCTGTCTCATTGTTAATCTTTTTTACCACTTTGATATTTGTCACAGTCACCAGGTCCACATAATTTTCTCGACAGTATTTCTGTGCGACTGGCCAAGTTTCAGAAGAATTCACAAAAAAAACGTTGGGATCCAACTGTGACCCTGTTGAGACAATCATTAGGGTTTTAGAGAGGAGTATTCTTACACTATGATTATATTTTATAGAAATGAAGATTTGATTTTTCATATCCTCACCATTGTAACAAACAACATGCCGCTTAGATGAACAAAGCTCATCACTCCATACATTTCTTACTGCAACACAAAGGCCATTAGCTGAATAAAAGTCAGGTTGATCACTTCTCCAGTTCCTATAGTTAGCACCGACTCCTGAGAATCCATCTGACCATCTCCAGTCGATTGTGCTGTACAGACCCATCCAGACTGCTGAGCTCTGACCAGCTGATGTAATGGTGTCTAGAAGCTGGTCGTTCTGCTCTTTGTTTCCAATTGTGGCCAGGTCTGCATAAGTCTGCCTGCAGTAGGTCTGAGCTTCAGTCCAAGTCTTTTGATCAGCAACATAGTGGTACTGTAGGCATGTGGAGTAAGACCACCCTGTGGAGAAACAAACACTTTAATGAATGTGGAAGCACAATGTACATGCAGGGGTTTGAAGAAGTCTGACTTAATGTATGACAACAAAGGACCAAAGTTACTTTAAAGAGTAACTAAACTCTAAAACCACTTTTTTCTGCTGAATTTAAGTGTCTGTGTATATGGTAGTGTTGTTGATCACCAAACACACCACATCACTTGACCACTAAAACACAAATACAAGATTCAGTCAGACGTATATTGATCATGCATCTAAACCTTTAAAGATCCAGTATTTTGCTATTTTTCACCCATCTCCATTTGTTCTAAAAATCCCAACAACATAGAATTTGAGGTTTATTTTCCCAAACTTAGCTATTTTCTGGAGTTTTAGCCTTCTGAAAAGTCACTTTCAGAGCGCTCCCAAAAAAACAAGCTGCCTATGCATGAGTAGACGTAAACACACGCACACTTCTTCAGCATGTGTTTATCACAGTAACAGCAGCAGTTAATCATTAACAGTCTTCCTTCTCCTCCTCACCTCACAGAAATAGTTCATTTAAGACGATAGTTCATTGTTTTGTCCAACCGCTGTGTTACACTGGGTCATAAACACGTCAGATCATCCCAAAAAAGCGATACAAGGCGGTATAACTGCTACTAAAAATAGAACTGATTGTGACTGTTCGCTCTGCACCACAGGAAAGTAAACTCTCAACTATCAGCTGAGTCAGCTGCTTCACACCCTCACATAGGCGGCTATATTGCTTTCTTCTCCTCTTCACCTCTTCCGGTCACAAGAATAGTCCATTTAAGACAATAGTCCATTTAAGATGATAGTTAATTGTTTTGTCCAACCGATGCGTTGCATTGGGTCTCAAACACGTCAGATTATCCCAAAAAAGGTGATACAAGGTTGTATAACGGCTACTAAAAGTGAAACTGATATTCTGTATTATCTATATACTGAACGTAAAGATATTAACTGTAATATGTGTACATGTGCCTGTTACGTTTAAAAAAATACAAGGACTGGATTTACAGAAAGATTAATCAGCCATAACGTATTTGTTTTTTTTTTTCTTTTTTTTTTTTTTTTTTACAATTATTATATACACTAGTACAGTGCCCGTCGGAAGTATGTATTCATATCGTGGGGGCTTAAGTAGAGTAGTCAATTATGGCTAAATGAGTTTGTGTTTAAAGGTTGGATGTACAAAGAGGTGTACATACTCAAGGGGTCTGCAACCTGCGGCTCTGGAGCCTCATGTGGCTCTTTGACTCTTTTGCAATGGCTCTTTGTAGCTTTAAAAATAATAATAAAATAAAATAATGAAATGTTATTTCTTACTGTACAGAGGATGTTGATGATTAATGATATTAACGTCAAATAAAATGATGATAAAACAATTGGTTAACATAAAAATAAATCACGTTATGCAATAACTGCCACTTTCCTACTTCAACTCCTACAACCTCTACTTACCATCAACTTTCCTGCACCTGTGGCTAACCTTAAGTTTTAAATCCGTTGTAAGATAACTAAAGTAACAAAAAGATTATTTTGGAAGAAAATAGAGTCTGTGGAAAGAAAAAAAAATATTTAATTGCCAATATGCAGCCTTAATATGCAAGCTTGATATGTTGCAAGAATTTTTTATATTTTTTTGTTTGGTGTATTTTTTTGTAATGTATGTTTTTTGGAGTCATTATGTGTATGTTTGTATCTTTCTGTCGTGTTTTTGTGAAACTTTTGCATAATTATTGTTTTTTGTTGCCATTGTACTGTGATTCTGGAATCATTTTGACTATTATTGTATGTTCTTTGGTGTAGTTTTGTGCATTTCTGTTGTCATTTTGTGTATAAATATTTAGTTTTGTGTACTTTGAGTCAATTTCATAATTTTCTGAAATGTATGTTTAGTGTTTTGTTTTATTTTACTCATTTAGTATTTATTATATATATATATATATTGTGTGTGTGTGTGTGTGTGTGTGTGTGTGTGTGTGTGTGTGTGTGTGTGTGTGTGTGTGTGTGTGTGTGTGTGTGTGTGTGTGTGTGTGTGTGTGTGTGTGTGTGTGTGTGATTAACAGGCACTCCTATGCCACATGCTATATCTGTTACTGAGGGAGGTACGTGTGGTTTGTGGTGCAGCTCAGGATTTATATATATATATATTTATATAAATAAACTGTGTGTGCACGTTGACAGCTGTAATTCTTTTAAATAAGCAGCAAATTGATTTGCATGTTCTTCAGTTTGTGTGTGTGTTTATTTTTTTGCATCATAAAGTCATGCATGTTAGACTTACTGTAGTGCACACGTGGGCAACTTTGGTTCTCAACCTTGGGACCGCGAGACACTGGGAAGGGGTTGCCAGATGCCTTCAAGAAACTAAGAATATATTTTTGAACAATTTGAGCCCATTTTTGCTTAATTTCACCCTTTTTTCTGCAACTACACCAAACTCACCATTTTCATCTTTTTCTTGCTGTTTTTTTTGCTCATTTTAATGCATTTTTACTGCATTACTCCCATGTACATCACTTTTCCTCCTAATGTCACATATGTTGACCCAATATTGTAACTTTTAACCACTTTTTGCTGTATTTCATGCTTTTTTTTTGCCAATTTAACCACATTCACAATTTGTCATGCTCATTATTTGCTAAATTACTTTGTCTCAACCACCCTCCCCCCATTTCTGCCACTTTTAAGCCAATATTGACACTTTGAACCCTTTATAACACTTTTTTGTCCGTTGTTGTCCACTCTAATTTGCAACTTTGAACCAGTTTCTGTGGTTTTTAAAATCCCATTTCCCCAATATTTCCACCATTTTTGGTCACTTTTAACCCATTTTATTTCTGATTAAAACAAGGATTTACATCTTTAAGATGACTATGTATTAGGGCAGAAATAATACTAAACTCGATCTAATAGTACACGTGTTAAACTCAAGGCCTGCGGACCAAATCTCCTTTTGGTTCATCTAATTTAGCCAGCAGGAGAAAGTCAAATGGACATTTAAAAATTAATCATTAACTGACCAACTAATTCAGTTGTAGATTACTCAGTCCCGCCAAATGCCCACATTTAACAAAAGGGATCACAGTTTTCCTCCTAATATCACACGATGGCAGTCAATTTCAATCTGAAATTGTTAAAGAATTCAAATATTTTTTTCTGAAGTGTTTCAATTTTGCTCAAATTTTTTTAAAAATCACAAATTTAAGAAAATTGAAGTTCTAATCCCGCAGGGACGGATATCTCTCACTTATTATTTTACATATATTGTGTAACATTTCTATCATTTTCTCCACCTATTATCTGAGGCCCACTTCAGATCAAACTGGTCGGTATTTGTTCCCTGAACTTAAATGAGTTTGACAGTCCTGTAATAGAAGAATCCTCCTTGGACATCCCTCTGCAGCTCTGTCAATGTGTCTCTCACTTCCTCGTTGGTGCGGAGTACAGTGGGAACAGTGGGAACAGTGGAAACAGTGAGGGTGTGTAACAGGGCGTGACTGCCTCCCAGTCTCTCTGCAGCCAACAGAAACATGGGAAACCTGGAGCTCACAGCTGTAGCATTAAAGCATCATGGGAGTAAAAATGGAGCTTGTTTAGAAAATGTGAGCATTCGTACGACTTGATAATGTTAAACTTTAGTGAATTGGGTTTGATTTGACTGGTTCTGGAAAGTTTTTCAGTTAGTTCTACACAAGTTCACTGTCTCCATGCCTGGATTGGCTGCTTACTGGTTGCCCACATATGGTGGATTACAGTAAGCGTTTGCCATAAAAACAAGTAGAAATGGTTTTGATTCAAAGTTGTGACTGAACTAAACATTAACATATTCTATAGCTCAAGCTGTGATTATGTGCTGTGTGTAAGTTTTCAGTAAAATAGCCCCAAACTTTTGAGACTTTAGGTTGGTTCATCTTCTGATCAGTATGTAAATGGTGAAGCAACACTGCACCCAGCAGTTCATGTATGGCTTAACTGAGGCCTTTTTGTAGCTGCTGATTGGTTCCAATTTTGTCACTAAGTATTTTCAGTTGTGTGTCAAAGTATTTTCAATTACCCAATGTGTATTGTGTTTTGAATTGATGTGTTTTCCCAACGGTACCCTGAGATTTCCTTTTTGAACTAAGTGTCTAATGTATGAAAAAGTGTGTAGTGTGCAGGAACAAGTGTGTTAAAGAAATGCAACTAAAGTGCAAAGCAGCACTTTTGTTAAAGGTATGGTTATACTTTGTTTAAGGTATGGTAAAAACAGCTTCAATACTTACTTTGGTTTAAGCAATGAGTAAAAACTGTGAACCTGGAACTGTTTGCGGTGTCTGTTTTTGCACCGTCTGATTCTGGATCTGGATTTTTTTGTATAGTTTGTTTTTTGTTGCCATTGTACTGTGATTCTGGAATCATTTTGACTATTTTTGTATGTTCTTTGGTGTAGTTTTGTGCATTTCTGTTGTCATTTTGTGTATAAATATGTAGTTTTGTGTATTTTGAGTCAATTTCATAATTTTCTGAAATGTATGTTTTTTGGAGTCATTTTGTGTGTTTTAGGTTTAGTGTTTTGTTTTATTTTACTCATTTAGTATTTTATTATATTTATAGTGTGTGTGTGTGTGTGTGTGTGTGTGTGTGTGACTTTTAGCAGTATAAAAACATTTTTAATGTTGACCTTTTCTTTTTTTAACCCAAACAAACTGCGACACAGTGACATCATGAACCCGGAACCGGAAGTAGTGCGCTCAATACCGCGCTCTTACCGAGGGAGCCGTAATTTTAAAATTAACGTTTTGAGACGCCAAATTACTCCAAAATAACGGGTGCACACACTTGGGGTATTTGGAACCCATTGACGAAGATTCAGGTTGAACTCATACCGTGTCGGGGAGATATTTGCGACAGGCACGCACGCACGCACGCACACACACACACACACACACACACACACACACACACACACACACACACACACACACACACACACACACACACGCACCTACACACACAGACCTTCCTTGAATTTATAGATAGATTTCCTATGTTTCATTTTGTTCAGGCATCGAAAAGGGCAGCTATTGTTTTTTACACCGTTGTGTTCGGCCGCCAAGAGCTGCTGACCGCGGAATGTACTGGCAATAATATACTTTGTCACCCTGGATTTTCACTGGATGCGTATATGCTGCGAAACAACAGCTCAGCTGATAGGTTTCCATTAAAGTCCCATGTTACGCTAAATCACCTTGTTTGTTTCATTGATTCCCTCAATTGTTAGTTAGAGGGTGATTTGCTCCTTTCTTACTGCAGAGCGAGCACAAACACCTCCCGCCTTGATGACAAATTTGACGTGGCACTGAGCTGGAGAAGCCCCGCCTCCAGGAAGCTCTCTGCTGTCATTGACATGTAAACATGAAAACCCCTATGAAGGGGAGCATTTCAGCGTCCTTCACGCAGTGCTATGTATGTATTTTCGACAGTCTATGTATGTACCAGTGAACGCCCAGCCCCCACGCTCTGTCTCGTGTTTATAAAGCAAATGAATGGCTCCTTATCGTGCTTTTGCAGAGCTTGATGTCAACACATTGGTTTAAACCAGGAACGTTTTATCAGCTGATTAATGTTGGTCAGTCCTTTAGATAAAAATCTATATCTTTCCTTTAGGATCTCACCAGGTAAATGAAAGGATTGCATCGATGCCTAAATATTTCATGTCCTGTCAGATGTCAGATCCAATCACACAGCAGCATGTCCAGAGATTGATCCACCTATTCTAAGGCTGGTCGTTTTCCGAGGTAACTGATTGGCCAGGAGGTTGGGATTTATACTGGATCAGAACTTATCTTAGCTCTTAAACTACTACCAACCGACTCCTAAGATCTACACAGTCAACAGGGACAATGGCTGACCTAAAGTCAGGGACCAGGTACAGTTTAATCTTCTTTGATATAAAAATGTACAAGTCAATGTCACCAGTAGGCTGTATATCATCTGAAAACTGGGAGGTGGTTATCAGGATACTGGCTCCCAGATTCTTCCCAGTTGGTGTGTACGTCTTTGGGGCAGTGGTCAGTTGGAAAATAAGGAAAGTAACAGACTGCATACCTGGGGTGATGGGATCTTGTTTAGTGATTATGGGATAACTATGAATTGGTGCCTTGGTCTCTCTCTCGTAGTTCTGTAATTATTATATTTGTATTAAAATAATTATGTACAATATATATTTAAACCTTAATTGTAACAAAGGAGGGATTGAAATGGTTAATTCCAGAACTATTATCTCTCCCAGGCCTGATCATCTCTTAGTCAGAGTTCCCTAAACAGTCCATATTGACTTTGCATCCTCATCTAAAACCACCATAACACCACTTCATAATTATTAAAAAAGAAGCACTCAGGACCTTAATTGCTAAAGGTTCGCATATGTAAAAATGTGCTAATTTAACTGCAGACAAAAACACATGTTAAAGTGGATCACTGCGTCTTTGTTGGAACGTTCAAAATATTGGAAGGATGACGGGCAAATAGATTAATTTATCCCCCAAAATGGATCGGAGTATATCTGATACCAAATCCAGCCCTTATAAGGTGGCTTACGTTACCATCTAACACAGTACAGACTGATTTCAGATTTGTGATCTCATGTTAATCAGCAAACATTTCTCTTCAACTTAATAGAAAAACATTGTGTGATAGACATAGGACATTTTGTGCAAGGTTGCAGAAAGAATCAGAGATTAGAAAACATTTTATCTGGTAATGTCTCGATTATATTAATCAATTCATGCAGTTAAACACTATCATTCATTGTTAAAACAACATGTGATGCTGAAATTACAGGCACATTACAATCATTTAAGAATAGCAAATACCTACAAATATTTAGGAGCTTTAAACCATAATCATTATTTTTTAATGGTACTATTACAACCTGCTCATTTTTTAATATTCTTCAACATTTATGAGATTTCAGAATATTAACTTTTATCTTCAAACTTTAACAGCAAGATAGCTCCAACTTGTTGCCAAACTCACAGGTCCAGTAGAACAAACTTGTTTACAATAGTTTTCTTCAAAAGCTGTCATTCAGTCTGTAAACCTTTTAAATAGTTATAGTCAGTTATAATAACTGCTTATTGTTTTTGCCACTTTTAGGTCTTCATATCATAACTTTCTGAACCAAATAATTGACTACTAACCTGAAAGACACATGAGAGCCAGTAAGATCCTCGCCATCCTGATCTGCTCAGTGGATTGTTTCACTCTAGATTGTGTTTATATTAGGGCACAATTTAAACAAATTCACGACTTGTTTTTTCTTGTTGCCCAAGGTCACCTTTAAACAAGGACGAGCAAAGATTTGTTTATCATGACCTTAATCAAATGAAATGCTAATTCCTCTGTGGTTCACCCTGTGGAAAAGATATTAGTCATTATGTAATTTTCTTCTTGACTGAAAAGTGTCGACCAATAATCTGATCAGACCTTTTTCAGTGCCTCATTTTATCCTCTCTACTGTTGTTGTCAGCAAAGGATTAGTTATGTGAAAGATGTTTATTCTGCTGATCTGTGTGTGCAGTAAGACATAATGATTCCATAGACAGGATACCAGATGTATGCCATAATTACGTTAGTATACATTATCTGCCGGAGCTAGACAGGCTTGTATTCTGGTTCAAGTACCAATTTGATTGATAAACCATTTCTTCTGTCATATTGTCCAGAGTAAACTGATTCCCTGTAGGGTAATGAGCAATTTTTGGAGTTATGTCTTTGTTGGAGATATACGGTTCGTTTTCCCTGACCAGGCAGAGTATGCAGTGATCTCACAGGTCTCATTTTTTGTTACTTGTTCAGGACTCTGATTGTATTAATAAACTGCCTATTATTTACATATCAGTTGTCCCAAAGACTACTTTCACATCCCCTTTTTGTTATCGTCATCCACACCACAAGATGCAACACCTTTAACTACAGTAGTTAGCTTTAAAAATAACTGTTCTCTGTCTTTGTCACGTTTAGATCTTTTCAGATCAGAACTTTCTTCCAAAAGAGATCCAGATAATTGACTACTAACCGGAAAGACACATGAGGGTGAGTAAGATCATTTTCATCCTTATATGTTCAGTGGATTGTTTCACTCTAGATTGTGTAAACATTAGGAAGTGATTTAAACAAATTTTCTACTTGCTTTTTCTTGTTGCCCAAGGTCACCTTGAAAACAAGGATAAGCAAAGATTTGTTTATAATGACCTTAATCAAATAATCCATTTAACTAAGATTTACATGCTGTTCTGAGAAGTAAAAGCAGCGACTCCTAAAACTAGTACTTTATATACATAATAAGATATAATATATACTTATATTGATAAATGAATCGGTTCGCAGCCGAGTGTGAAGCGGCCGGAATGAGAATCAGCACCTCCAAATCCGAGTCCATGGTTCTCGACCGGAAAAAGGTGGAGTGCCTTCTCCGGGTTGGAGATGAGGTTCTGCCCCAGGTGGAGGAGTTCAAGTTCCTCAGGGTCTTGTTCACGAGTGAGGGAAGGATGGAGCGAGAGATCGACAGGCGGATTGGTGCGGCGTCTGCAGTGATGCGGAGTCTGCACCAGTCCGTCATTGTAAAAAGGGATCTGAGCCAAAAAGCGAAGCTCTCGATTTACAGGTCGGTCTACGTTCCAACCCTCACCTATGGTCATGAACTTTGGGTCATGACCGAAAGAACAAGATCACGGGTACAAGCGGCCGAAATGAGTTTCCTCCGTAGGGTGGCTGGGCTCTCCCTAAGAGATAGGGTGAGAACCTCAGTCATTCGGGAGGGGCTCAAAGTAGAGTCGCTGCTCCTCCGCATCGAGAAAAGCCAGATGAGGTGGCTCGAGCACCTAATTAGGATGCCCCCCTGAACGCCTCCCTAGTGAGGCCTCCCTAGTGAGGCGTTCAGCGCACGTCCCTCCGGAAGGAGGCCCCGGGGAAGACCCAGGACACGCTGGAGAGACTATGTCTCTCGGCTGGCCTGGGAACGTCTCGGGGTCCCCCCCGGAAGAGCTGGAGGAAGTGGCCGGGGAGAGGGAAGTCTGGGCCTCCCTACTGAGGATGCTGCCCCCCGCGACCCGGAAACGGCTAAGCGGGAGATATATCGCCCAGCCCTAATTCCTAAATTATAAAACAGCCTAAATAAAAACTTAAATGTGTATATGAAGCACATGTGTTTATTTAATATACTTACAGTTTATATACAAGTCAACACGTTGCATATTTACTGTTAATTTCACATTGCTTGTCTTTAAGTTTGACATTTACATGTTATTTTCATTACATATTTTATTTTAATTTCTCATGCTCACTCATAGGGTTCTCTGGTAGTCACTAATGACTTATTAGACACATTTGTTGCACACTTTACATTCTTTAACACTTTTTGAATGGAGTGTATATTTATGGTGCTTGTGATTGGCTGATTTTTTTCATGCTGACTTACGTGGTTCCTTCCGCTGTGGGAGACGCTAAAATCGAAGTTATTAATCTAACAGAACGTGTAACTGTGTCCTATCCTGCTGCTCTTTAGGAAGGTTCTGTAAGCTCTCTGTCTCATGTCACGGCAAATTTACGGTTGGTCTCATTTGGAGACATGATTTATTGCTCTGGTTGAGTGATGGAGTCCAGGCGAGGCATTGTTGATTTTATAAAAAAGGTTTATTATAAAACTAAATAAAGAGTACAAAGATGGACAAAATTAGTGACCGCCCGGGCGGACGTCCGATGATCGAGTGGCACACAGTTCTAACTCATCACGTATATTCCCCCTCAGTCCCCCTCCCTCCTCCCTCCAGGAGATAAAGAGGACAGGGTGGAGGTGAAAGAAGAGGGTGAAAAGAGACAGTTTCTTCTTTGGGTCAAAACAACCAGTTCTCTGGTATCTCCTGAATGTCGTGAGTTTCGGAGGTGTGTGCGTGTATGGTGTTTGTGTGTATGAATGGATGTGTATTGGGTGTGTATGTGTGACTATGTGAGTGTGTGTAGGTATGTGACTGTGTGATGCCTCCGTGTCTGAGAGATAAGATGTGTTTTGGGAAGATGACCTTGAGAAGAGAGCAGAAAACATGAGACAGCAGAAATGAAAAGTCTCAACTTAAAGCCTTAAAAAGAATAAGGTCTATGAGTAAATATGTTAATAAACATAACTGACAATTTTGGCCCTGACAATCCACCCTTTTTGGACAAAGTCCAACACATAAAAAAAGGCAAAATTAGTTAGTGAAAATGTCTAACCTTAGCACAGCCTAAAACACATAAAACTTACTCAAAAAAGTTAGTGGGATTGTAGCTCAACCTCTCGTGGTCTGTAGGACAAACGATACTGACACCGTCATAACACTATGGATATATGCATTGTTTTTCAGGGGACACAGGCATCCCCAAGGTTGGAGCAGGAAGAAAGGAGGAAAAGGCAAAGAACCCCATAAACACATAATGAATATTACGTGAGACAAGGTCATATGCACAATAAAATCAAATATCCTTAGCTACTAAAATCATTGGCAATCACGGCAATGAATATGGAATATATATATATATCACTAGTAGCAAAAACACACATGGTAAAAATATCAGCACAGCAACAAAAACATATGTAGGTGTCATCAGTAAGCAGAGTCATCATCTGAGACATCAAAACACGCATCATGAACACTTCAGGCTGGACTTCCGGCGGCGGTAGGGTTATAGGACGTGGCATGGCGTCGCGTAGCCTGGAAATGTTTTTGGCTGCCTCTGCAATAATCTGACCGTCGGCGGTATTATTCGGGATAAAACTGCAACAAGATGCACCTACCAATGCCGCGGTCTGTAGGTCTAGGACCATTCTATTTTGTAGGACTAAGGTTTCGACGCGCAGCAGTGTTTTGCCCACCCCAGCCCAGGGAAACATCGAATAAGTAACTTTCTGGCCTGTCGTCCACAGTTTATGTTCGGGGGGAACGTCCGTGCCCCAGATCGCGTCGTGTGGATTAAAGCCCAAAGGAGTGTGGGATTCGAATTTACGTCGTGACAAAAGGGGAATAGTTGAGCATAGTCAAAAACCGTTTGCTAAATTAAACGTGCCATTAGTCCCGGGTGTATGAACGTGGGCACATGTGTGCAAATTATGTGCGGTGTCGCATTCAGGACCCAGGGTATAATTGCAATTGTGACCGGGAATCTGGCCTAGTTTATGAGTTCCATTTCTGGCGAAACAGAAGGGAAACAGTGTGGATCACGTGTAATCTATGTACATAGTGGAAGATGTCTCATCGCGTAGTGTAGCCAGTTTTTTACTGGCTGTTTAGAACAACGGTTGGGGTCCCCCATGCCGAAGTTAGAGTAAGACAAATAACAAAAGGAGTTGGAAGCATCCATTGGTATCACGGTTAAGCGGGGGTGTGTTGATGACACAGGCATGTAAGAGCAAACATAACAGTTGTATAGGCTCCTACTTTTAGCTTGATAGTGCGCGTATCGGTACCAGGTGTTCGTGAAAAACGGATGAGTAACATTGGTCGCGTCTATCCAACGTTTATTTCTGCTAGCATTAGTAACCCTGTAAAAGGAAACATTCACATCAGGATCAACACTTGCATTCATTGGTTCAAGCCCAGTGTCCTCGATTGCCCCCTTGGAGGCCAGGAGCCAGAGGAGTACTGGAATTGCTGACAGGACCATTGCGTCAATCGATGACCAACTTCAATCACAGCGAGAAAGGCTTGTGACCTCTTTTCTCCCACGATGTCCTCAAGGTTGGATTTCAAAGGCTTCAACAGACCGTATGCCCCGTAAGAAAGGTCAGCTGGTGACCCCCCGAGGTCTTTTCCTTTTCCCTTTCATTTGCAACTTTTAAAGCAACTGAAAGCTCATCAAAGCACTGCTCCCGATCCAGAAGAGAGGAAACGCTCCTTACTGCGGTTCCTCGATCAGTGGTGATGTTGGTTCTTCCTTCGTTGGACCAGTCGCCTCAAGATTAGGGTCGGCTGGTGTTGGCACCTTCCTGTAGCGTGATGCGTGAATCCACGTGGCTCGCTCTGCGACCTTCACAGCCGTGTGTGTCGTCAGTTGAACCTGAAAAGGGCCGATTCACCTTCGGTCGGTCCACCCTTTTCGTCTCGGGTTGTAGATGATCACGAAGTCATTAGGCCGAATATCGTGTAGATGATCAGTTGTTGTCAGAGGAAGGGTAGTCTCCACACACCTGGCAACCTCTCTTGGGATCGGTTGGTACCTGAACAGAAGAAAAGGGGGGGGGGGGGGGGGGGGGGGGAACAAAACAAAACAAAACAAAACAAAACAAAACAAAACAAAATAAAATAAAATAAAATAAAATAAAATAAAATAAAATAAAATAAAATTTAAAGAGTAGGGGTGTTAGGGTTAGTTAACTGACTAAATGGATAGTTAGTCAGGATCTGAGAGCTTTTCAGATCCTAAAAGGTGCTGCTGCACAATCACACAATGGTTAGGTGTGGGTTAGTGAGCTTTTAGCCATGCTAGCTCAATGTTTTCTGTAGCCCATTCACACGTGAGTGGGAAAATATGAGGCTGAAAGAAAAGCAGGAAGTATTAATTCGATTCTCCTTTCCTGGAGCAAGGAGAAGCATAGCTGGAGTTGCAGTGATTCTCAAACTGTGGTACGTCTACTACCAGTGGTACGCTGATACCTGGTGAGAAGCAACAATTTGAGAACCACTGTATACAAGGGCATGCAAGTCAGACGGAGAAGTGTGGAGTGTGACTACATGTCTTCTCAAGATGAATACATACAATTGGGAGACATGGAGTTGTGAGAAAGCTAAATAAGTTTAACCAAATAAATAAATAATGTTATTTATTTATTTAAATTGTTTGTTTTATTTTTCTTTGCTATCTCTTATTTATGAAGGATAAATCTTATTCTATCCTTTATTTATTCTGAATAATGTTAACACTCCACACCTAATAAAATAACCTAATTATTTTATTGAGCTGAATTAGTCAGTTCATTTATTTCATTATTTTCCCTCATAATTATTATTTGAGATGTAATTTACTTAATTTTGAAGGTAAATTGGTGGCAAAAGTGTCTCCTATTCCGTGTCTGAACCAGAGTTAAGCAAGATTATTGGCCCTTTAAGGTTAGACAGAATTAAAGTTAAGTTGAATCGAACAATCATATTGTCTTTTGCTCTCTGTGTTTATCCCATTCGTAGGAGTGACGAGCCCTAGCACGGTTTGGAGAGCTTCCTTAAATGGTTGGAAGTTACTTAACATTAAACTATCTGTTATATCAATCAATTATCAAGAATTTCAGGAGGACCCTTTTTAACTCTCAGGTGACCCAGATTGGGCCACCAACCCAATGTTGAGAACACTTAATTTTTCCCTTAAATGTGTCTAAACCCAGTGAAGGTGTTTTATGGTCTTGCACGCTAAGTGCTGGTGGAACAAGAAGAAAATGGTTGGAGGGTTTTGAGGTATATTATTTTCCCATGATAAAATATAAATCAAAAATCAGAGGGACGTTGGCCCTCTCCCTTCCCTTTTTTTTTTTTTTTTTACATAAGAATGCATTTGGATTCTTAAAACCATATGATAAATGTCATTGGAAAATCACTTATCTGATCATTTTGGATGTGTCTCCGTTTTCCTCTCTCTTGTGTCCGCCTGCTTTTGTGCCCTCCAGCCTGCTCGACCTCCTCCTCCTCAGCCATAAAGGTCAAAGCCAGGGTCAACTGTACGCTCCCTTTGGAAATTTGAAGATCTGTCCCCACTTTCGCAGTTAGATTGGAAGTCTCTGTAGTCTCTGGAATAGATATTATGTTAGAACATCCACAATATGTCATATTGTCACGTGTTTATTTCAATCTATTTCCCCTTTGCTTCCCAGTTATAGTTATGGACAATACTTCCCTTTAATTCTCATCCTTCATCATAAGAAGCAGTGACCAGGCATGACGGCTGTAGGAGGCAGGATCGGAGTCGAAAAGGCGGTGGCATTTTCTGTTCGGAAACACTCAGAAACAGAAAGAGAGGAAAACATTAAGACTTAAATGAATAATTTAAAATATCCCTTTTCTTTAGTTGGATTTGATTTGTCTCCTTTGAGTATACAGCGACCTGTATATTGGAAAAAAAACAACACAATAACAACAACTAAGATGAAGACATAGACAAGTGAACAACAACTAAGACGAAGACATAGACAAGTGCACACAACAACGAGTATACACATACAACAACAAAAACATGGACACTGAACATGAACAGTAAGGTCAGTCAAGGTCAAAGCCAGTTATTCCACTGAAAGTGGTATTATATATTAAAAATGTCGTTTGGTGTTTTTAAACACCCAGAAAAATAACCTTTAAAACCTGGTAAACTTTTTAGAAGGCCCAAGGCCTAAAACCATAATTCTATTAACAAGCAGCAGTGAGATCTGAACACCCCACTACATAATTGGGAAAAACAGGGAAAAGATCTAGTGCATCAAAACCCAGGAGGAAAGGAAGGTGAAACAGAGTAACATGTGTAGTCAAACAGCCATTCATCGGTCAATCACTCAATGACACGTCCACGGCACATTCGCACTCACAACGTGGTTCTCTCAGGCATACATAATGTGTCATCATTCTGTCATTCATGCACCGTACACGTTCATGCCTCAATTTTCACTTTCATGCATTCACAAGGTTTTGCTGCATAGTGTCTAAATAGAATATAGGCCTCATCTAACCCACCAGCGGCGATAGCCAGTCCACCTCCTCTCTCGGGGTCAATGAGCTCTTATTGTCCCCCCATGCTTGGCAACCTTTTAGCGTTAATTAATTGCTTTTTACTGGTATCATCTGATTAATAAGAGGTACGCTCCTTTTTACTTCCATCTTGGCAGAGTCTACACTTAGATTATTGCCCATGGTAGTACTGACAGTCTGCTATCTGCTGATCAGGCAGAAATGGCACGGCCGTGCACTAATAACCAAACTCAACCGCTGTCCGTCTCCAGAAAGTTAATAAAAACCTCAGAATCAGCAAGAAACTCAACCGCCGCCCCTAAAGAATGAGGGGTTTGGGAATAACTCCACCTCGTTCCCCTACCGAGGGAAAACTTCGCACAACTGTCAGGACTTTATTGGGCACCTCTAATATTACTCAACTTTAAACGGAGCACGTGTTTACCGAGGTCCGTGTGTGTTTAATAAGTCCGTGTGAAAATCTGCATGTTTATACTTCCGTCCATCCACTCTTTTTATTATATTCATGTCTTTTAAGGCTCTTATTAAATATTCTAGGCTGGAGTCCAGGCCACCGCCATCTTGGATTATGTCATCAATATCTCCGTAAGTCGCACAAGCGCAGAACGACCCGAATTAACGTAATCTTTCTCAACAAAAACTGTTGATTGATTTGTCATATGACTGCTCCAGGGTTTGAGTTTGTTTTATATAGTTTCACATCTACCTGGGCTGCAGCTCTGTTTTTTACACTGATGACAACTTGTTTGTAGTTTTATTTCAGCAAGTTTCACTTTTACAGTTACAGTTGGGGACCTTTGTAACTGAATACCCTAGTTACAGTACAGCAACCACATTAAACTGTATCAACTCAGTGAATTAATCAAAATGGGCTGTGTAAAGGCTTTTTCAAATGAAAACATTATCCTGTGAAATCTGTAAACTGCTGACCTGCACAACTCAAAGAATCAAAATTGAGAATTGTTTAGAACAGGAATCAAAACTGAGAGTCAGAATCAGAATCGTTAAAATCTAAACCAGGGGTCACCAACGCGGTGCCCGCAGGCACCAGGTCGCCCGTAAGGACCAGATGAGTCGCCCGCTGGCCTGTTCTAAAAATAGCTCAAATAGCAGCACTTACCAGTGAGGGTATCACTGAATCTCCCGGGGCCACCATTCTCCCGATTTTCTCCTGATTTCCGCCCGACATTGTCCGGGCGGACCATCCTTCACTGAGCGTCGTTTCCAGTCGGACAATAATAACGATTACACCGCATAAGAAGAGGAAGAAGACTCTTCTTCCTCTTCTTATGCGGTGTAATTATATTATTGTAATAATAATAATGTTGTAATAATAATAACGATTACACCGCATAAGAAGAGGTGTAATCGTTATTATTGTCCGGCCGGAAACGACGCTCAGTGAAGGATGGTCCGCCCGGACAATGTCAGTGAGAGAAAATCAAATCCAACCATGTGTAGGGAAGTGTTTCTGTTATGGTTATAGCCGTTGTTGTATAGGCTATGTTTAATTTTCCTTTTGTTGATTATTTTTATTTCAAGCATACATTGCATAGATTGATGGATAATTTATGCAATGTATGCCTTTTTTGTTTAATTTTATGTTATTTATTTTATTTAATCTACTACTACCACCAGTTACCATTTGCACGGGTACTGTGGAATTTTTTTCTTTACTTTATATGTGTTTTTCAAATAAAAGAACACTGTGAAATTGAATTATTTCATTTTCTCTTTAAAAAGCAAACTACCCCCCCCCCCCCCCCCGCTCTTTTGAAAATTTATTTAAGTGTGTATCAAACTGGTAGCCCTTCGCATTAATCAGTACCCAAGAAGTAGCTCTTGGTTTCAAAAAGGTTGGTGACCCCTGATCTAAACAATGCCCAACCCTACTCATCATGTCATTTTCTTCTTAACTAAAATGCTACACCAAAAATCTGATCAGACCCTTTTGAGTCCCTCATTTTATACTCTTTCTACTGTTGGTGTTAGCAAATAATTATGTGATCCATTAGTGAAAACCTTCTTTATTTACCTCCTGAGTTGAATGTACTGTAACCCTCTTTTCACTCCAGTCCTTCTGGCGTTGAGTAAAAACGGGATACGATAGTCTTAACCCTAGTTTTCTCTTTATTTCCTCCACTTGGGAACATACTAACACGGCAATACAGCTCAGCATAAAAGTCACTCTCTACTTCACCTCGCGGTCCGGATTCTGACTTACTCTTAGACATGTCCCCCTGAAACTGGGGTAAGTAAGAACCATAGTCTACAGCACACATTAAATAGTGCACTGATAAATAGTGCACATTTGAACATAATAATATAAAATAGTCACAGTACTTATGTATTTTTTGAAATATCATGTATTTTGGTAATAGGAAGTGGGAATTTTTTGTCATGTTAATATTATGTTTGGGGTTGTAGTTAATCCCCCACTTCTGACCACTGTTGTATACATCACACTACTTACACATTGCTTACTGATGTCCACGCAACCCCATAGTCATTCTTATTCCACTCACACATAGTCTAGCACCAGGTGTTTCCATGCAGGCAGAATTTCTAGTTTGAGATAACATTACAAACACTGTTAGGTTGGAAATATCAACAGAGTGAATGAGCTTGTTTAGGTTTTATCCCTCTCGACCTATGACCCCACCCCCAGGTCACGCATGCGCATTTCCAGTGTGTGAAAAGGCTTATTCCACTGGATGATTATAGTGGTCCCATGTTTGAATCTGCACGGTAAGAGGCAGCTGCTGTCATGAATAAAGTTGATGGTGGTCTCTGTAAGACGTGATAGAAAGAGATCATCAAAGTTCAGTTGATGAAACAGTCACAGATGGACTGAGAAACAGTAAAGTTACAAACTACTAATGATATCTCATGAACTGTCACTAACAGGAGCAGCATGTGTGACACTGAGAAGATGCAGAGCTCTCCAAACATTTCAAACATATCTCCACTCTTCCTTTTCACATTACACTATGTGAGCTGTAATCTCAGTTATTGACACTAGAGGGAGCTGCAGTCCCACCATGACTGACTTCATTTCCTGTAAAATACATGAAACAAAATGGGCACAGACAAAACCAAACAGACATCATTTTGATCATCAATTTATTCAATACTATAAAATATGTTGAAAAAAGAAAAAGCTGTTAAACCGTACCATTCATTCTGTAAACACTGTAAACCTGAAAATCACGAAAATGTTTCCCAGCTGTTTTTGTCTTTCCTTTTATTCTTAGTTATTGTGTGTTGTCATATCATGCATTTTGTATCAATAATTTCACATGACATGTGGTGCACTTTATTGTAAATGTTAATTAAAAAACCTTTTCAAATTCCTCTCTGAACCTCCATGGAGGTTTTATCTTCCAGGAGCTTATTCCTGTTGATGTTTCTCAATTAAATCCACCATCATCTGGTTTCTTAATTCTTCTTGGACTTTAGTCTTCTCTCTGTATGTCAAAGCAAAGCACATCTGTAATGATTCTGTCACGTTTGTCTAAAATTACCAAAATGACATGATACTGGTTCTCAGAAGCAATTCCTCAGCTTTCAGAAACTGGTGGAATTTCTGCGATAGAGTAAATATTAGCAGAGTTACAGTCATTTAAATCAACGTGTCCCCCAAAATGAGTTCAGAATCCCTGGGATATCTTCTTTTCCTACAGCAGACCAGACAATACTTTGCTGCCACCTGCTGTTCAGTCTTCAACTGATTCCATGTTTAAAATTGAGTTTAATAATCCAACAGTTTGAAGATATTCAACTATCTATTCAATTTAATTTTACTCCAGCTGTCCAGATTGAGGAGATCCTTCATAGTGAAGCTTGTCTGACCATCAGATCCCAATAATAATAATAGGTTTTCCATTTCTCACTGTGGCTTGGATAGCAAAATAAGCTATTCCTTTACTATCATTTACCCAACAGTTTTAACAACTATCAATTATTAAAGTCTTAATTATTTCAGAATATTCAGGAAGTTCATAAGCAATTGAATTATCAACATTGTCATGAATTATATTTTAGCGGTAGAATCAGCCCCCTCTGGCCCTCTACCTCTACATGAGCTGGTACCCATAGGAGCAAAGCACCACATTTTGGGCACTCAGTACAAACCATCTTGTTGTGCCCCTTCTGTAAGTTATGTACACTTATTTTCTTGCCAGGAAACTATACTAGTATTCTTGCATAATTATATAAAATCATTTCTATTTATTCACAATAACCTAATGACTCCATATCCATTGCTTGTATTTTATAAAGCTGTTCTACTATATTTTAGTGGATAATGGAATATTGTGTTTGTGACAAAACATGTCATTGTTTGGGGGGCGGGGAAAGGGGTATAACTCCTAATAAGTTTATTTTCAATTAAGATTTGACATTTAAAATGATTGTACCAGCATTTAAATGTGCAAGAGTGCACATAGTTAATTCCAATAGAATCAATATATTGCCTAAAAAAGATGTGTTTTAAAGGGATCATCCACTGTTTTTACAAATGTTGCCTAAAACCTTTTAAATGTCGCTATTAGAAGATCTATACCTAACAAAACGCATTATTTTGCACCATGTTTGTTTTATTAACTTTTAAAACTGGGACTACTTTACCCTGTGTCCTTTTAGTCCAGTGAGTTCTATTGGTATAGGTTGGATTTTTATCATTTTTTATGTGGAATGAGTATACAGTTAGTTGAAAAGAATGGCATATTGACTGATGCCATAACTTGGTGGAATAGTTGATTGCCAATGTAAAGATGAAAGTATTGACAAAAAAAGTGAGCAAAAGCCAATTTTTTTTTTATTTTTGTTGTTGTATTAAATTAATGCAAAATCATGTAGAAATGTGGTTTAATAGTTATTTTTTCAGTTGATGTTGTCAGCACATGTGTTTTGTGTATTTGGATTGCATTTATTGACAACCTACCAAACTCACTGTGGTTTTAGGGGAAAAAAAGTTTTTCACATTTCTTCAATAAAAAATACAGGGTGCATACACTGAAATTTGCCCTTTTGTTCACTAACCCAACCAGTCAAACAAGATGGCTGCCACCTCTGAACCTGGTTCCACTGGAGATTTCTTCCTATAAAATAGGGGACGTTTTTTTCTTGCCGCTGTCTTTTAATGCTTGTTCATGTGGGTCTTGTTGGGTTCTTTTTCTTTCTATGAACTTTATATTTTGTTAAGCGCACTGAGATGACTTTGTAATTTGCGCTATATAAATAAAGTTTAGTTGAGTGTTGTTTTGTGAATTGGCGCTATATAAATAAAGATTGATTGATTAGTGAAGTTAAGCATTTGTAGTTTTAAACATATTGAAGGTGTTTTTTTACTAACTTTTTGTGTGAGGTTCTTCTTCCCCTGCAGCATCCATTACACTAACATGCAAATGGACAAATAATCAAAGTAGGCAATGACGTAATTTCCCCTGTGCTGAAGGCCTCAAAACCTGCCACTAACACCTACATTGAACAACACTAACCATAAACACATGCACTTGATAAGCACCCCTGCAGTAAGAAATGTTAAATGCTAAATTTTTTTTGTACAAATGTATGTGTCTTTTATCAGATTGTACCCTAACCACCGCTGCAGCCAAAGTCTCACTCTGAACTGAATTCAAAACTTGAGAGCCCTGGAGATGGAATATTGTGTTTTTCGTTGAGTTTTAACCTGATTTGGCTGAAGGCTCTTTGTGTTCATAAAGTCTTTACACTGGCTCCCAGTCAGCCTCAGAATAGACTTTAAAGTTCTGCTGCTGGTGTATAAATCTGTGAATGGGTTTGGTCCAGAATACATCAGTGACATGTTAGTCAGGTATGAACCCAGCAGGTCTCTCAGATATATGGACACAGGTCAGATAGTGGAGCCCAGAGCTCACAGTAAACATGGTGATGCTGCTTTTAGTTGTTATGCTGCAAAGAAGTGGAACAAACTGCCAGCAGAGTTAAAGTCAGCATCCAATGTGAACATTTTTAAATCATAATGCGTATGATTGAGAGAGAGATTTTTGGTCATGTTGTTGATGTCATGTGTTTGTTGATGATTTTACTGATGATTTTAATTGATTTTACTGGTGATTTTAATTGATTTTAATTGATTTTACTGGTGATTTTAATTGTTCGTGTTGATTTTAAACAATTGAATGTTTTATCATGTAAAGCACATTGAGTTGCCTTGTGTATGAAATGCGCTATACAAATAAATTTGCCTTGAGAGGCACAAATGCCAGTAACTTAGTTACTTAGTAATGCATTACTCTAATATGTCCACCATAACTAATGGCCAGCGGAGCATGGAAGATGTTCTGGAGTCATAGACAATCTGGTGTTAATCTTTGTGGTTTGTTCAGGACAGACATTATTGGACAACAAACATAGTGATGGTCATGTGAGTTATTTTATTTACACATTATTAGACACATTTTCAGGCATTTTATTTCTTACATTCAGGATGGTTTATACGAGTAAAACAGTCATTGAGAGCAGTGCTAAGGGTGTTACACCTTTTTCTAAGCTGTTGCAAGACAAACAGAAAGAAAGGCACAGCACAACTAAGAGCTGGACATTGTAAAGCCTATTTTAATTATTATTATTTATTAATCAGTTCTTCCTACAGACACACAAACTGGTGTGACATAATAAAGTTTAAATGACAAAATATGACAGACAAATGTATTCTGCTCTGAAATAAAGTTGTTAGTTTGAACTTAAAGCTGCTGGTGACGATTCCTAGCATTTTAAAAACGGAACCTGTATTTCATTCCAAAGTTGTTCTCGTCCTCTACTGATGCCAGTGTGACCCCAAACACACTCACAAAGCAATTCCCCTTACATTTCTGTTTTTTTTCACGGATTGAAAGTTGTGCCAAAATCTTGAGGAGTGACGTCATATCACACCATAAACAAACCGGAACAAAAATAACATCAAGCGAATCACAGTTTGGCTAAAAAACACAAGATATCACAGTAAAAATTAAGTCAAAACGCTTCTTAAATATAAGAAATGTAACTTTAAACTTCAGTCTAACTTTGTATCGTAGAATATTATTGAAGATGCAGCAAAGTTGCTCTGTGTCAAGTTTAGGCTATCCTTGATGGAATCTGTCATTAAATATTTCCACTTTGTTTCCCTGAAGTCACAAGCATTATCTTTGTAAATGCAGAAAATCTACATAGCACAATTGAAATGGAAACACCTGACTTTCGAAAAAACACTCAAAAATCGCTCAAAAGTTTTGACGCTTTCATGAGGAGGAATTTCAAACACTTAAATACTAAAATGTGTCACAAAAGTGCCACTTTTTCTGCAATTACACGTGACGTACTCGGTCACGTGACCACTGCTCTCTGAGAAAACATGATGCGGTACATGTGGACAGCAGAGGAGACCGGGACAGTTTTTAGCATTATACTTTAAAATGATTACTGCAACATTAGACGTGAAACAACAAAGGAATACAGAGTGTTATAAAGAGGTTTGGAGAGTCTGACTTTCTGCAGTGAAGTCTCGCGGGATGAGATTTCACGGGAGCTACGAGGCTCCAGCCCAAAACAACGTTGAATGGAAACGCGTTCAAAGCACAATTATACTTTGTCGACATTTAGAAATATTGCTTTTATTTTGCGAAAATCTGTAATGGAAACACAGTTATATTTACATACTTTATGTCTTTATCTGTGTTAAAAGAGGTGATAAGGAGAGCCAGCAGCAGCTTTAAGGATAATCTTTGTGGTTTCTTTTTCCACAGTGTTAGATAACAAAGTAAAATGCATCAAAGTCTATCTGTGATCAACTATTTATAAAGAACAAATATTGCAGAATGAAGTACTAGAACATCTACTTGTAGTATCAGTACTTAGTTTCCCTACAGCCTTGATGTAGTTGAGTAGAAAGTCCAGTATTTGTTGTTAAAGTTTCAACCTAATGTATGACTACAGCACTTAAACATAATCTCCATTACAGTCTTCAGGATCATTACTGTCCACAACTGTATGAAGCTTTTTGAAGACCTTCCCATCTTGTGGGTTTCTCCACTTCAGGGTGACTTTTCTCTCTACTTTCGACTTCAGTCTTTCTTCAAGCTGTAAAACAGTTTGTCTGAGATTGTTACACAATTCAAAATCATTTCACACACAACTTTAGGGTTCAAATGTTTTCCTTTAGAGTTGAGTTAAGAACATTAGTTTGTTGCTCATCTCCTGAGGTCTGTCAGCCTTTTTCTGCCTCCTTCAGTCATTCAGAATGATTTCTGCTCTGTATTTTCTAACAACTTTAGACACAAAATCACTGAATGACTCTGGATGAACATGATTTAAACTTCTAGGTTTTTATGGAAAGATTTACGAGCTACGACTCAGACTCTAAAAGAACTTTATAATGATATTTGTCTAATCTTGCACTACCCCAAAACCAATCCCCCTAAAACACAAACAATGACAATGCATGTACAAAATGTGAGGAGAGTTTTCCAGTTGTGAGTTACATGAAAATGTTAGCAAGAGCCAAAAGATCAGATCATAAAACACTGAGACTATAACACAGCTGAAAACCCCACACTTTTAAAGTGCCTTGAACTTGACACCTCTTCTGTTATTTCATTGGCTGGCCTAATACCTTTTTCTGCAGACTCATCTCCTTACTCAGCACTTCTAATGGTCTGTTCAGGCCCCTGCATTGGGCGATTTCTGAACTTTACACACGATCGAAACGATTGAAACGCTGAAGGTGGCTTTTTTAAACAATGGCCACGGTTACATGGTGCTTTTTTTAATTCTGAATCATTCATTCAGAATTAAATATTACAGAATTAAAGTGTTCTGCTTCGTGTTTACATGGAAATAGTAATTCCGAATTGAGGTTTACATGGAAAACATGTTTAATCGCCTTCATTCAATTCTGCTTCAGGCCTGTGGTTTGGGAAGGCTTCTGATTGGACGGGGCGAACATAACGTATTCACGTCTACCGGAAAAAAATAAAAACAAACCCTTTCTTTTCGGCTACAACAGAGAAAGACCACTTAATAGCTACTATTTTCACTTTTATTTTGACTGTTTTGAAGCAGCAGCTTGACAATAACACACTGTTTTACTTTTGTCAGCTGAGCAGGAGAAGTGAGATAGAGTACCAGAGAATAGAGGCAGAAGACCATACTGTAGCCAATCAAAGCCAGGAGTTTGTGCAATGGCTGCTCTACCTTCACTCTACAGGATTTTGAGTAGAAGGAGAACTTTCAATGACCCGCACGACATTTGTGAAGCTATGTGGCTTGATGCAGTGCTTCATGCCACCCAATAAAGCTTGTGTATTTTTCTGTGTGTGTGTGTGTGTGTGTCTGTGTGTGTAATATGTCTGTCCATCCACTTTTTTCATTATATCCATATTTTCTAAGGCTCTTAAATAATCTCGGCTCAAGTCCAACGCTTGCTTCGGGCATCGTCAGCACATCATCGTGACAGGATGAGCATGGCAGAACGACCAGTAGTTATTTAAAGCGGAACAAAACGTATACAAGATCGAGGAATTATTCAATTCTGAATTAAAGTCAGAACAAACCAACCGCCTACTTCGAATTGGCCTTTTTAATTAGGAATTAGGTGTTTACAAGAGAATTAATAATCTTTTTAAAGAGGAATACATTTTTTTTTTTTAATTAAAGGGGAATTAAAACTCTCATGTAAATGTAGCCATTGAAAAAAAATCATATACCCTTAGAACAATCTCTTTCTAAAATTGATAGTAAAATATAAACTAATTGTCTTATGGGGCATTTTGAATGATTTTAAATGTAAAAGACACATATAAATCATACTAATTGTCAGAAATAATTTTGAGTTATTTACAGATTCTGAAAGTGTGGTTTCTAAGCTTTCCATTGATGTCACACACATAGAAATCTATTAATATTTGAAGAAGTTATGGCTGTTTGAATGTTCTTCTTCAAAGATTAAACATTTATGTCACCTCTCGGAGCAGCCAGCTGAAGGGCTAAGGGGTTACTTTGCAGTACCCCACCCCCAGCAACATTTGTCAATAGCTGTTTTCAATTAATACCTTTGCCTTCAGTTTAGTTATAAATTGAAACATGGCGTTGATTCAGAATCATAGTTTGATTACCTGTACGTAAACATTACCTGTGAAAAGTGATTCTACAGAATGTGGTTTGTATGTTGGGTTCATTTAAACATTTTCAAGATTGTAAGTCAAATTTGTAATAAGATAATAAAACCAGCATTTTCAAAATATTTAAGCATCCTGTGTACTAGCTATTGTACATGTGTGATATTTTTAATAAAAAAAAAAGTTTGGAAGATTCAGTGAATAATTCTCCACCTCTTACCAAAACCCCTGTAGATGTACATGCACCAAGATGGCAGCACTTTCAGCATGTCCCTCCACAGCCAATGAGGCGTCTATTCATGGCTCCAGAGCAACATATTGCCAACCCTGACCTAGGGTCACCTTGTAGTTTGCCTTTATAGCAGGTGTATACATTTCAGATTGGTGTCATTAAGCTATAATGGTCACCTTTGCCAGCCCTCACATGAAGACATGATCTGTCTGATTCAAGCCTTGTGTTATTATAAAAAACCTTAAAAATGGCCTTTGAAAGTTTGGGATTCACCTTTTTGAGGAGGTCCTTTTTCACTGCTGGGTCATTGAGGTCCAAGGCAGAATTCCCAGAAGTTATCTTAAGCTGCAGTCTATATGCTGCTCATCAGAAAAAAGAAAAAGCTTTAATTAGTGTTCGTAGTAATGCCATTAATTGTAATGCTGTATTTTAACAACATTTATTTTGTTAAAATACAAACAAAAAGGAATATATTGGCCTGCATCTAAAATGTCTAACATGATATATAGTTTTTATTGGATTTATTGAGTTTTTAAAATCTTTTTATTGTTATTATTATTATTTGTATTCAGTTGTAGAGCATTCTAAATTTAAAGGTTGACATCTCCATAATCCATTGGTTAATAATGAATGGGCCAGTTTTTTCTCATACCTGTTGCTGATTAATGTTTTCTGTTAGAGTAATATCACATGATCAAGTCTTTTCTAATAATCCTCACTACAAAATAAGTAATAACAGTGGGTACAATCAATATCATCCAATATGCAAGGTTACAATCAGTGTTAATTATGACAGCAAATGTTTTATTTAGTTTTATTTATAGTCTTTGGGCTAAAATGCAGCATAGTTTCAGTCAAAATGAAGTTATCAGGATTATTTTAGATATAGTTTTAGTCAATAAATGATATTAAGATTTTAGTCGAATAAATCTGTTACAGAAATAATAGAACTAAATATAAAGCTTAGGAGTTTATACATTTTTTCAAGTTTCAGTTGTCATTGATCAACCTGATTTAATGTTTTTAAATTCAATGACGTATTTGATGTGATCAATGCGTAAAATCATATAATCACATGAGTTCTGATTGGATTTCGTTCCATGTGATGAAATTATAGTTACATTTTTATAAACTAACAAAAATATTGATACATTTTAATGTAGTTTTTGTTCACATGTATTTATTTTAGTTAGCCATAGTCTAGTTTTTGACATTTGGGCGACCGGGGCTCAGGTAGTAGAGGGGTCGGCTTCTGATTGAGAGGTTGGGGGTTCGATTCCAGTCTCACAAAGTGTCCTTGGGCAAGGACTGAACCCTAAGTTGTTCCCAGTGGTCGACTAGTGCCTTGCATGGCAGCTCAGTCCTATTGGTGTGTGAATGGGTGAATTCCCTGATAATGTGAAGCACTTTGAGACTACTCCAGAGTGGTGATAAAGCGCCATATTAATCAAGTCCATTTACCATTGTCATTTTAAAAAATGTAGTCGACAAAAACTGATTAAAACTTTAGTTGTATCGTACAAGAAGTAAATAGTTGTATCAGTTGTACACCTATCTTCTGTGTTTGTTTTGCAATTATTTATATCTAGTTTTATAAGTGGCACAATCTGTGTCGAGAAGGTTTTAGGTTCAAACCCTATTCGTTTTCTATTTTCTATGAGTTTCCATTTTGTCAGTGAACCTGGTTTTATTTAGTTTTCAGTTATTTTTTTGGTATTTAGTTGGTTGTCTGTGTGTGTGGTTCATGTCTGTGTGTTTCCACACACCCTGTTTTGTTAAGTAGAGTGTGTTTGTGTTTAGTCCCTTGTGTTTCCACTCAGGTGGGCCGTGTGTACTGATTGTCTTCCCTCACCATTTAAAGAAGTGTTTGCACTCGGCATGTTTACTGCATTGTGATTGGATTGTCATCAATGTCAATTAGTCAGTTATTTAGGTAGCTTTGGTTTCTACTTTTCCTTATGTTTGCTTTTTAATTTGAATAGTTTCGGTTTTTTTAATAAAAGTACTTTTGTTTAGACACCACTTCCAGGGTAAAAAATGTTAGGCAGTATTTGCCTAATTTATAAAACACTTTCCCAGTTTCACTTAATGATTATTATTATCCCACTAACCATGAGGCAAACTGTAGCAGACAAATGGCAGTTTTTCTTCACAGGATAAAAACTTCCATTTCCCCCCCATGGTTGATGAGGTCACAGCACAGATAACTTTCATGGAGTTGAGATTAATATCAACACTGTCCCAGTTGCTAAAGGTGAAGTTGCTTCCATCAGACCAGAAAAAGTTTGGAGCTCTGTGTAGCCCAATCCATACCACTGAGCCCCCTGTCTCATTGTTAATCTTTTCCACCACTTTGATATTTGTCACAGTCACCAGGTCCACATAATTTTCTCGACAGTATTTCTGTGCGACTGGCCAAGTTTCATAAGAATTCACAAAAAAAAATGTTGGGATCCAGCTGTGACCCTGTTGAGACAATTATTAGGGTTTTAGAGAAGAGTATTCTTACACTATGATTATATTTTATAGAAATGAAGATTTGATTTTTCATATTCTCACCATTGTAACAAACAAAACGCCACTTAGATGAACAACGCTCGTCATACCAAAAAGGTGTTGCTAAAACACAAAACTCAGCAGCTAAATAAAGGTTAGGTTCAACACGTTTCCAGTTCCTATAGTTAGCACCGACTCCTGAGAATCCATCTGACCATCTCCAGTCGATTGTGCTGTACAGACCCATCCAGACCTCTGAGCTCTGACCAGCTGATGTAATGGTGTCTAGAAGCTGGTCGTTCTGCTCTTTGTTTCCAATTGTGGCCAGGTCTGCATAAGTCTGCCTGCAGTAGGTCTGAGCTTCAGTCCAAGTCTTTTGATCAGCAACATAGTGGTACTGTAGGCATGTGGAGTAAGACCACCCTGTGGAGAAATAGACACTTTAATGAATGTGGAAGCACAATGTACATGCAGGGGATTGAAGAAGTCTGACTTAATGTATGACAACAAAGGACCAAAGTTACTTTAAAGAGTAACTAAACTCCAAAAACAAGTGTCCATGTATAAGTTAGTGTTGTTGATTGATTCTTGTCAATTGGAAGTCCAATAATCACCAAACACACCACATCGCTTGACCACTAAAACACAAACACAAGATTCAGTCAGACGTATATTGATCATCTAAACCTTTAAAGATCCAGTATTTTGCTATTTTTCACCCATCTCCATTTGTTCTAAACACCCAAACAACATAGAATTTGAGGTTTATTTTCCCAAACTTAGCTATTTTCTGGAATTTTAGCCATCTGAAAAGTCACTTTCAGAGCGCTCCCAAAAACAGGCTGCCTATGCATGAGTTGACTTAAACACATGCACAATACTTGAGCATGTGTTTATCACAGTAGCAGCAGCAGGTAATCATTAACAGTCTTCCTTCTCCTCCTCACCTCACAGGAATTCTTAATTAAATACGATAGTCTATTATTTTGTCCAACCGCTGCGTCGCATTGGGTCACAAACACGTCAGATCAAGGGCAGAGCTATGGGGGGGCTGGGAGGGCGGCAAACCCCCGGCCCGGCCCCGGGGGAGCCCGAATAGGAGGTAGGACATAAAGGAGCCGGGCCTCTTCCACGGCTCAGGGGAGCTGGAGAAGGCGGGCCCTCCATGACTTGTGCCCAGAGGCACCCAGAGTATGAGCTGTCTAACATCATCCATCATGCAGATTTATACAGGTGTTATATAGACCTGCTTTGTGTGACGTATGCATACTAAATTAGGTGCATGCGCGCGCAGGCTCAGTGCAAAACAACCAGAGGACTGCTGAGGCGATGGTGCACAGGAGCGGATAGTGCTATCTCAGTATAGATCCAGTAAAAAGTTACCATAAAAAGCTTTAATTGGGCTGATATGCAGATGTGGGACAGTGAGGAGGAGACTTAATGTAGAGATGGAAACTCATTCATTGAAACTGATCAGAATACGCAGAAATACATGGAAACCTTCGTTAACGGGAGTACAGCAGCCATCCTACCTGCCCGTTCAAGACAGTTATAAACATCTAGAGACATAATGCCTTTAGTTTTTCTTTCTTTCATACAATGGGGTTTTCTATCAGATTTGTATAAATATCTGGCAATTGAACATCGGGCCAGGAGCGCACATCTGATGACCACAAGTTTTCAGGAATGCTGCATGGGTCCCACAATCGTTCACCTGTACTTAAAGTGAGTTTCCTTAAAAAGGTGGCTGCATCCTCAGCTTCCTACATACTACAAACTATGTATGAGCCTTAACAGCGGTTCATTCATTGCCATTTTTCAAGCGTCATATATGTAACAACATGGTTTCTGCACAGTGTATGCGCGCGCACGTCAGTCACGTGTCCCGCTCATTCTTCAAGTTAAAACATATTAAAAACCAGTTGAGGAGCACAGTGGGACAGGAGAGACTGAGTGGACTTGCCATGATGTCCATACAGGATGAGAGAGTAAAGAAAATGGACATACAGAGCATCGTGCATGAGTTAATGGAGTGCAAGGCTCATCGTATGCCCTTCAAATAGAGGTGAGTACTAACCTGCGCACGCATGTCTGTCATTTTGGAAAAAAAAGGTATTAATCTTTCCTTTAATTTTTAGGGTTCGGGTTAGGCTTAGAATTAGGGTTTATCTTGTGGGAAATATTAAGATAGCAAAATCCTGACCCAGCTTCTTCCCAGTTGGTGTGTACGTCTTTGGGGCAGTGGTCAGTAGGAAAATAAGGAAAGTAACAGACTGCATACCTGGGGTGATGGGATCTTGTTTAGTGATTATGGGATAACTATGAATTGGTGCCTTGGTCTCTCTCTGGTAGTTCTGTACTTATTATATTTGTATTAAAATAATTATGTACAATATATATTTAAACCTTAATTGTAACAAAGGAGGGATTGAAATGGTTAATTCCAGAACTATTATCTCTCCCAGGCCTGATCATCTCTTAGTCAGAGTTTCCTAAACAGTCCATATTGACTTTGCATCCTCATCTAAAACCACCATAACACCACTTCATAATTATTAAAAAAAGAAGCACTCAGGACCTTAATTGCTAAAGGTTCGCGTCTGTAAAAATGTGCTAATTTAACTGCAGACAAAAACACATGTTAAAGTGGATCACTGCGTCTTTGTTGGAACGTTCAAAATATTGGAAGGATGACGGGCAAATAGATTAATTTATCCCCAAAATGGATCGGAGTATATCTGATACCAAATCCAGCCTTTATAAGGTGGCTTACGTTACCATCTAACACCATACAGACTGATTTCAGATTTGTGATCTCATGTTTATCAGCAAACATTTCTCTTCAACTTAATAGAAAAACATTGTGTGATAGACATAGGACATTTTGTGCAAGGTTGCAGAAAGAATCAGAGATTAGAAATCATTTTATCTGGTAATGTCTCGATTATATTAATTAATTCATGCAGTTAAACACTATCATTCATTGTTAAAACAACATGTGATGCTGAAATTACAGGCACATTACAAGCATCTAAGAATAGCAAATACCTACAAATATTTAGGAGCTTTAAACCATAATCATTATTTTTTAATGGTACTATTACAACCTGCTCCTTTTTTAATATTCTTCAGCATTTATGAGATTTCAGAAAATAAGTTTTATCTCCAAACTTTAACAGCAAGATAGCTCCAACTTGTTGCCAAACCTACAGGTCCAGTAGAACAAACTTGTTTACAATAGTTTTCCTCAAAAGTTGTCATTCAGTCTGTAAGCCTTTTAAATAGTTATAGTCAGTTATAATAACTGCTTATTGTTTTTGCCACTTTTAGGTCTTCATATCATAACTTTCTAAACCAAATAATTGACTACTAACCTGAAAGACACATGAGAGCCAGTAAGATCCTCGCCATCCTGATCTGCTCAGTGGATTGTTTCACTCTAGATTGTGTTTATATTAGGGCACAATTTAAACAAATTCACTACTTGTTTTTTCTTGTTGCCCAAGGTCACATTTAAACAAAGATGAGCAAAGATTTGTTTATCATGACCTTAATCAAATGAAATGCAAATTCCTCTGTGGTTCACCCTGTGGAAAAGATATTAGTCATTATGTAATTTTCTTCTTGACTGAAAAGTGTCGACCAATAATCTGATCAGACCTTTTTCAGTGCCTCATTTTATCCTCTCTACTGTTGTTGTCAGCAAAGGATTAGTTAGCAATAGCAATAGAAACAGAGAAACAATTGTGTGAGTAAGACAAATACCTGTCGTCAATCTCTTAAAACATACTTTTTCTTTTCTTTTTCCTTCACAAATCAGTTCAATCTTTTTACAGCAGCTTTTTATGTTTTATTATTGCAACAAAACTCACATTTATTGTATTGCTTAAAAGGGTGCTAATCACCAACTCCCCCTAAGGAAGGAACCCAAAGCACACACACACACACCCACACACACACACATCACCACCACCATCCGGAATTATGCATTCATATAGTGGGGTGTGATTCTGGAATAATTTTGTGTATTTGTTTTTTTTTATCTTTCTTAGTGTAATTTTGCGCATTTCTGTTGTCATTTTTTGTATTAATATTTAGTTTTGTGAGATTTTGAGTCATTTTCTTTTTTTTTTTTTTTTTTCACCTTGTCTGCACATGCTGTTGAAGGTTAACACTACAAGAAGTGCAATCTTTTAACAGCGATGCATATTTTATTATTGCAATTAAATAAATGAATTTATTTCATTGCATAATTGTGACCATCACCAGCCCTCCCTAGGGAAGGGTAAATACTTTATTAAAGGGAGGATGTAAAAAAGAGAGGGCAGTGTTACACCAGGGTGAGGGGGGTGGGGGGGGGAGTTAACAGGGAGGAGGGATACAAGATAGGAAAACGAATGGGTGGGGAATAGTCAATAAGTTTCAAGTGATGTGATGTGAAATTGTGGTTGTGTATATTGTGCTTATTGTTGTGTTATCAAGCCAGTCTGGTGACCAGTGTGCGGCTTAGGAATAATGGTGGTGGCTGTGAACAGAGGAGGAAGTGAGTGGAAGTTACATAAAACAGGTATTTGGGAACAACGTGTCTATGGTTGAGCCCAGTATGAGTGTTATCCCACAGCCCGAGGCCAGTGCGTCCATGACAAATGTGATTCCAAGAGCCGCTACTGCACAACCCATAAGCCGCCCCCGGGCCCGAAGAAGCAGTCGGGCCAGCAGAAAGAGCGAGAGATCTAGGGGCCCCCGGCGACCACCCCACGGCCAAGCAGCGCCCCCAAGGTCCCAAGCCGAGAGGCTGCCATTGCCCCCCCCATACACACCCGAAAAGCCCCCAAGGAGCCAAGGACCCAGCGCACCACACCACCGACTCCAACCCCCAACCCCCAACCCCCAGGCCCCCCCAGCCCCCCACCCCCCCACCACCACCCACACCCCCGCGCCCAGCCCCCTGAGGGGAGGGCCCAGAGAGCCCCCCGCCCGAGACCCCAGCGGAGGAGCCAAAGCCCACGCCCAGCAGACGACCAGAGCCACGCCGAACGGGCAGCCGGCGGGCACCCGCCGGTGAGCCCAGAGCCAGCAGGGACCCGACCCCAGGCCAGGAGGACCCGGAATGGATGCAGCACCAGGAGCAGCCCGCCCAGGGCGAACGACCACACCCCAAGCCGCATAAGGCACCAGGGGGCCGCTGGGGGTCCCCCCGCCGGTCCCCAGGCACCCCAACCTAGCCCCCCCGGGCGCCCCAGATGCTGATGCCGCCCGCGCCACGAGCTTCAGTTCTTTAAAGCCAGGGCCCCCTCCAGAGGCCAAGCCAGACCGCCCCGCCGGGATGTGGCCCCCTAATCTGGCCCCGACACCCTGCCTCACGGGGGATTGCCCAAGCAGGGGCCGCACCAGAAGGTATGCAAGGGCGCGGCACGCACCACCCGCCCCAGAAGACCCCCGCCAGGACCGGCCCGGCCAGCCGGTCAAGCACCCCGGGCCCCAGGAGCAACCCCAGGGACCAGGACCCCCCAAGGGCAAGCCCCCGGGCCGAAGCCCCCCGGGACGCGCCCCCCACCCCAGCCCAGGTCCCGGCCACAGCCCAGCAGGACCGCACAGCCCCAGACGGCACAAGGCCAGCAGCCCAGGGCCCGCCGCCCCCTGGACAGAGCAAGCCACGGGGCAGCGCCCCCCGCCGGCCCGCGAGCAACCGGCAACCCCCACCGCGGGGACGGAGGCACCCCAACGGCACACATCCAGCGCGGGACAGCAGCCCCCAGCCAAAGATGCCCCGGACCCACCCACCAGTCCGCAGATGGCAGGACATACCCACCAGGCGGCCGAAAGCAACCTCAACCACCGGAACAGCTAACGCCGCCCCCCCCAGTAAACAGCATCATCCCGAGGCGCCAAACAACCCTGCCCCAACCCCGGTGAGGACACCAGCACCCCCCCAGCACACCCACCCCCCAAACCGGCGAGGCAGGCCGCCCCGGGCCCGCACACCGCGGGGCCCGCCCCCAAGGCCACCAGGAGACAAAGCAAGCACCAAGCCACACCCAAGGGGGAGAGGCACCCCCGCGCCCCACACGGCCGACACAGCCCGGAAAGACCCCGCAAGGAGAGACCCCGGCAAAGCCCCCCCGAGACCCACCGCCACGCCCGACCGCACCATCTTGATGTACTTTTACTCTATGCAGTGGCCCAGCCACCAACAGAGGGGCCAGGCCCCCACCGGAGAGGCCCAAATATGTGTACCAACCCACCACCCTGTTATGGTGCCTCTCCATTCCCCAATGGAGAGGCACTTCCCGATCCCCTGTGTGAATGTGTGTGTTTGGTGAATGTATAGGGTGTAATTAAAAGAAGGGGGATGGAGGGGAGCGGTGCTCCCCCTCCAGCTTCTGTGGATTTATGTGTATGTGGTGTAATAGGCCGGAGGGTGTAAATGATGATACACCCTCCGGGGGGTGGCATGTTGAGATGCGATTAAAATTGGAGGGATTAGTAGGGCAACTAGAGGTGGGAGGGCCGCCCCCACGCCACTACATAGTAACACAGGTGGCAGCCCCCTCCACCCCCAGCCCCACCATCCAGCCCCCCAAGGGTTGGGTATCGGTGTGTGGTGCATTTTGTGAGTGAGCCAGACCAGCTGGGAGTGGGGTGAAGTGAACATGTAGGAGGCCTGTCCAGTGTGAGCCGGGCCCGTCCGCGTGGCGGGCCACGCGAGAGGGTAGATGGCGCAGACGGCCAAGTGGCACTGCGGGCCCCGGAACAGCACAGTCGGAGACCCCCCCCCCCCGGCACCCCCCAGACCGCGCCGGCCCTGCGGAGCACGGCGACACCCCCCACCCCCGGGCACAGCCAGGCACCAACCCCATCCCCCGGCGCCCCAGGGGGCGACCCCCGCCGCCCGCCGGCCCGGAGCAACGCCACCCCGCCACCAAGGGGAGCGGCCGAGCAGGGGGGAGGCCCATGCCCGCACCAGGGCCAGCACAGGCCCACCCGGCGCCACGATACAACACTCTCCACCGGGAGGCGGCCCCGGCCCCCCCGACGAGATGGACGCCATCCACCGCCAAGCAGGGCCATCCCGCCAGCCACGGACCGGCAAGCCAGAGTACCGAAGCACCCCCAGCCCGGAACCGCCCCCCCACACCAACGGCGCCAATAGAGCCCCCCCCCCCCACGGAGGCAATCCCCGACGACCCACGCACCGGCACGAGACACCCCGCCGACGCCAGCACACCCCGAACAACAGCGGGCCCGAGGCCACCAGCCCCGCCCCGCCCAAGGCTGCGCAGCGCCGCCACGAGCCGCGGCCGGTCCCCGGGCAGATGGCCGGAGAGCACCTCCCCGGACACGTAGCCCAAGGATCCGCCCCCGGGGCACCCCCGCCCCGGAATCGCGCCCACGGCGCCCGGTGCATTTTGAGTCATTTTCATGTTTTTGTTGTTGTTTGGTATATTTTTCTGTAGTGCATGTTTTTTGGAGTCATTTTGTGTGTTTTTGGAACCTTTTGATATATTTTTGGCCTTTTCTGTTGTTGTTTTGTGAACTATTGTTTAGTTTTTTGTTGTATTTTACTCATTTGGTATATTTTTATTATAAATACCTTATGTGTGGTGAGGGTGACTTTTGAGGTGTGTGTGTGTGTGTGTGTGTGTGTGTGTGTGTGTGTGCGTGTGCGCGTGCTCGCTCCTTTGTCGTGTGGGACTCTCCCAATCTCCTCCATTCAACATAATCCATCACAGGTTGTTGAATACCACGACAAATAAACATTTTGCAACACTAAAGTCACAACTCTCTCTCTAAACGGCTCTGTGTGTGTTCTGCATGTGCATTCCGGCACTCTCTCACACACACGCACGTGCATTAGTCGTGTGTGTTTGTGTACATATACATTGTAGCTGCTATCATCTCAACACACAGAATAATATAAGATGAAACACTCACCTTTGCGCAGAACAAACGATAATCATCGTGGAGCTGTGTTCTGGACCCATCCATTCACAAAAAAGTTACATTCCTCTGTCTGAAGAACCAGATAGTTTGTGATATGGTGTCACTGCGCACAGTGATGGAGACAGAGGAGGTGGACTCCGTGACCCATGATTTAAAGGAAGTTTGTGATCACGGGAATCATTTTAAATAACCGTGAATTATTACCTTAAATAACTTTTAGCAGAACAAAAAAGTTTTTAATATTTGTATTCATTTTTAAAATTGATCTTTTTTAAACCCAAACTAACTGCAACACAGTGACCGGTGACCCGGAAACGGAAGTAGCGTGCTCAAATTACTCTAAAATAACGGATGCACAAACTCGTGGTATTTGGAAGCCGTTGACAAAGTTTCAGGTCAAACAGACATTACATCAGGGAGAGATTTGCTCCACAAACACCCGTGCATGCAGAACTTTCATGCATTATTGTATATATGAGACGAATTTGGCTTTAATTCACCACCTCAAAAGTGACATCATTTTCCCACTTCTCCAAAATGTCCGTGCGCCAGGGTCCGTGTTACCGCACCGGTGCACACATTCTCATGCTATGATTATTTTTATAAATCACAAACTTTGCGTGGATAGTGTTGTGCGCATAATTCAGGCCCCGTTTCTTTTTTTTTTTTTTTTGGGGGGGGGAGGTTATTCATTAACATTCATAAGTTTTCAAAAAAAAAGTCTGATCTTCAAGTTAAAAAAGTCCTTTAACTGCAAGATAACTCCAAGGTGTTGCTGAACCTACAGATCCAGAAGAAAGTTCTAGTTTACAATAGCTTTCCTCAAAAGCTGCATCAGTCATTTTGTAAGCCTTTAACTACAGTAGTTAGCTTTAAAAATAACTGTTCTGTCTTTGCCACGTTTAGATCTTTTCAGATCATAACTTTCTTCCCAAAGAGACCCAGATGATTGACTACTAACCGGAAACACACATAAGGGCGAGTAAGATAATTTTCATTTTTATATGTTCAGTGGAATGTTTCACTCTGGATTGTATAAATATTAGGAAGTGATTTAAACAAATTTGGTGTGTGAATTGGCGCTATATGAATAAAGATTGATTGATTAGTGAAGTTAAGCATTTGTAGTTTTAAACATATTGAAGGTGTTTTTTACTAACTTTTTGTGTGAGGTTCTTCTTCCCCTGCAGCATCTATTACACTTACATGCAAATGGACAATTAATCAAAGTAGGCAATGACGTAATTTCCCCTGTGCTGAAGGCCTCAAAACCTGCCACTAACACCTACATTGAACAACACTAACCATAAACACATGCACTTGATAAGCACCCCTGCAGTAAGAAATGTTGAATGCTAAATTTTTTTTGGACAAATGTATGTGTCTTTTATCAGATTGTACCCTAACCACCGCTGTAGCCAAAGTCTCTGAAGTGAAGTGAATTCAAAACTTGAGAGCCCTGGAGATGGAATATTCGTGTTTGTGTTTTGATAGTTGAGAGGCACAGATGCCAGTAACTTAGTTACTTAGTAATGCATTACTCTAATATGTCCACCATAACTAATGGACAGCGGAGCATGGAAGATGTTCTGTTGTTACACATCCAGTAGAAATCTGGTGTTTATCTTTGTGGTTTGTTTAGGACAGACATTATTGGACAACAAACATAGTGATGGTCATGTGAGTTATTTTATTTACATATTATTAGACACATTTTCAGGCATTTTATTTCTTACATTCAGGATAGTTTATACGAGTAAAACAGTCATTGAGAGCAGTGCTAAGGGTGTTACACCTTTTTCTAAGCTGTTGCAAGACAAACAGAAAGAAAGGCACAGCACAACTAAGAGCTGGACATTGTAAAGCCTATTTTAATTATTATTATTTTTTAATCAGTTCTTCCTACAGACACACAAACTGGTGTGACATAATAAAGTTTAAATGACAAAATATGACAGACAAATGTATTCTGCACTGAAATAAAAGTTGTTAGATTGAACTTAAAGCTGCTGGCGACGATTCCTAGCATTTTAAAAACTGAACCTGTATTTCATTCAAAAGTTGTTCTCGTCCTCTACTGATGCCAGTGTGACCCCAAACACACTAACAAAGCAATTCCCCTTACATTTCTGTTTTTTTTCACGGATTAAAAGTTGTGCCAAAATCTTGAGGAGTGACGTCATATCACACCATAAACAAACTGGAACAAAAATAACATCAAGCGAATCACAGTTTGGCTAAAAACACAAGATATCACAGTAAAAATTAAGTCAAAACGCTTCTTAAATATAAGAAATGTAACTTTAAACTTCAGTCTAACTTTGTATCGTAGAATATTATTGAAGATGCAGCAAAGTTGCTCTGTGTCAAGTTTAGGCTATCCTTGATGGAATCTGTCATTAAATCTTTCCACTTTGTTTCCCTGAAGTCACAAGCATTATCTTTGGTAATGCAGAAAATCTAAATAGCACAATTGAAATGGAAACACCTGACTTTCGAAAAAACACTCAAAAATCGCTCAAAAGTTTTGACGCTTTCATGAGGAGGAATTTCAAACATTTAAATATTAAAATGTGTCACAAAAGTGCCACTTTTTCTGCAATTACACGTGACGTACTCGGTCACATGACCACTGCTCTCTGAGAAAACATGATGCGGTACGTGTGGACAGCAGAGGAGACCGGGACAGTTTTTAGCATTATACTTTAAAATGATTACTGCAACATTAGACGTGAAACAACAAAGGAATACAGAGTGTTATAAAGAGGTTTGGAGAGTCTGACTTTCTGCAGCGAAGTCTCGCGGGATGAGATTTCACGGGAGCTACGAGGCTCCAGCCCAAAACAACGTTGAATGGAAACGCGTTCAAAGCACAATTATAATTTGATGACATTTAGAAATATTGCTTTTATTTTGCGAAAATCTGTAATGGAAACACAGTTATATTTACATACTTTATGTCTTTATCTGTGTTAAAAGACCTGATAAGGAGAGCCAGCAGCAGCTTTAAGGAAAATCTTTGTGGTTTCTTTTTCCACACTGTTAGATAACAAAGTAAAATGCGTCAAAGTCTATCTGTGATCAACTATTTATAAAGAACAAATATTGCAGAATGAAGTACTAGAACATCTACTTATAGTATCAGTACTTAGTTTCCCTACAGCCTTGATGTAGTTGAATAGAAAGTCCAGTATTTGTTGTTGAAGTTTCAACCTAATGTATGACTACAGCACTTAAACATAATCTCCATTACAGTCTTCAGGATCATTACTGTCCACAACTGTATGAAGCTTTTTGAAGACCTTCCCATCTTGTGGGTTTCTCCACTTCAGGGTGACTTTTCTCTCTACTTTCGACTTCAGTCTTTCTTCAAGCTGGAAAACAGTTTGTCTGAGATTGTTACACAATTCAAAATCATTTCACACACAACTTTAGGGTTCAAATGTTTTCCTTTAGAGTTGAGTTAAGAACATTAGTTTGTTGCTCATTTCCTGAGGTCTGTCAGCCTTTTTCTGCCTCCTTCAGTCATTCAGAATGATTTCTGCTCTGTATTTTCTAACAACTTTAGACACAAAATCACTGAATGACTCTGGATGAACATGATTTAAACTTCTAGGTTTTTATGGAAAGATTTACGAGCTACGACTCAGACTCTAAAAGAACTTTATAATGATATTTGTCCAATCTTGCACTACCCCAAAACCAATCCCCCTAAAACACAAACAATGACAATGCATGTACAAAATGTGAGGAGAGTTTTCCAGTTGTGAGTTACATGAAAATATTAGCAAGAGCCAAAAGATCAGATTATAAAACACTGAGACTATAACAGCTGAAAACCCCACACTTTTAAAGTGCCTTGAACTTGACACCTCTTCTGTTATTTCATTGGCTGGCCTAATACCTTTTTCTGCAGACTCATCTCCTTACTCAGCACTTCTAATGGTCTGTTCAGGCCCCTGCATTGGGCGATTTCTGAACTTTACACACGATCGAAACGATTGAAACGCTGAAGGTGGCTTTTTTAAACAATGGCCACGGTTACATGGTGCTTTTTTTAATTCTGAATCATTTATTCAGAAATAAATAATACAGAATTAAAGTGTTCTGCTTCGTGTTTACATGGAGATAGTAATTCCAAATTGAGGTTTACATGGAAAACATGTTTAATCGCCTTCATTCAATTCTGCTTCAGGCCTGTGGTTTGGGAAGGCTTCTGATTGGACAGGGGGCGAACATAACGTATTCACGTCTACCGGAAAAAAATAAAAACAAACCCTTTCTTTTCGGCTACAACAAAGAAAGACCACTTAATAGCTACTATTTTCACTTTTATTTTGACTGTTTTGAAGCAACAGCTTGACAATAACACACTGTTTTACTTTCGTCAGCTGAGCAGGAGAAGTGAGATAGAGTACCAGAGAATAGAGGCAGAAGACCATACTGTAGCCAATCAAAGCCAGGAGTTTGTGCAATGGCTGCTCTACCTCCACTCTACAGGATTTTGAGTAGAAGGAGAACTTTCAATGACCAGCACAACATTTGTGAAGCTATGTGGCCTGATGCAGTGCTTCATGCCACCCAATAAAGCCTGTGTATTTTTCTGTGTGTGTGTGTGTGTGTGTGTGTGTGTGTCTGTGTGTGTAATATGTCCGTCCATCCACTTTTTTCAGTATATCCATATTTTCTAAGGCTCTTAAATAATCTCGGCTCAAGTCCAACGCTTGCTTCGGGCGTCGTCAGCACATCATCGTGACAGGATGAGCATGGCAGAACGACCAGTAGTTATTTAAAGCGGAACAAACGTATACAAGATCGAGGAATTATTTAATTCGGAATTAAAATCAGAACAAACCAACCGCCTACTTCGGATTGGCCTTTTTAATTAGGAATTAGGTGTTTACAAGGGAATTATTATTCTTTTTAAAGAGGATTACATTTTTATTCTGAATTAAAAGGGAATTAAAACTCTCATGTAAACGTAGCCATTGAAAAAAAATCATATACCCTTAGAACAATCTCTTTCTAAAATTGATAGTAAAATATAAACTAATTGTCCTATGGGGCATTTTGAATGACTTTAAATGTAAAAGACACATATAAATCATACTAATTGTCAGAAATAATTTTGAGTTATTTACAGATTCTGAAAGTGTGGTTTCTAAGCTTTCCATTGATGTCACACACATAGAAATCTATTAATATTTGAAGAAGTTATGGCTGTTTGAATGTTCTTCTTCAAAGATTAAACATTTTTGTCACCTCTCGGAGCAGCCAGCTGAAGGGCTAAGGGGTTACTTTGCAGTACCCCACCCCCAGCAACATTTGTCAATAGCTGTTTTCAATTAATACCTTTGCCTTCAGTTTAGTTTTAAATTGAAACATGGCGTTGATTCAGAATCATAGTTTGATTACCTGTACGTAAACATTACCTGTGAAAAGTGATTCCACAGAATGTGGTTTGTATGTTGGGTTCATTTAAACATCCACAAGATTGTAAGTCAAATTTGTACTAAGATAATAAAACCAGCATTTTCAAAATATTTAAGCATCCTGTGTACTAGCTATTGTACATGTGTGATATTTTTAATAAATAAAAAAGTTTGGAAGATTCAGTGAATAATTCTCCACCTCTTACCAATACCCCTGTAGATGTACATGCACCAAGATGGCAGCACTTTCAGCATGTCCCTCCACAGCCAATGAGGCGTCTATTCATGGCTCCAGAGCCACATATTGCCAACCCTGACCTAGGGTCACCTTGTAGTTTGCCTTTATAGCAGGTGTATACATTTCAGATTGGTGTCATTAAGCTATAATGGTCACCTTTGCCAGCCCTCACATGAAGACATGATCTGTCTGATTCAAGCCTTGTGTTATTATAAAAAACCTTAAAATTAGCCTTTGAAAGTTTGGGATTCACCTTTTTGAGGAGGTCCTTTTTCACTGCTGGGTCATTGAGGTCCAAGGCAGAATTCCCAGAAGTTATCTTAAGCTGCAGTCGATATGCTGCTCATCAGAAAAAAGAAAAAGCTTTAATTAGTGTTCGTAGTAATGCCATTAATTGTAATGCTGTATTTTAACAACATTTATTTTGAAAATACAAACAAATCGGAATATATTGGCCTGCATCTAAAATTTCTAACATGATATATAGTTTTTATTGGATTTATTGAGTTTTTTAAAATCTTTTTATTGTTATTATTATTATTTGTATTCAGTTGTAGAGCATTCTAAATTTAAAGGTTGACATCTCCATAATCCATTGGTTAATAATGAATGGGCCAGTTTTTTCTCAGACCTGTTGCTGATTAATGTTTTCTGTTAGAGTAATATCACATGATCAAGTCTTTTCTAATAATCCTCACTACAAAATAAGTAATAACAGTGGGTACAATCAATATCATCCAATATGCAAGGTTACAATCAGTGTTAATTATGACAGCAAATGTTTTATTTAGTTTTATTTATAGTCTTTGGGCTAAAATGCAGCATAGTTTCAGTCAAATGAAGTTATCAGGATTATTTTAGATATAGTTTTAGTCAATAAATGATATTAAGATTTTAGTCGAATAAATCTGTTACAGAAATAATAGACCTAAATATAAAGCTTAGGAGTTTATACATTTTTTCAAGTTTCAGTTGTCATTGATCAACCTGATTTAATGTTTTTAAATTCAATGACGTATTTGATGTGATCAATGCGTAAAATCATATAATCACATGAGTTCTGATTGGATTTCGTTCCATGTGATGAAATTATAGTTACATTTTTATAAACTAACAAAAATATTGATCCATTTTTATGTAGTTTTTGTTCACATGTATTTATTTTAGTTAGCCATAGTCTAGCTTTTGACATTTGGGTGACCGGGGCTCAGGTAGTAGAGGGGTTGGCTTCTGATTGAGAGGTTGAAGGTTCGATTCCAGTCTCACAAAGTGTCCTTGGGCAAGAACTGAACCCTAAGTTGCTCCCAGTGGTCATCTAGTGCCTTGCATGGCAGCTCAGTCCTTTTGGTGTGTGAATGGGTGAATTCCCTGATATTGTGAAGCGCTTTGAGACTACTCCAGAGTGGTGATAAAGCGCTATATTAATCAAGTCCATTTACCATTGTCATTTTTAAAAATGTAGTCGACAAAAACTATGATTAAAACTTTAGTTGTATCGTACAAGAAGTAAATAGTTGTATCAGTTGTACACCTATCTTCTGTGTTTGTTTTGCAATTATTTATATCTAGTTTTATAAGTGGCACAATCTGTGTCTGGAAGATTTTAGGTTCAAACCCTGATTAGGTTCTATTTTCTATGAGTTTCCATTTTGTCAGTGAGCCTGGTTTTATTTAGTTTTCAGTTATTTTTTTGGTATTTAGTTGGTTGTTTGTGTGTGTGGTTCATGTCTGTGTGTTTCCACACACCCTGTTTTGTTAAGTAGACTGTGTTTGTGTTTAGTCCCTTGTGTTTCCACCCAGGTGGGCCGTGTGTACTGATTGTCTTCCCTCACCAATTAAAGAAGTGTTTGCACTCGGCATGTTTACTGCATTGTGATTGGATTGTCATCAATGTCAATTAGTCAGTTATTTAGGTAGCTTTGGTTTCTACTTTTCCTTATGTTTGCTTTGTAAATTGATTCGTTTCGGTTTTATTAATAAAAGGACTTGTGTTTAGACACCATTTCCTCTTTTATATCCACGTCTAGATTGTCCAACATCTTCCCAATAATAGTTCCTCCTTTTCACTAGTAGTGTTTTGGATTAGGATAAAAAATGCTAGGCAGTATTTGCCTAATTTATAAAACACTTTCTCAGTTTCATTTTATGATTATCATTATCCCACTAACCATGAGGTATACTGTAGCAGACAAATGGCAGTTTTTCTTCACAGGATAAAAACTTCCATTTTCCCCCCTTGGTTGATGAGGTCACAGCACAGATAACTTTCATGGAGTTGAGCTCATTAGCAATACTGTCCCAGTTGCTGAAGGTGAAGTTGCTTCCATCAGACCAGAAAAAGTTTGGAGCTCTGTGTAGCCCAATCCATACCTTTGAGCCCTCTGTCTCACTGTTAATCTTTTCCACCACTTTGATATTTGTCACAGTCACCAGGTCCACATAATTTTCTCGACAGTATTTCTGTGCAACTTTCCAAGTTTCATAAGAATTCACAAAAAAAAAATTGGGATCCAACTGTGACCCTGTTGAGACAATCATTAGGGTTTTAGAGAGGAGTATTCTTACACTATGATTATATTTTATAGAAATGAAGATTTGATTTTTTATATTCTCACCATTGTAACAAACAAAACGCCGCTTAGCTGAACAAAGCACGTCAAGCCATAGAGATGTTGCTAAAACACAAAACTCATGAGCTGAATAAAAGTTAGGTTGACCACGTTTCCAGTTACTATAGTTAGCACCGACTCCTGAGAATCCATCTGACCATCTCCAGTCGATTGTGCTGTACAGACCCATCCAGACCTCTGAGCTCTGACCAGCTGATGTAATGGTGTCTAGAAGCTGGTCGTTCTGCTCTTTGTTTCCAATTGTGGCCAGGTCTGCATAAGTCTGCCTGCAGTAGGTCTGAGCTTCAGTCCAAGTCTTTTGATCAGCAACATAGTGGTACTGTAGGTATGTGGAGTAAGACCACCCTGTGGAAAAATAGACACTTTAATGAATGTGGAAGCACAATGTACATGCAGGGGATTGAAGAAGTCTGACTTAATGTATGACAACAAAGGACCAAAGTTACTTTAAAGAGTAACTAAACTCTGTCAAGGCAAATTTGCGGTTGACCTCGTTTGGAGACATGATTTATTGCTCTGGTTGAGTGATGGAGTCCAGGCGAGGCATTGATGATTTTATAAAAAAGGTTTATTATAAAACTAAATAAAAAGGTGTACAAAGATGGACAAAATTAGTGACCGCCCCGGGCGGACGTCCGATGATCGAGTGGCACAGTTCTAACTCATCACGTATATTCCCCCTCAGTCCCCCTCCCTCCTCCCCCCAGGAGATAAAGAGGACAGAGGAGGTGAAAGAAGAGGGTGAAAAGAGACAGTTTCTTCTTTAGGTCAAAACAACCAGTTCTCTGGTATCTCCTGATTGTTGTGAGTGTTGGAGGTGTGTGCGTGTATGGTGTTTGTGTGTGTGAATGGATGTGTATTGGGTGTGTATGTGTGACTATGTGAGTGTGTGTAGGCATGTGAGTGTGTCATGCCTCTGTGTCTGAGGGATAAGATGTGTTTTGGGAAGCTGACCTCGAGAAGAGAACAGAAAACATGAGACAGCAGAAATGAAAAGTCTCAACTTAAAGCCTTAAAAAGAATAAGGTCTATGAGTAATTATGTAAATAAACATAACTAACAATTTTTGCCCTGACAACTCCAAAACAAGTGTCCGTGTATGACATAGTGTTGTTGATTGATTTTTTGGAATTGGAAGTCCAAAAATTACCAAACACACCACATCACTTGACCACTAAAACACAAATACAAGATTCAGTCAGAAGTATGCTAATCATGCATCTAAACCTTTAAAAATCCAGTATTTTGCAATTTTTCACCCATCTCCATTTGTTCTAAAAACCCCAACAACATAATATTGAGGTTTATTTTCCCAAACTTAGCTATTTTCTGCAGTTGTAGCCTTTTGAAAAGTCACTTTCAGAGCGCTCCCAAAAACAGGCTGCCTATGCATGAGTAGGCGTAAACACACGCACACTACTTGAGCATGTGTTTATCACAGTAGCAGCAGCAGTTAATCATTAACAGTCTTCCTTCTCCTCCTCACCTTACATGAGTTGTTAATTTAAGACGATAGTCCATTGTTTTGTCCGACCACTGCGTCGCATTGGGTCACAAACATGTCAGATCAAGGGCAGAGCTATGGAGGGGCTGGGAGGGCGGCACGCCCCCGGCCCGGGCCCCAGAGGGGCCCAAATAGGACATAAAGGAGCCGAGCTCCTTCCACGGCTCAGGGGAGCTGGAGAAGGCGGGCCCTCCATGACTAACATCATCCATCATGCAGATTTATACAGGTGTTATATAGACCTGTTTTGTATGACGTATGCATACTAAATTAGGTGCATGCGTGCACAGGCTCAGTGCAAAAAAACCAGAGGACTGCTGAAGCGATGGTGCACAGGAGCGGATAGTGCTATCTCAGTCTAGATCCAGTAAAAAGTTACCATAAAAAGCTTTAATTGGGCTGATCTGCAGATTTGGGACAGTGAGGAGGAGACTTAATGTAGAGATGGAAAGTCATTAGTTGAAACTGATACAGAATACACAGAAATACATGGAAACCTTCGTTAACGGGAGTACAGCATCCATCCTGCCTGCCCGTTCATGACAGTTATAAACATCTGGAGACATAATGCCTTTAGTTTTTCTTTCTTTCATACAATGGGTTTTCTATCAGTTTTGTATAAATATCTGGCAATTGAACATCGGGCCAGGAGCGCACATCTGATGACCACAAGTTTTCAGGAATGCTGCATGGGTCCCACAATCGTTCACCTGTACTTAAAGTGCGTTTCCTTAAAAAGGTGGCCGCATCCTCAGCTTCCTACATACTACAAACTATGTATGAGCCTTAACAGCGGTTCATTCATTGCCGTTTTTCAATTTTTCTGGACATCATTTTATCTAAAAACGCTGATTTTATTTTGCAGCAATTACGGTACAAAAACTTTGACTACAATAATAAATCAGGCAAATATTTAGCAAATCAGCTTAAACACAACAAAGAAAACTATTTCATAGCGGCAATTTCTGATAATTGAGGTCAAACTTTAAACTTACCTCAGGACATTAATTAGTTTTTTCATGATTATTATCAAAACCTTTACTCATCAAACTTAAACCCTGACCCTGAAGATATTAAAACCTTCCTCAATAACTTAAACCTACCACAGCTCACCATAGATCAGAAAACCACCTTAGACTCACCATTAACCTTACAGGAACTACAAAATGCTTTGGATAGCATGTCAACATGCAAAACACCCGGTCCAGATGAGTTCCCTGCTGAATTCCTAAAACATTTCTGGTCAATGCTGGCTCCGCTCTTTTTCAGAGTAGTAACAGAGATTAAAAATAAAGGTTACTTAGGAGGCCACATGAATACAGCAAACTTTAAATTATCACTTAAACCAGACAAAAACCCCATGTTACCCTCAAACTACCGTCCCATCTCACTTAATAACACAGACATAAAAATTATTTCCAAAGCACTCACTGCCAGGTTAGAGAAAGTCGTACAGTCAATTATAGACCAAGACCAGACATGATTTATTAAAAATAGACACTCCACAGACAGTGTTAGAAGACTGTTTAATTTGATCAATATGTCACAGAACTCTAAAAAGAAAACAACAATCTTGTCACTCGACGCAGAAAAATCATTCGATAGAGTCAACTGGTCATTCCTCCTTGCTGTCCTTGGCAAATTTGGCTTTGGAGAATCATTCATATAATGGATCTCCACCCTATACTTTAAACCTAAGGCCTCAGTAACCACAAACAAAATAACATCCCAAAGCTTCACACTGCAGAGGGGAACCAGACAAGGTTGCCCACTCTCACCTTTGCTTTTTGCAATATTTGTTGAACCTCTTGCAGCAGCTGTTTGTCAGAAAACTGTTATTAAAGGAATCCACTCATCCATTTCAGAACACAAAATTAATCTTTATGTGGATGATATTTTACTCTATTTGGAAGAACTCTAATCCTCATTAGAAGTACTTAAACTAATAAACAGCTTCTCTAAATTATCAGACTATTCAATTAACTGGTCAAAATCATCAATCCTTCCATTAACAAAAAATTCATGGAACCCGGCAAGCCAAAACCCACAATACCCCTCCCCCACAAATATAATTAAATATCTAGGCTTAAATATATCACCAAACCTAAATGAATTAATTAAACTGAACCTAGATCCGCTGTTGGATAAAGTCACAGAAGATCTGCGGAGATGGAACAATTTCCCCATCTCACTCCTTGGCAGAATAGCCTCAGTTAAAATGAAAATTTTATCTAAAATAAACTATCTGTTCTCTATGATCCCACTGGAAGTCTTGCAACCTGAATATATATTTCTATTTTATTTTCTTTATTACATGTTCCTTAATCTTATAGTTTAAATGTCACTAATGTCATTTTCATGCTATTTTGATTTTTAATAACAATTATTATTTATTTTCTGACTGGCCGTTAAGAGGAAGTGACGTCATTGTAGGAAAAAGAAGCGAAGAAGAAGGGTAGAAAAAAAAATGTGTTCAACGGACGGTGCTACTCTTGTATTGTGAACTCCAACAGAGGAAAAATAAAGAAGGCTGCCAAACCAATGATCAGGAGTGGTCATTCCAAGGGCGCAACATAAAAACTTGTGTTTCCGCCCGGTCTTAGTGTTCACTACGTTGCAAGAAAGTCGACCGTCAAGGAAGACAAGAAAGTGGAGTTGTTGTTAGCTGCTAACAGTTAGCCGCTAACCGGACTGAGCTGCTAATCATACAGACGTCACAGTGCGGTGAAGGTAAACGTTTTTCATCATGTCGAAAGCTCAAGAGATGTCATCTGACTGGGAGAGTACTTTGGCAGTGATAGAGGAAAAGTTATTGACATTAACAGCACGGAAATTGAATGATGTCTGTACAGCACTGGGCCTTGAAGTGAATGTGAGTGACAAACACATACCCCGCAAAATAAGGAGGCAAATCCTTGATTATATTGAGGATGAAGATGTTATTTCAAGAGAGGATCAGGGAATGTCACTTTTACTTCAGCTAAATGACGTTATTGATGAGCTTAAAGAGGAGTCTGCTGATGGCGTGGGGCCTGAATTTTCAAAAGGAGGAAAAGAGCACCATCAAGGGGGCCAAAGCGGAACTACACCCTGTTCCATAAACAATCAAGGCGATGGTGTTTTCACCCCAAACACAGCTCCAGCAGTTGGCCAAAATGTCTCTTTTGTCCATCCATTGTACAGGAGAGATTTCAAAATAATCGGACAAATTGGAGAATAAAACCAAAAGGATAAATTAACCTACTCAAGTTTAGAAAGAAAAATTCAAAGAGCACTTCAGAAAGGCTATGATGAGGGAGAAGTTGTAGAAGCAGTCATTCAAGCTATAGCTCCAGGAACTAAACTAAAGAGCTACCTTGAGAGCAGAGTTGATTTGACAATACAATCCCTGAGGCAAATATTGAGGACTCATTACATTGAAAAGGATGCTACAGAGTTGTTCCACACCCTCACTCGTGCAGTTAAGGAACCCGAGGAAACGCCCATGCAGTTTTTAATGCAAGCTATGGACCTGAGACAACAGATTGTATTTGCCTCACAGGAGTTGAGTCTGGTTTGAAGTACAGTGCAGAGCTGATACAAAATCAGTTTCTCCAAACAGTATTGACGGGCCTCCTCGATGACACGATTGGAACCGACATAAAGCCACACCTCCAAAAATCCAGAGTGACAGATGAAGTCCTCCTGGAGAGGGTAACCGCAGCATACAGTCTTGAAATGGAAAGAAAGTCCAAGTTGTCATCATTGACAAAAGGAAAAGCAGTTCGAGTGGCTGTAATACCAGCTACAGTGCGGGAGGTGAGAAAATTGATGGGATTTCTTAGCTATTACAGGTCTTATATCCCAGATTTTTCAAGAATAGCAAAACCTCTTTATGAACTGTTAACAAAGCCCAAATCAGACCAGAAACACACCCAAAGGAGAAAGGGGGTTAGCCGCAAATCTACTCAGTTGTCACCATCTCACCCAGTTCAGTGGACAGATCTCCACAAGGAGATAGTAAATCAAATTGTGGATCAGCTGACAAATCCACCAGTAATGGCAAATCCAGACCTGGAAAAACCCTTTGTGCTCCATGTGGATGCCTCAGAGGATGGCCTGGGGGCGGTATTGTACCAACGCCAAGATGGTGTTCTCAGAGTGATTGCATATGGTTCAAGGACATTAACAACTGCAGAGAAGAATTACAAGTTACACTCTGGTAAATTAGAATTCCTTGCATTGAAATGGGCCATAACCGAGCGCTTCCGTTATTACCTGTTTCATGCACCTCACTTTACTGTATACAGTGACAACAATCCACTGACATATGTCACGAAGTCCGCAAAACTTATTGCAACGGGACACCGTTGGGTGGCGGAGTTAGCAGATTTTAGAGTTTAGTGAGATACAGTAAAGTACAGACCTGGCACAGCAAACAGAGATGCAGACTTCTTGTCACGAAGGCCCAGGCCCATAGAAGAAATAATGCAGGAATGCACCCAGGAATGTCAGGAGGAAGCTATAAAATGCATTGGAAAAGCTCTGAAGGGAGACTCACTGGGTGAAATAAATTGGATTTCGGCTGTCACTTGTAATGTCGATGGTCTACCAGAGGGGTGCACCATCTCTGATCCAATCCAGCCGTTCCCAAGGGAAGACTTAAGAACTGCCCAAAACTCTGATCCGGTCATCAGTAGAGTTGTGGCCTTGAAAAAGACAAATGTCAACCTGAAACACAGAAACAAACTTGCTGAAAGTGAAAGAGTAAGACAGCTTCTTAAGGAGTGGCCCCGGCTGCATGTAGATGGTGATGGCATCCTCCGAAGAGAAACAACAACCAGAAAACAATTGGTTATCCCAGAGTCTCTGAAAGCACTTGTGTACAAACAGTTACATGAATAAATGGGACACTTAGGTGCAGACCGGATGGTAGCTCTCGCTAGGAAATGCTTTTTCTGGCCTAAAATGAGACAGGACATGGAACACTACGTAACCAAAGAGTGCCGATGCATAAAGAAAAAGAAACCGAACAGAATAACCAGAACACCTATACAGAGTATTGAGACTTCTGCCCCGTTTGAGATGATTTCCATTGACTACTGACATGTAGACAAGTGTAAATGGGGAGAGGAATATATACTTGTCATAGTTGATCATTTTTCAAAATATGCACAAGCATTTGCAACTAAAGACAAGTCTGCATTGACTGCAGCCAAGAAACTGTTTGACGACTTTATCATGCGTTTTGGTTTTCCAAGCAGGATGCACCATGATCAGGGAAGGGAGTTTGAAAACACCTTTTTCCGAAAGCTCCAAAGCTACAGTGGTTTTCGCCACTCACGCACCTCCCCATACCATCCACAAGGAAATTCAGCAGAGCGCTTTAATCGAACACTACTAGGTATGCTGCGGGCACTTGAGGAGTCTCAGAAATCCAGGTGGAAGGACAACCTCAACAAAGTAGTGCATGCTTACAATTCCACAGTGCATAAAGCAACCGGATTTTCTCCTTTTTTTTTTGCTCTTTGGCCGAAACCAATATTACCTGTTGATCTGTTGTTTCCCAGACAAAGAAAAGAGGGTGACCAGTCACGGACTGGCTATGCAGAGAAGTGGAAGGAAGTCGTGCGAGAGGCCTATGCCATTGCAATGCAGAATATGAGAAAAAGTCCCAAAAAGGGACGGGAACATTACAATCAGCATACGTGGAGTACTACTCTTGAGCCAGGTGACCATGTTTTGGTAAGAAATCTTACACCCAGGGGAGGCACCGGAAAGTTGCGCAGTTACTGGCAAGACATGATCCAGGTTGTCAAGGAAAGGAAATATCCCAACAGTCCAGTGTATGTGGTTGAGCCATTACAGGGAACAGGGAGAACACGGGTTTTACACCGAAATCTACTCCTCCCGTGCCCCTACCTGATTGAAGAACCAGTCGGTGATGAGTCCAATCTGAAAGAGGGAAAAAAGTTAAACAAAGCCAAACTGAGAACGAGAAAAAAACAAACACCACAGCACGATTTGACAGATTCAGATAGGTCTAGTGAAGAGGAGTGTTACATGTGGACAGCTGTCAGGCATGCTACTCCACCCCTCGATGCAGAAGCGGAAGAGTTCTGCCCCAGGAATGAGACATCTCGAGAGGTATTTGAAGAAGCCTTCGCTTCCGAGGAGCATCCCTTAGAGGAAAGTGGAGAGAGACGCACTGGAGCTCCAGCTGTTGAATCTGAGGGTGAGCAGAGTGGGACTGAAACGTGGAAGGAACGGTCGAGGAGAGTCCGACAGCCCAAGCGCGTCTATACCTATGACCAGCTCGGCCAGCCAACCTTCCAGCCTCTCAAAACTTGCCATGTCGGTGTGGGAGAGTCGTCAGACAACGGATGGGAGTTGTCGACCAGACCATCAGTCATGTATGTTTTTCACCATAATTAGATATCAGGTGCAGGCCTAGGGAATTTAATTAGTTTTAGTTAAATTTAAAGACAAGTTCTAGTTTGTGGTGGTATGGTAATGGACACACATTAGATAATATCGAAACAGGTGTCTACATATTTATTTACTTAATGAGTGCAGAAATGGGGGGTATTATAGTATTAAGTTTTATTAGTTACATTGTAGTGTAGCATTTACAGTAGTAAAAGAAACTGCACGCACATATAATAGAGCTTTTAAGGTTGTATGGCCTTAACATGTGTTTTCACATGAGATTGGGTAAATATGGTATTTTCCTTGTCCTATTTGTGAAGATTTGGGTGGCCCACCAATACTTCCATGGAGGATTCACCCAGCAATACTGATGGACTTCGGGGTCTTGTATTACAGCCATGAGACATTTTTGCATGATGAGACAACTGACTCTTGAAATAGTACAGCTTAACTATCCTGTAATATATGATGTGTGTGATAATTACCTGTTTATTCACCTTCTACCAGATGTTCTACTGTTAAGGGGAGAAAATGTTTGGCACCATTTTATTTTTAGTGGGGGAGGGTGTTGCAACCTGAATATATATTTCTATTTTATTTTATTTATTACTTTTTCCTTAATCTTATAGTTTAAATGTCACTAAGGTCATTCTCATGCTATTTTGATTTTTAATAACAAATATTTATTTTCTGACTGGCTGTTAAGGGGAAGTGACGTCATTGTAGGAAAAAGAAGCGAAGAAGAAGGGTAGAAAAAAATGTGTTCAACGGACGGTGCTACTCTTGTATTGTGAACTCCAACGGAAGAAAAATAAAGAAGGCTGCCAAACCAATGATCAGGAGTGGTCATTCCAAGGGGGCAACAAAACCACCAACACAATGGTTCAAAAGATTAGATTCTGCAATTACAAAATTCTATGCTAGGAATAAAAAACCCAAAATAAGCCTTTCAACCCTTCAAAAAAAATAAAAGATAGGGTGGTTTAGAAGCCCCTAATTTCACGCATTCTTACTTAGCAAACCAAATTTTATATTTAACAGAATGGCTAAAACCAAAAGAATACCACAACACCTGGCTAGAAATAGAACAGCTAGACTGCAAACACAATAAACTCTCTGATCTCCCTTTTATCACTGCGACCCTCAAACGTCATAACTGCTTTAAAAACCCACTGATTGCCTCCACCCTGACTGCGTGGTGGAAAGCCCTGGACATTACAAATGTTCAATTAAAAACTAGCATGCTGTCTCCAATCTGGCACAACCTTGACTTTAGAAACAGAAAAACACCGCTCTTTCTAAAAACATGGGAAGAGAGTGGAATTTTTCATCTCCAAGACCTTATTGAAAATGATAAGCTCAGGACATATAACAATCTAACCCAAACATTCAATATAAAAAAAAGTAATTTTCTTCAATACTTACAAGTAACAGAGACAATTAAGAAAAATACGGCAATAGATCTAATCACCTTGCAACCTCCAGAACTGGCCATATATATGAAAAAAATCTCAACAAAAACAAAAAAAAACTCTCAAAAATATACAGAGCACTCTTGAACACTAACTCTAATCACTTACCAATCGCTAAATGGGAAGCTGAACTCTCAATACTTGTAAGATGACTAAAACCACAAATCTTCAGCTAATTCAATACCAGGTCCTCCACAGATCCCACATTACCCAACAGAAAATGCATAAAATGGGGTTCTCCGTAAGAGACATCTGCTCTCAGTGCACCCAGGGAACAGCTGATTCATATTTACATGCCGTATGGCTTTGTTCGCCAGTTCCACAGTTTTGGTTTCTAATCACTGAAAAACTGTCCTCCATTTTGGACTGCAGGTTTCCTCTATCTCCAAATCTATGTCTGTTAGGAGACTTGACTATGCTTGATATTCCAGCAAACCAATCGCAATCCATCCTTGCAGCACTTGCCATGGCAAAAAAAAAACAATATTAGTGAATTGGAAAGATAAAAAATTGTTAAGCATAAACTGATGGCGAAATCTCCTCATAGAATTTATTTCCATGGAAAAGATGGCTGCTCTCAGAAAAAATAAAATAACCTGCTTTGAGGAGCGTTGGACTCCTTTACTCATTGCATTGAATCTTGAATTTTCGTTTTTAGCCTGATTATCTAGCCTGCAAGCAACTGCCAGCACCACTCTTTAACAACACACTGATCTAACTGTAGTCCTGGACCTCCATGGACTTGTGGGGTGGCCTTGACCTGGGTGGCTTGAGTGGGTTGCTGGGGTGTTTTGGGTGCCTATGCGCGGGCGTGCGTCCCTTTTGGGTGCTCTTGTGGTCCCTGGGCGGTTTGGTGTTGCTCTCCTGCCCCCTCCGTGCATGTCTGGGTGGCTCTTGGGGCTGGGGGCCTGCGTGTTTTTCTGCCACTCTTTCCTCTTGCTCTCTGTCGCCCTGTCTCGTTCCCCCCCCCCCGCCTTCGCTCTGCGCCTGCTCTCCGGTTGGGTTTGGCATAGGGGGCTGTTGTCAGCCCGGGATGCTGGTGGGGGGGCTGTGGCCTTCGCTTTGGGGCAGGCATCGCTGCGCCGGGTGGGTGGCTTGGGGGTTGGCTCGTATAAGGTCCTGGGGTGGTGGGGTTCATGGCTTTGGACGGGGGGGTCTGGGGTGGGGGTGGCGCTGGGGGTGGCTACTCTTGGGGGCGGCGCTTGCGTCCTGGGTTGTTGGGTGGCGTGGTGTTGCGGTGGGTTGCTCCGCCGGCCGGTATGGGTGCCTTGGCCTGGTTCCCTTTATCTGTGGGTGCCGCTGGCATGGTTCGGGGAGTGCCTGGGGCCCGCAGTGCCTGCTTGCCCGTCTGCGCCATCTATCCTCTCTGGTGGCCCGCCATGCGGACGGGCCGGGCTGATACCAGACTGCCGGCTGGCTGGGCTGGTCCTGGCGGGGTCTTCCGGGGCGGGTGGTGCGGACCGCGCCCTGCCATGCCATGCTTGGGCGGCGCCCTGTGAGCCGGGCTTCGCGGTGTGGCTGGGCCCTTTGGTGTGGGGGGTGGTAGGGGTGGGGGGGCTGTCTAGGGCTCATTGCACAAGTGGCATCAAGGGAAGGCAATTTGGAGCGCTCTGGGGTGCTCGGTCGGTGCGCCTGGGGGCCGGCGGGGCAACTTGTAGCATCCCCTTGGTGCCCTCGGCGACTATGGGCATGGTCGTCGTTTTTTGGGGTGCTGCTCTCGGAGCTGCTTCCGTTCCAGGTCCTTCTTGCCTGCGATTCGGTCCCTGCTGGCTCTGGCCCCACCGGCGGGCACCCGCCGGCTGCCCTTTCGGTGCTGCTCTGGCCATCTGCTGGGCGTGGGCCTTGGATCCTCTGCTGGGGTCTCGGGCGGGATGGCTCTCTGGGCCCTCCCCTCGGGGGGTTGGGTGCTTGGGTGTGGGTGGGTGGGGGAGGTGGGATGCTGGCGGGGAGCCTTGGGGTTGGAGGTTGGGGTTGGTGGCGGGATGTGCTGGGCGCTCGGCTGCTTGGGGCTTCCTCGGATGTGTGTGTGGGGGGCGGTCGCTGCTTCTCGGCTTGGGATCTCGGGGGCATCTGGGGGCTGCTCGAACGTGGGGGGGGGGGGCCTGGGGCTCCTTGGCCCCTGCTTTTTCTGCTGGCCTGGCTGCATCTGCGGGCCCGGGGCAGTTCCTGGGTTTGCGGTAGCGGTTTTTGCACATATACTGGCCTACGATGCACTGATATGCCTTGGGATGTGGGATAAAACTCATACTGGGCTTAACTTTAGACACGTTTATCCCAAATACCTGCTATAGGTATTATCACTCACTCATTCCCTCTGTCCACAACCACCACCATTATAGCTAATCTTCACACTTGTCACCTTACTGGCTTGATTACACAACAAAATAAATCAGTTGAGGTGCACAGTGGGACAGGAGAGACTGAGTGGACTTGCCATGATGTCCATACAGGATGAGAGAGCAAAGAAAATGGCATCGTGGATGAGTTAACGCAGTGCAAGGCTCGTCGTATGCCCTTCAAATAGAGGTGAGTAGGTCTATAGTACTTCATATTGCAGCTGTGCCAGTTTTACTAAACTTTATAGCGACTGATACAGGTTCTGAGTTGAAATGGTTAAAGTGGGTGTCAAAATAAAGCGGTCCCTGTCCGTGGTGCTGAGATGCTTTGAATGTGTGTTAGTGACCATCCTAATGTTTTTGTTGTTCTCTAGTTTTGTTATACTTCATGTCCGTTTGATGGACTTCAAAATGACATAGTCACTCTCCGTAGTGCTGAAGCTTGTAAGCCCCGCTGTTGTGGGCATGTGTATGTTGTAAAATGATGTTATCATGAGCTTTATTATATGGGTTTAAAGGGCCCGGTCATTAGCCCCGCCCCTGGCCCGGTTCTTATTTGTTCCGCTACTGCGTCAGATCATCCCAAAAAAGCGATACGAGGCAGTATAACGGCTACTAAAAATGGAACTGATTGTGACCGCTCGCTCTGCGCCACAGAAAAGTAAACTCTCAACTATCAGCTGAGTCAGCTGTTTCAAACCCTCACATAGGCGGCTATATTGCTTTCTTCTCCTCCTCACCTCTTCCGGTCACAGGAATAGTCCATTTAAGACTCTGGAGCCTCATATGGCTCTTTGACTCTTTTGCAATGGCTCATTGTAGCTTTAAAAAAATAAAATAAAATAATGAATTGTTATTTCTTACAGAGAGTGTTGATGAGTAATGACATTAACGTCAAATAAAATGATGATAAAACAATTGATTATTTTGCAAAAACCCACTTTTCTACTTCAGCTCCTACAACCTCTACTTACCATCAACTTTCCTACACCTGTGGCTAACCTTCAGTTTTAAATCCCTTGTAAGATAACTAAAGTAACAAAAACATTATTTTGGAAGACAATAGAGATTGTATTTTTTCGTTTGGCGTATTTTTCTCTAATGTAAGTTTTTTGGAGTCATTTTTTGTTTTAGGTTCAGTGTTTTCATGCGTAGTATTATTTTTCACTCCACCGGCACTCTCAAACGCAAGCACATCAGCCGTGTGTGTGTGTGTGTGTGTGTGTGTGTGTGTGTGTGTGTGTGTGTGTGTGTGTGTGTGTGTGTGTGTGTGTGTGTGTGTGTGTGTGTGTGTGTGTGTGTGTGTGTGTGTGTGTGTGTGTGTGTGTGTGCGTGCGTGCGTGCGTGCGTGCGTGCGTGCGTGCGTGCGTGCGTGCGTGCGTGCGTGCGTGCGTGCGTGCGTGCGTGCGTGCGTGTGCGCGCGCAACTTTTTGCAATATAAAAACAATTTTAATATTGACCTTCTTTTAGTTTTTTTTAACCCAAACAAACTGCGACACAGTGACGTCATGAACCCGGAACCGGAAGTAGTGCGCTCAATACTGCGCTCTTACCGAGGGAGTGGCCGTAATTTTAAAATTAACATTTTGAACGTTTTGGAACACCAAATTACTCCAAAATAACGGATGCACACACTTGGGGTATTTGGAACCCGTTGACGCAGTTTCAGGTCGAATTCATACCGCGTCGGGTAGATATTTGCTACACGCACGCACGCACGCACACACACACACACACACGAGACCTTCCTTGCATTTATAGATAGATTTCCTATGTTTCATTTGTGTTCCGGTGGTTTTATTCAGGCATCGAAATGGGCGGCTATTGTTTTTCACACCGTTTTGTTCGGCCGCCAAGAGCTCCTGACCGCGGAATGTACTGGCAATAATATTCTTTGTCACCCTGGATTTCCACTGGATGCGTAAATGCTGCGAAACAACAGCTCAGCTGATAGGTTTCCATTAAAGTCCCATGTTACGCTAAATCACCTTGTTTGTTTCATTGATTCCCTCAATCGTTAGTTAGAGGGTGATTTGCTCCTTTCTTACTGCAGAGCGAGCACAAACACCTCCCGCTTTGATGACAAATTTGACGTGGCACTGAGCTGGAGAAGCCGCGCCTCCAGGAAGCTCTCTGCTGTCATTGACATGTAAACAGACACGCCCACGAAGGGGAGCCTTTCAGCATCCTTCACGCAGTGCTATCTATGTATTTTCTACAGTCTATGCATGTACCAGTGAACGCCCAGCCCCCACGCTCTGTCTCGTGTTTATAAAGCAAATGAATGGCTCCTTATCGTGCTTTTGCAGAGCTTGATGTCAACACATTGGTTTAAACCAGGTGTGTTGAAGCAGGGAGACATCTAAAAGTCTCAGGAATGAGGCCCTTGAGGACTGGAGTTGTCCCTCCCTGTTCCAGAGTATTCCTAACCAGCGTGGTAAAAGGAGCTCGCTCCAGCTTCATGTTACAGAAAGATTTTGTTTTTTTCACAAGTTTCTTTGTGAAGACTATCTGCCTCTGTACAAATCTTTATTTTATACAGCCTGTATTATCTTACAGGACTGAGTCAAAGAAAGATCAACGCAGGAACGTTTTATCAGCTGATTAATGTTGGTCAGTCCTTTAGATAACAATCTATATCTTTCCTTTAGTATCTCATCAGGTAAATGAAGGAATTGCATCGATGCCTAAATATTTCATGTCCTGTCAGCTGTCAGATCCAATCACACAGCAGCATGTCCAGAGAATGAAACACCTATTCTAAGGCTGGTCGTTTTCCAAGGAAAACTGATTGGCCAGGAGGTTGGGCTTTATACTGGATCAGAACTTAGCTTAGCTCTTAAATTACTACCAACCGTGCAATAAGAGGAAATCCAGAGTCGTAGTACAGACTCCTAAGATCTACACAGTCAACAGGGACAATGGCTGACCTAAAGTCAGGGACCAGGTACAGTTTGATCTTCTTTGATATAAAAATGTACAAGTCAATGTCACCAGTAGGCTGTTCATCGTCTGAAAACTGGGAGGTGGTTATCAGGATACTGGCTCCCAGCTTCTTCCCAGTTGGTGTGTACGTCTTTGGGGCAGTGGTCAGTTGGAAAATAAGGAAAGTAACAGACTGCATACCTGGGGTGATGGGATCTTGTTTAGTGATTATGGAATAACTATGAATTGGTGCCTTGGTCTCTCTCTCGTAGTTCTGTAATTATTATATTTGTATTAAAATAATTATGTACAATATATATTTAAACCTTAATTGTAACAAAGGAGGGATTGAAATGGTTAATTCCAGAACTATTATCTCTCCCAGGCCTGATCATCTCTTAGTCAGAGTTCCCTAAACAGGCCATATTGACTTTGCATCTTCATCTAAAACCACCATAACACCACTTCATAATTATTAAAAAAGAAGCACACAGGACCTTATTTGCTAAAGGTTCGCGTCTATAAAAATGTGCTAGTTTAACTGCAGACAAAAACACGTTACAGTAGATCACTAGCTGAGTGCATCAAGGATTGTATCCGTCAAACAGGCAAATTAACACAAGCTATCTCTTTGGCAAATTTTAATCTTATAAAAATGCAATTTTTGCGTCATTGTTGGAACGTTCAAAATATTGGAAGGATGACGGGCAAATAGATTAATTTATCCCCAAAATGTATCGGAGTATATCTGATACCAAATCCAGCCCTTATAAGGTGGCTTACGTTACCATCTAACACCATACAGACTGATTTCAGATTTGTGATCTCATGTTCATCAGCAAACATTTCTCTTCAACTTAATAGAAAAACATTGTGTGATAGACATAGGACATTTTGTGCAAGGTTGCAGAAAGAATCAGAGATTGGAAATCATTTTATCTGGTAATGTCTCGATTATATTAATTAATTCATGCAGTTAAACACTATCATTCATTGTTAAAACAACATGTGATGCTGAAATTACAGGCACATTACAAGCATTTAAGAATAGCAAATACTCACAAATATTTAGGGCCTTTAAACCATAATCATTATTTTTTAATGGTACTATTACAGCCTGCTCCTTTTTTAATATTCTTCAACATTTATGAGATTTCAGAATATTAACTTTTATTTTCAAACTTTAACTGCAAGATAGCTCCAACTTGTTGCCAAACCCACAGGTCCAGTAGAACAAACTTGTTTACAATAGTTTTCCTCAAAAGCTGTCATTCAGTCTGTGAACCTTTTAAATAGTTATAGTCAGTTATAATAACTGCTTATTGTTTTTGCCACTTTTAGGTCTTCATATCATTCTGAACCAAATAATTGACTACTAACCTGAAAGACACATGAGAGCCAGTAAGATCCTCGCCATCCTGATCTGCTCAGTGGATTGTTTCACTCTAGATTGTGTATATATTAGGGCACAATTTAAACAAATTTGCTACTTGTTTTTTCTTGTTGCCCAAGGTCACATTTAAACAAGGACGAGCAAAGATTTGTTTATCATGACCTTAATCAAATGAAATGCTAATTCCTCTGTGGTTCACCCTGTGGAAAAGATATTAGTCATTATGTAATTTTCTTCTTGACTGAAAAGTGTCGACCAATAATCTGATCAGACCTTTTTCAGTGCCTCATTTTATCCTCTCTACTGTTGTTGTCAGCAAAGGATTAGTTAGCAATAGAAACAGAGAAACAATTGTGTGAGTAAGACAAATACCTGTCGTCAATCTCTTAAAACATACTTTTTCTTTTTTTTTTTTCCTTCACAATGTAGTGCAATCTTTTTACAGCAGCTTTTTATGTTTTATTATTGCAACAAAACTTACATTTATTTTATTGCTTAAAATTGTGCTAATCACCAACTCCCCCTCAGGAAGGAACCCAAAGCACACACACACACACACATCACCACCACCATCCGGAATTATGTATTCATATAGTGGGGTGTGATTCTGGAATAATTTTGTGTATTTGTTTTTATCTTTTTTAGTCTAATTTTGTGTATTTATGTTGTCATTTTGTGTTTTTTTTGTATAAATATTTAGTTTTGTGTATTTCGAGTCATTTTCATATTTTTGTTGTTGTTTGGTATATTTTTCTGTACTGTATGTTTTTTGGAGTCATTTTGTGTGTTTTTGGAGCCTTTTGGTATATTTTTGTGCATTTCTGTTGTTGTTTTGTGTACTTTTTGTATAAATATTGTTTAGTTTTTTGTTGTATTTTACTCATTTGGTATATTTTTATTATAAATACCTTGAGGGCGACTTTTGAGGTGTGTGTGTGTGTGTGTGCTTGCTCCTTTGTCATGTGGGACTCTCCCAATCTCCTCCGTGGGTTCTCTCTCGCAGACACGCACACGCATCAACCGCGCTCATTCAATATAATCCATCACAGGTTGTTGAATACCACGACAAATAAACATTTTGCAACACCAAAGTCACAACTCTCTCTCTAAACGGCTCTGTGTGTGTTCTGCATGTGTTTTCCGGCACTTTCTCACACACACGCACGTGCATTAGTCGTGTGTGTGTGTGTACTGTTGTAATTTTTGCTATATAATTCGAGTTGACTTTAATTGAATTGTTTGTTAGTCCAACCCCGTGAACTGCCACCTTAACATGGTGGGGTTGTTTGAGTGCCCGAATGATCCAAGGAGGTATGTTGTCTGGGGCATTATGCCCGTGGTAGGGTCTCCCATGTCAAACCGGTCCTTGGTGACGGTTCAGACTAATCGCAGTTCAGAAGACCCTCTATGGACATTATAAAAGCAAGGACCGTGACGTCGCCCGGTATGGCCCAGCCGGGGCCCCACCCTGGAGCCAGGCCTGGGGCTGGGGCTCGAATGCGAGTGCCTGGTGGTCAGGCCTTTGCCCACGGGGCCCGGCCGGGTTTAGCCTGAAAGGACGACTTGTGCCCGCCCTCCTGTGGACCCAGCACTCGCAGAGGGATCCGTAGGGGTCGGGTGCAGAGAGGACTGGGTGGCGGTCGAGGGGGGTTGCTTTGGCGGCCCGGTCCGCATCCACAGCTTCTGGCTGTTGGGACATGGAACGTAACTTTGCTGGTGGGAAAGGAGCCTGAGCTTGTGCGGGAGGTTGAGAGGTACCGGCTCGATATAGTCGGACTCACCTCCACGCACAGCTTGGGCTCTGGATCCCAACTCCTGGAGAGAGGCTGGACGCTCCACTTCTCTGGCGTTGCCCGCTGGAAGAGGCGGCGGGCTGGGGTGGGCTTGCTTATTGCCCCCCAGCTCAGCCGCCACGTGTTGGAGTTTACCCCAGTGAACGAGAGGGTCGCGTCCCTACGCCTTCGGGTTGGGGACAGGTCTCTCACCGTTGTTTCGGCCTACGGGCCCAACATCGACGCAGAGTACCCGGCCTTCTTGGAGTCCCTGGGAAGGGACACAAGGGTGTCCATAAGTGCACGTGGCACCAGGACACTCTAGGCCGGAGGTCGATGATTGACTTTGTAGTTGTATCACCTCATCTCCGGCCGCGTGTCTCGGACACTCGGGTGAAGAGAGGGGCCGAGCTGTCAATTGATCACCACCTGGTGGTGAGCTGGATCCGCTGGCAGGGGAGGAAGCCGGTCAGACCTGGCAGGCCCAAACGTGTAGTGAGGGTCTGTTGGGAACATCTGGTGGATCCCTCTGTCAGTGGGGTCTTCAACTCCCACCTCCGGATGAGCTTCTCCCAGATCCCGAGGGAGGTGGGAGACATGGAGTCCGAGTGGACCATGTTCTCTTCCTCCATTGTCGATGCGGTCGTTCGCAGCTGTGGCCGTAAAGTCTCTGGTGTCTGTCGCGGCGGCAATCCTCGAACCCGGTGGTGGCGCCCGGAAGTACGGGATGCCGTCAAGCTGAAGAAGGAGACCTACCTGGCCTTTTTGGCTGGTAGGACTCCGGAGGCAGCCGAGAGGTACCGGCAGGCCAAGCGTGCTGCAGCCTGCGCTTTCACAGAGGCAAAAACTCGGGTCTGGGAGGAGTTCGGAAAAGCCATGGAGGAGGACTATCGGTCGGCCTCGAAAAGATTCTGGCAAACCGTTTGGCACCTCAGGAGGGGGAAGCAGTGCTTCACCAACACTGTTTACAGTGCAGGGTGGGAGCTGCTGACCTCAACTGGAGATGTTGTTGGGGGGTGGAAGGAGTACTTCGAGGGTCTCCTCAATCCCACTGCCACGTTTTCCGATGAGGAAGCAGAGGCTGAGGACTCAGAGGCGGACTAGCCTATCACCCGGGCTGAAGTCAGCGAGGTGGTTGAAAAGCTCTTCGGGGGCAGGGCTCCGGGGGTGGATGAGATTCGTCTTGAGTACCTTAAGTTTCTGGATGTTGTAGGACTGTCTTGGTTGACACGTCTCTGCAACATCGCGTGGCAGTTGGGGACAGTGCCTCTGGATTGGCAGACCGGGGTGGTGGTCCCTCTCTTTAAGAAGGGGGGGGAGGGTGTGCTCCAACTACAGAGGGATCACACTCCTCAGCCTCCCCGCCAAAGTCTACTCCAGGTTGCTGGAGAGGAGGATCCAGGAGGAACAATGCGTTTTTCATCCCGGTCGCGGCACACTGGACCTTCATCGGGTGCTCGAGGGTTCGTGGGAGTTCGCCCAACCAGTCCACATGTGCTTTGTGGATCTGGAGAAGGCGTTCGACCTTGTCCCTCGTGGAGCCCTATGGGGGGTGCTGCGGGAGTATGGGGTCCGGGGCCCTTTGCTAAGGGCTGTCTATTCACTGTATGACTGCACCAGGAGCCTGGTTCGAATTGCCGGTAGTAAGTCAGACCTGTTCCCAGTGCATGTTGGTCTCCGCCTAGGCTGCCTTTTGTCACCGGTTCTGTTCATTACTTTTATAGACAGAATTTCTAGCAGCCAGGGACCGGAGGGGGTCCGATTTGGGAACCTCAGGATTACATATCTGCTGTTTTCTGATGATGTTGTTCTGTTGGCTTCCTCAAATCACGACCTTCAGCGTGCACTAGGGCGGTTTGCAGCCGAGTGTGAAGCAGCTGGGATGAGGATCAACACCTCCAAATCTGAGGCCATGGTTCTCCACCGGAAAAAGGTGGCTTCTCCTCTCTGGGTCGGTGGAGAGTCCTTGCCTCAAGTGGAGGAGTTTAAGTATCTCGGGGTCTTGTTCACGAGTGAGGGTAGAATGGAGCGTGAGAACAATAGACGGATCGGTGCGGCGTCAGCAGTGATGCGGCCGCTGTATCGGACTGTTGTGGTGAAGAGGGAGCTGACCCGAAGGGCAAAGCTCTCAATTTACCGACCGATCTACGTTCCTACCCTCACCTATGGTCATGAGATTTGGGTAATGACCGAAAGGACAAGATCGCGGATACAGGCGGCCGAAATGAGTTTCTTTCGCAGGGTGGCTGGGCGCACCCTTTGAGATAGGGTGAGAAGCTCAGTCACTCGGGAGGAGCTCGGAGTAGAGTCGCTGCTCCTTCACGTCGAAAGGAGCCAGCTGAGGTGGCTCGGGCATCTGTTTCGGATGCCTCCTGGTCGTCTCCCTCGGGAGGTGTTTCAGGCATGTCCTATTGGGAAGAGGCCTCGTGGATGGCCCAGGACACGCTGGAGGGACTATGTCTCTGAGCTGGCCTGGTGTCGCCTCGGGGTCCCCCCAGAACAGCTGGAGGAGGTGTGCATGGATCGGGAGGTCTGGGCGTCTCTGCTGAGACTGCTGCCTCCGCGACCCGGCCCCGGATAAAAGCGGAAGAAGATGGATGGATGGATGTTTGTTAGTCATGTTGGGTAACTTTCACCAGTGTCATTGTTGAGTGTAACCGGTCGAGACTCTGCGTTGTGTTTAAAGATGTTTTATTCTGACAGCAGCAGGAACACGCACAAAAATCCTCCAGTCAGTTTTTCCCACAAACATGCCCCTACACAAATCAAATGACACAAACATGTGTTAAAATACATCGGAAGCACTTCAGAACAGGTTTAATTCAGCCAACTAACTTGGAAACATAACTAATAAAGAGATTTTTATCCAGACAGCAAAGCCACTTACCGGTGATCGTTAACAAAAGGGAAGAGGTAAGGGCGCGGGAAAACAAGTCAAAGGCAGAAGTGCCACATTTGAAACTGAACGTGGGGATACACACATGAATTAAGGTTCCACATACTGATTTGGAAACTCAACTTGTCAGGTATGAACTAATAAAATAAAATAAACTTAAGATGACAGATTTTGTGTATTTATAACAAAATATTTTACATGCACAGATAATTGACCCTGTTACATGAGTACAACTCAGGAGCAGCTGTAAATGCTTTTGGTTCTGCTCCTATCATCGGCTCAACCAGCCAGAGTTGCCATCGGCGGAGTCAGACATGTTGTCCGGGAGTCGCGCTATCAACAGCTGATGGGATTAGGCGCACCGATGACGTTGACGGCAGCGCGGACTGATGGAAACGGGAGAGAAAATAGTGCCGATTAAAACTGGAGGTATGAATTTTTTTTGTGGGCGGTTTTGTGATGTAAATGAATCAAGCTTTCAAACGCATATCTTTTTTTCTATTAAAAACGCACAGTCATGTGGCCCCGGAAACTAACCGGGACTACTTTCTTGACCAACTTCAAACGGCCAGAACTCGGACCAGGGAGGTGACCACTGAGTGAGACAATGTGTATGCACTATAGTGCTGGTGAGGATTGCATACAACGTCATGTCTTAAATAGGCGAACTATCCCTTTAAGGCAGACATACACTGTGCGATTTTTGGCCCATTTTGAGCAGATTTTTGACTCGTGCATCTATTTTTGGGATCGTGTGAGTCTCTACTAGATCGTGTGTCGTGCATCGTGTAATATATGTAGCCCTGTACAAAATTCATATAAGTTACAGAACATAAAAGATAATTTACAGAAGATAATTTACAGTGTAATAACAGACTGTGTTAATAACAGTTCATAAATACAGTTCATGGTAGTTATAAATGTTTAACAAGTGTGCTGTTTAAAAGCATAAATATAATATGTAAATTTAATAAATAAGACTATTTACATTTAAAAGATCAAACCATATAAAAGTCTTTAATGTTCATCTAAGAGAAAAGTAGAGAAGAAGAAGCTGTGTTTATTTGCGTAACCTAACTTGTTACCTGACAAATGTCAATCATTTAATTCCCGTTTTGTTGTTGGTTGTTTTAATACTCGAGCCAATCAGAGTAACGCCACTGTGTAAGGGGCGGGACTAGTGGCACGGGTTTGTGCGGGGAGTAGTGAGCACGCATGAGGAAAGAGAACAGACGCTATCGAACAGAGAGCTTATGAAGGAGGCATCGTGGTGTGGGAAGCATTAATGTTATGTTTTGAAGGTCGACTACCCGTGGTCCTGACGTAAACTTTGATGTGACCTACAAGAGGTGAATATGATTGTGTATGCCTGTGATTTTGTGCTATATCGAACTGTTATAGTGAAGAGACTGGATGTATAACGTGGTTAGTGACATGCTAGCTAGCGGTAGCATTCTGTGCCAATGTGCCCACATGTCATAGTTTTAGCATTATGATGTTTCTTAAGCTAAAGCAAAGCTAAATCGAAGAGAGATAGTGTTTGATGAAGTGGCTCAATTAAGATAATATGCTCTAAGGAGACGGACGTTGGAGAGAGAGACTGGTTTCCAACTGAAGGCCCTGCTGTTTCTGCCTTGCTGTTTCGCCGTGGCGTGCCCTGCTGCCGAGCTGTGACCGCTGTGACTGTACTTCTTTTGCCATCGCCATTGCCTTTGTCACACTGAGACTCTTATCCCTATTCTTTCTGCCCCTACTGACATAACCTGGATTCGTGAGTACTAACATTAACATGCACGTGCTTTTTGTTTATGCTCATAACTGAGTGAAGTGGCCATCCCAGTTTTTAGGCCCCACCGCACACGAAGTGTCATCAAAACAGGCCTGCAACGGGTTGGGAACTTATTTAATATTTGTTTTATATAAATGTGTGTGGGCCACAGGTATAATATTGAGTTTTGATTTGTAATTGATTTTAAAAGTGTGTTTTTTTTTAAGGCAATTTGAATATTTTATTTCCAAAAGAGGATTTAAATAATTATTTCCTTCCAAGTTACTCACAGAAAAGTTTTCCTTTCGGGAAAGTGAAGTTTTATTTGTTTATAAGTTTATTTTGAATATATCTTTTCATACCCATGTGATTTTATTTTATTTTACATGAAGATACATTTATCTTTTACTTTGTGTTGTAAATAAATTTGTGAATATTTTTGCATCTAAGATACAGTTGTGGTGGTCATTATAAGAATAGAAAAGAGTATTATAAATATATATTTATTAAGTAACGTTCAAACAAGTTGTATTTCCCTACAACGAGACCAGGCCCAGTCTCATTGTATTAACCACTCTAGTTTTATTTTCTAACTACATGGGATTTGGGTTACATATACATGGGGTCACGAGAAGCGATTAACACCTCACGACCAGCTACCGATCAGCCATCGTATGGTCGTAAAGAAATAAAACATGTTTGAAATCCAGTTGCTCCTCGTGAGGGTATCTCACAGTTGAAGCAGTGCCATGGACCGGCTCACCTCTAACTCTCACACTGCGCATGCGCGAACACCATAGGACTGCTGTAAAATTGACGGACCGTACTGCCCACGTCTGTCCAGCCAGTTCCTGGTCCATCACATCGCCGTCTTTTCTTTTTTAAAGCTCTTTTTGCGGAGATTTGCGAGTGTCTCTTCACTTCCGGGTTCTTCTTTTTTTTGTTTTCATGGCGACGCTTCAGGGTTTTTCTTTTTATAATTTGAACGTTGCATTTCCGGAGACAAGACCCCGACGTGTCGTGTATGAACGTACAGTGTGAGAATATGAATCGTGAGCTGCACTCATTCAGGCTCTGCACTTGAGTCGCACAGTTTGGGCTGGAGCTGAGTACAACGATTCAAAACATCGCACAGTGTATCCCAGTCTTTAGGGGGGGCTGGTGATGGTCACAATTATGCAATAGAGTAAATTAATTAATTTAATTGCAATAACAAAATATGCATTGCTGTCCTAAAAAGATTACACTTTTTGTAGTGTTGACCTTTGACAGCATGTGCAGACAAAGAGAGAAAAAAAATTATGCTTGGTACGATAGTGTAGAACTTATGAGTAACACCACCATGTCACAACTGCAACAGTTGTGAAAAGTCATTGACAGTCTCTTATCTCCCGCAGCGTGGTAAGACTCTTGAATCATAAGCTCACCTGCTGAAAACCAGCAGTTGTTGGATTCTGCTAATAGAAAGGTTCAAGACAGCAGATAGTTGTTGCAAAATGTATTGACAAAGAAAGAATATGACTTTAAAGGACATATGACCCCCAGGACCCCCCATTGCCCTTGGGGGGTCCTGGTCCCGGGGGGTGCTCCTGGGGCCCGGGGTGCTTGGCCTGCTGGCCGGGCCGGTCCTGGCGGGGGTCTTTCGGGGCGGGTGGCGCGTGCCGCGCCCTTGCGTACCTACTGGTACGGCCCCTGCTTGGGCAGTGCCCCGTGAGGTAGGGTGTCGGGGGCCGGAATAGGGGGCCACATCCCGGCGGGGCGGTCTGGCTTGGCCCTTGGAGGGGGCCCTGGCTTTAAAAAAAAAAAAAAAAGAACTGAAGCTCGTGGCGCGGGCGGCATCAGTGAAGGGTGATCTGGGGCGCCGTGGGGGGCTAGGTTGGGGTGCCTGGGGGCCGGCGGGGAGACTCCCAGCGGCCCCCTGGTGCCTTATGCGGCTTGGGGTGTGGTCGTCCTCCCTGGGCGGGCTGCTCCTGGTGCTGCATCCGTTCCGGGTCCTTCTGGCCTGGGGTCGGGCCCCTGCTGGCTCTGGGCTCGCCGGCGGGTGCCCACTGGCTGCCTGTTCGGCGCGGTTCTGGTCGTCTGCTGGGTGTGGGCTTCGGCTCCTCCGCTGGGGCCTCGGGCAGGGAGTTCTCTGGGCCCTCCCCTCGGGGGGTTAGGCGCGGGGGTGGGGTGGGGGGGTGGGGGGGTCGATGGGGTGGGGGTCTGGGGGTTGGGGGTGGGATCGGTGGCGTGGTGCGCTGGGTCCTTGGCTCCTTGGGGCTTTCTCGGGTGTGTATGGGGGGGCGATGGCTGCCTCTCGGCTTGGGATCTTGGGGGCGTTCGGGGGACTGCTTGGCCGTGGGGTGGTCGCCGGGGGCCCTTAGGCTGCCTGCTCTTGCTGCTGGCCTGACTGCTTCTTCGGGCCCGGGGGCGGCTCTTGGGTTTTGCAGTGGCGGTACTTGGAAATACATTTGTCATGGATGCACTGGCCTTGGGCTGTGGGATAACACTCATACTGGGCTCAACCTTAGACACGTTGTTCCCAAATACCTGTTTTATGGAATTTCCACTCACCTCTTCCTCTGTTCACAGCCACCACCATTATTCCTAAACCACACACTGGTCACCAAACTGGCTTGACAACACAACAATAAACACAATATACACAACCACAATTTCACATCACATCACTTAAAACTATTCCTCACCCATTCCATATCCTATCTTGTATCCCTCTTCCCTGCTAACTTCCCCACCCCCCTCCAACCCCTCACCTTGGTGTAACACTGCCCTCTCTTTTTTACATCCTCCCTTTAATAAAGTATTTCTTACCCTTCCCTAGGGAGGGCTGGTGACGGTCACAATTATGCAATGAAATAAATAAATTTATTTAATTGCAATAATAAAATATGCATTGCTGTCAAAAGATTGCACTTCTTGTAGTGTTAACCTTCGAAAGCATGTGCAGACAAGGTAAAAAAGAAAAAAAAAAAAAAAAAAAAAAAAAAAAAGGACATATGACACCAAAATTCATGTTGATGCTAAATGCAACAACACACTATAAATAGTGGGTAGACAAAATATTTAACAATATTATGTCGATCCTAACGTTACATTTTGCATTTTACTGTTGCTTTTTGGAGCATCACCATATATAGGGTTGTGATGCAGCAAAGAGGACCATGAGGCCGAGACTCTGCAGCCTGAGAGCTCAGACTGACTAAAAAGTTAGGTAGCATCATTGGTGATGATATCTAACTTATCCTCTCAATCTTTTCTACACTTTGGGGTGGATTCACTAAAATCTGAATTAAAGGGTAGTAAACCATGTGTGTCCCTAAATCCTTTGGTAGTTGAGACCGCCCTATTGAAATGAACATTTTGCTTGTTTAACATGGAGAGGTGACTGAGTGCACAGAGCACAAATTTGCATTTGAAGAAGTTAAATTGCAGGCAGGAGGACTTCTCTGTCTGCTGCACAAACATTAAATGATGTAGAAAACTAAATAAACACACACAAAAGCTGTTTCATAAACTTTACAACCTAATGTTATTTTTTTTACCTTAACTTAATGTGTCTACTCTGTTCCTGAAACTTTGCTCTTATTAGTCCATGGAAAAACACTATTGCCGTGTTTTTGGCTGTACTAATCAGTCAGATCTTTAAAAACGTGGAGTTTTATTGATTACCAAAAGTTATAACAGATCAGGGATAACAATGTCTGCATTTTATAGTCAGTAGTTCTACATCAGGAGAGCAGTGACATGAGACTAGCTCACCTTTATTGCACCAGTTGTTATTGGTGTATATGCAAACACCGCCACCCTCATCTCCTGTCTTGCATTTAAATCCAGCTTCAGGTAGTCCAGTTTGTTCTCCAGGGAGCGTACATTAGAACGCAGGATGGAAGGAAGTGGCGTGCTCTGACTATTAGCTTTTAGCTTGGTTGCTAGCCCCCCTCCTGCTTCTGATCACACCGCTTACGTCTCCTCTGCTGGCGGAGACCGCTGGTACAAGCCTCCGCTGCTTCACGGGTCGCTGGATGTTGTTGGCGTTGCAATCCGAGGCTCGAGGTCCAGAGTAGTCACATCTAATAAACTACAGAGCTGCCAAGGCTCACCCTTTGAGTGTGACATTTTGACCCATTCTCACTCCACATGTCACGCTTGACATTTCTCATGTTTATATTTCCCCATTCAACACTCTATTTACTTTTTTCATGATAATAAACTTTGGTCCTCACGGCTTGCCGTAGTTAGAGTAACTCTGATTGACTGACCGAGATAACCAATCCCAGACCAATCCATGTCTCCATGTGCCAAAGTCTAACCAACCACCCAATAATAGACCAATCAGAAGGAACATAAGTTGGGTCTTGATGAGCTGTCTCTAAATATTATTTTTCTCACACAACACGCGCCGAGTCATCGACAGAAAGAAAGTTTCTAGAGAACATACGTCGTCTGATATCGTTTGTATCTACCCAATTTTGTTCAATGTTTATATTGCTCTGTGTGTGTGTGTGTGTGTGTGTGTGTGTGTGTGTGTGTGTGTGTGTGTGTGTGTGTGTGTGTGTGTGTGTGTGTGTGTGTGTGTGTGTGTGTGTGTGTGTGTGTGTGTGTGTGTGTGTGTGTGTGTGTGTGTGTGCGTGCGTGTGTGTGTGTCTTAAAAAGTAACATTTTGTGTGTGTGTGTTTCTCTCTCTTTCACTCACGTGTGTATGTTTGTACTAGACATCAACTTAAATTAAGCACCACATTTTGGGCTCTGGGTACAAACCATCTTGTCGTGCCCCTACACCAGGAAACTACACTAGTATTCTTGCACAATTATATACAAATAATTTCTATTTCTTTACAATAACCTAATGATTGCTTGTATTTTATAAAGCTGTTCTACTATATTTTAGTGGTTAATTGAATATTGTGTTTTTGACAAAAAATGTCGTTGTTTGGGGGTGGGTAGGGGGGTATAATGCCTAATATTTGTATTTCCATTTAAGATTTTTTGCAAAAGGAATGTACCAGCATTTAAATGTGCGAGAGTGCACTAGATCGTGTAAACATTAGGAAGCAATTTAAACAAATTCGCGACTTGCTCTTTCTTGTTGCCCAAGGTCACCTTGAAAACAAGGATGATCAAAGATTTGTTTGGATAAACCTTAATCAAATAAAATGCTAATTTCCCTGTGGTTCACAACCAGAATCATGTTTAAACACCCTGTGGAAAAGATATTAGTCATTATTAGGTTTGGGCACCGAGTAAGGAACCGGTTCCTTACGTTCGGTACCGTTACAAAGATGTTTGAATTTTGATTAAAAAAAATTTATTCCTAAATGCCCACGCGAGTTTGTTTCCGTGGCTTTCTCTGTTTGTTTACACAGGGTTTGTATAAAGTGCGTTCAGAGCTTGACTGTAGCAACTGCAGTTTGTGTGTGTGTCTGTCTGGCTACGGTTTCAGTTTGGACCACGTAGCGGAAGGAAAATAGGAGCTAATCACCAGTAAAAAGCCCAGTAAAACTCTGAAATACAATCACCAGGAATAAATAGTTGCTCCCTGTTAATGATAGTAGCTCTAACAACTGGTAAAATGATAAACTGGTGATATACAGCCTGTACATGAAGTGCGGGGCTGCATTTACTCCGCTTCCGGGTGCTAGTGCCAGACGTCCGGTAAAGCCTGTTCCGTTTACCGAGGTCCGTGTGTGTTTAATAAGTCCGTGTGAAAGTTGGCATGTTTATGCTTCCGTCCATCCACTTTTTTTATTATATCCATGTCTTTTAAGGCTCTTATTAAATAGTCTCGGCTGGAGTCTGGGCCACCGCCATCTTGGATTAACCCCTTGCGCGTCATCACCGCAAGTCACTCAAGCGCAGAACGACTCGAATTAACGTAATCTTTCTCAACAAAAACTGTTGATTGTCTCTTGACTGCTCCAGGGTTTGAGTTTGTTTTATTTCGTTTCACATCTACCTGGGCTGCAGCTCTTTGACTGCTGCCAACTTGTTTGTGGTGTTATTTCAGCAAGTTTAACTTTTACAGTTACAGTTGGGGACCTTTGTAACTGAATACCCTAGTTACAGTACAGCAACCAAATTAAACTGTATCAACTAAGTGAATTAATCAAAATGGGCTTTGTAAAGGCTTTTTCAAATGAAAACATTATCCTGTGAAATCTGTAAACTGCTGACCTGCACAACTCAAAGAATCGAAATTGAGAATTGTTTAGAACAGGAATTGAAACTGAGAGTAAGTAAGTTAGTTAATATTTATGCTCCAAATGGGGATGAGCCAGATTTCTTTGGAGAGCTAGAGGCTATAATTCAACAAATGGGAAATTATCAAATTGTAATTGGAAGAGATTTTAACTGAGTGATGGATTAATTTCTGAACTAAAGTAACTTAGTGAGGTGTAGGAGCAAGAAAGCTGCACAGACAGTCAAAAGTATGTGTGAGAATTTGGGATTAATTGATGTGTGGAGAATTTTAAACCCAACCAACAGAGATTACACATTCTTCTCTGCTCCTCATAAAACCGTCTCTCGTATAGATTTCTATCTGATTTCCAAATCTTTTTTGAAGTCGGTCATTACATGCTCAGTTGGGAGTATTTTGATATCAGATCATGCCCCAGTAGTGCTGGAGTTGCTTCTTGTTATTGAGAGGATTCGAATGCCAAGATGGTGGTTCAATTCTTCTTTACTGCAAGAAAGTGAATTCAGGAGGCGTTGAGGAGTCATATTAACTCTTACATTGCCGTAAATGTTGCTACTGCGCCCTCCGCTGGAATAGCTTGGGAGGCTCTCAAGGCAGTGGAAAGAGGGTTTGTCATACAATATGCGCCAAATAAGAAAAAGAAAAATATTATGAAGCAGACGGAACTTGAAAGTAAAATTAAGGAATTGGAAACTGATTTGAGAAGATGCTTCAATACCAATGTTTCAAACTAAAATAGGAATATAACTGTATTTTGTCTCAGAAAGTAGAGTTTTCTCTTTTTAGGATGAGACAAAAATATTTTGAATCTGTGGACAAAATGGGGAAATTATTGGCTCATGGCTTAAGACAGAGGGAACTATCTTCACTGATCTCTGCAATCCGAGCCCCTGGGGGAGACCTCCTCACTAAATCTATTTATACTAACAATGCGTTTAAAGATTTCTATGTGGAGCTGTATATGTCGAACTGTAGTAATGATGATGAGACTATGAAATAATTTTTTGAAAAATTGCTCTGATTTCTCTGGACACCAAGATATTGTCGAAAATTTTAGCCAATCGATTGGACAAAGTAATCACCTCTCTAATACATAGAGACCAGGTGGGGTTCATTAATAAACGAAACTCATCAGACAATATAAGAAGGTTTATTGATGTTATGTGGGCAGTTTCAGACTTGGACTCTCCAATGGCTGCTATTTCGCTTGATGCTGAAAAAGCTTTTGATCGGGTCGAGTGGGGGTATATGTTAAAATTATTGGAAATTTTTGGATTTGGTAGGATATTTATTAGGTGGATACAGTTATTATACTATCAGTCAGAGGCCGCAGTTCAAACATATGGATACATTTCTCCTTACTTTAGATTAAGCAGGGGAACCCGCCAAGGATCACCACTCAGCCCGTGTTTGTTCTGCTTAGCATTAGAACCATGAGCAGCAGCAATCCGACAGGATGAGAACTTTTGCGGAATTGACATTGAGGGATCTATTCATAAAATGATGTTATATGCGAATGACATTTAGCTGTTTGTATCTGATCCTCAGGTATCTATTCCTTCAGTGCTTAATATAATCAACTCATTTTCCAAATTTTCAGGGTATAATGTTAACTGGGCAAAATCAGAGGTTCTGCCATTGACAAAGTTTTGTCCCACAGCATTGTTTCAGGAGAGCAATTTTTCCTGGCCTAGGCGGGATTTACAATATCTTGGCATTCTGTTTCCTCCTCATCTGGATGATCTTATTAAAGTGAACTTTGACCCACTGATGCAAAAAATCTCTGTGGATGTGAAACGTTGGTCATCATTATCCTTGTCTCTCTGGGGTAAGGTTAATGCACATGTAATCTGCTATAAGTTATTTAAAAAAAATTTAGATTATTTGCAAAGATTTTCTCTGGAATGGTAAGCGCCCACGAATGCATCTTGGGAAACTTCAACAGCCTGTAGAAAGAGGGGGCCTGGGACTTCCAAGACTACTCTTTTATTACTATGCATATAGCTTGAGACACCTTGCACATTTGGCATTGCCTCCAGAAAGGGCCCCACCATGGCATTCCATAGAGCAATTTGCAGCAGCGCCTTTACAATTAATAAACTGTCTGTCAAGTAAAATTAGGAAGGGTGACAAATTCTTCCCAATTATATTGCATCTTCAAGGGATGTGGAAAAATATTTTGAAGATTGTAGATGTTGACCCTTATCTAAACTGTACATCGAATATTTGGCTGAATTCGAAAGTTTGTATAAATAAAGTTTCCTTCTTGTGCACAGAATGGTTGGATGAAGGGATTGGCACTATGGGGGACCTGTACAGTGAAAATATAATGAAATCATTTGAGGATCTATCACAACAGTATGTGCTAATGGTCATTCTTTATCCAGAGATCTAAGAGTGAGACTAATGCAGTTCAAAATACTACCGCTTTTATTGGACACCAAGTAGATTATTTAGAATGGGGTTGGTAGATTTAAAACTATGTTGGAAATGTGTGATGATACTTTAATACATGTGCTGTGGTCTTGTCCACAAATCCAATTGTTTTGGATGAGAATATATAATTTTACAAAAAAAATGTATCGGGTGTACACTTTGATTTTTGCCCGTTATTGTATGTTCTTGGACACTCAAAGGTTTTGCTGAACTGGCCAAAGCACTGAAGGAACACACCAACACGGCAATACAGCTCAGCATAAAAGTCACTCTCTACTTCACCTCGCGGTCCGGATTCTGAGTTACTCTTAAACCTGTCCCCCTGAAACTGGGGTAAGTAAGAACCATAGTCTACAGCACGCATTAAATAGTGCACTCATAAATAGTGCACATTTGAACATAATAATATAAAATAGTCACAGTACTTATGTATTTTTTGACATATCATGTATTTTGGTAATAGGAAGTGGGAATTTTATGTTATGTTAACATTATGTTTGGGGTTGTAGTTAATCCCCCACTTCTGACCACTGTTGTATACATCACACTACTTACACACTGCTTACTGATGTCCACGCAACCCCATAGTCATTCTTATTCCACTCACACATAGTCTAGCACCAGGTGTTTCCATGCAGGCAGAATGTCTAGTTTGAGATAACATTACAAACACTGTTAGGTTGGAAATATCAACAGAGTGAATGAGCTTGTTTAGGTTTTTATCCCTCTCAACCTATGACCCCACCCCCAGGTCACGCATGCGCAATTCCAGTGTGTGAACAGGCTTATTCCACTGGATGATTATAGTGGTCCCATGTTTGAATCTGCACGGTAAGAGGCAGCTGCTGTCATGAATAAAGTTGATGGTGGTCTCTGTAAGACGTGATAGAAAGAGATCATCAAAGTTCAGTTGATGAAACAGTCACAGATGGACTGAGAAACAGTAAAGTTACAAACTACTAATGATATCTCATGAACTGTCACTAACAGGAGCAGCATGTGTGACACTGAGAAGATGCAGAGCTCTCCAAACATTTCAAACATATCTCCACTCTTCCTTTTCACATTACACTATGTGAGCTGTAATCTCAGTTATTGACACTAGAGGGAGCTGCAGTCCCACCATGACTGACTTCTTTTCCTGTAAAATACATGAAACAAAATGGGCACAGACAAAACCAAACAGACATCATTTTGATCATCAATTTATTCAATACTATAAAATATGTTTAAAAAAAAGAAAAAGCTGTTAAACCGTACCATTCATTCTGTAAACACTGTAAACCTGAAAACCACTAAAATGTTTCCCAGCTGTTTTTGTCTTTCCTTTTATTCTTAGTTATTGTCTGTTATCATATCATGCATTTTGTATCAATAATTTCACATGACATGTGGTGCACTTTATTGTAAATGTTAATTTTAAAAAAAAACTTTTCAAATTCCTCTCTGAACCTCCATGGAGGTTTTATCTTCCAGGAGCTTCTTCCTGTTGATGTTTCTCAATTAAATCCACCATCATCTGGTTTCTTAATTCTTCTTGGACTTTAGTCTTCTCTCTGTATGTCAAAGCAAAGCACATCTGTAATGATTCTGTCACGTTTGTCTAAAATTACCAAAATGACATGATACTGGTTCTCAGACGCAATTCCTCAGCTTTCAGAAACTGGTGGAATTTCTGCGATAGAGTAAATATTAGCAGAGTTACAGTCATTTAAATCAACGTGTTCCCCAAAATGAGTTCAGAATCCCTGGGATATCTTCTTTTCTTACAACAGACCAGACAATACTTTGCTGCCACCTGCTGTTCAGTCTTCAACTGATTCCATGTTTAAATTGAGTTTAATAATCCAACAGTTTGAAGATATTCAACTATCTATTCAATTTAATTTTAGTCCAGCTGTCCAGATTGAGGAGATCCTTCATAGTGAAGCTTGTCTGACCATCAGATCCCAATAATAATAATAGGTTTTCCATTTCTCACTGTGGCTTGGATAGCAAAATAAGCTATTCCTTTACTATCATTTACCCAACAGTTTAAACAACAATCAATTATTAAAGTCTTAATTATTTCAGAATATTCAGGAAGTTCATAAGCAATTGAATTATCAACATTGTCATAAATTATATTTTAGCGGTAGAATCAGCCCCCTCTGGCCCTCTACCTCTACATGAGCTGGTACCCATAGGGGCATAGCACCACATTTTGGGCACTCAGTACAAGCCATCTTGTTGTGCCCCTTCTGTAAGTTATGTACACTTATTTTCTTGCCAGGAAACTATACTAGTATTCTTGCATAATTATATAAAATCATTTCTATTTCTTCACAATAACCTAATGACTCCATATCCATTGCTTGTATTTTATAAAGCTGTTCTACTATATTTTAGTGGATAATTGAATATTGTGTTTGTGACAAAACATGTCATTGTTTGGGGGGCGGGGAAAGGGGTATAAACTCCTAATAAGTTTATTTTCAATTAAGATTTGACATTTAAAATGATTGTACCAGCATTTAAATGTGCAAGAGTGCACATAGTTAATTCCAATAGAATCAATATATTGCCTAAAAAAGATGTGTGTTTTAAAGGGATCATCCACTGTTTTTACAAATGTTGCCTAAAACCTTTGAAATGTCGCTATTAGAAGATCTATACCTAACAAAACGCATTATTTTGCACCATGTTTGTTTTATTAACTTTTAAAACTGGGACTACTTTACCCTGTGTCCTTTTAGTCCAGTGAGTTCTATTGGTATAGGTTGGATTTTTATCATTTTTTATGTGGAATGAGTATACAGTTAGTTGAAAAGAATGGCATATTGACTGATGCCATAACTTGGTGGAATAGTTGATTGCCAATGTAAAGATGAAAGTATTGAAAAAAAAAGTGAGCAAAAGCCAATTTTTTTTTTTTATTGTTGTTGTAATACATTAATGCAAAATCATGTAGAAATGTGGTTGAATAGTTATTTTTTCAGTGGTTGTTGTCAGCACATGTGTTTTGTGTATCTGGATTGCATTTATTGACAACCTACCAAACTCACTGTGGTTTTAGGGGAAAAAAAGTTTTTCACATTTCTTCAATAAAAAATACAGGGTGCATACACTGAAATTTGCCCTTTTGTTCACTAACCCAACCAGTCGAACAAGATGGCTGCCACCTCTGAACCTGGTTCCACTGGAGATTTCTTCCTATAAAATAGGGGACGTTTTTTTCTTCCCGCTGTCCCTTAATGCTTGTTCATGTGGGTCTTGTTGGGTTCTTTTTCTTTCTATGAACTTTATATTTTGTTAAGCGCACTGAGATGACTTTGTAATTTGCGCTATATAAATAAAGATTGATTGATTAGTGAAGTTAAGCATTTGTAGTTTTAAACATATTGAAGGTGTTTTTTACTAACTTTTTGTGTGAGGTTCTTCTTCCCCTGCAGCATCCATTACACTTACATGCAAATGGACAATTAATCAAAGTAGGCAATGACGTAATTTCCCCTGTGCTGAAGGCCTCAAAACCTGCCACTAACACCTACATTGAACAACACTAACCATAAACACATGCACTTGATAAGCACCCCTGCAGTAAGAAATGTTGAATGCTAATTTTTTTTTGTACAAATGTATGTGTCTTTATCAGATTGTACCGTAACCACCGCTGCAGCCAAAGTCTCACTCTGAACTGAATTCAAAACTTGACAGGCCTGGAGATGGAATATTGTGTCTTTCCTTGAGTTTGAACCTGTTTTGGCTGAAGGCTCTTTGTGTTTTGCTAGTTGAGAGGCACAGATGCCAGTAACTTAGTTACTTAGTAATGCATTACTCTAATATGTCCACCATAACTAATGGACAGCGGAGCATGGATGATGTTCTGTTGTTACACATCCAGTAGAAATCTGGTGTTAATCTTTGTGGTTTGTTCAGGACAGACATTATTGGACAACAAACATAGTGATGGTCATGTGAGTTATTTTATTTACACATTATTAGACACATTTTCAGGCATTTTATTTCTTACATTCAGGATAGTTTATACGAGTAAAACAGTCATTGAGAGCAGTGCTAAGGGTGTTACACCTTTTTCTAAGCTGTTGCAAGACAAACAGAAAGAAAGGCACAGCACAACTAAGAGCTGGACATTGTAAAGCCTATTTTAATAATTATTATTTATTAATCAGTTCTTCCTACAGACACACAAACTGGTGTGACATAATGAAGTTTAAATGACAAAATATGACAGACAAATGTATTCTGCACTGAAATAAAAGTTGTTCGTTTGAACTTAAAGCTGCTGGCGACGATTCCTAGCATTTTAAAAACTGAACCTGTTTTTCATTCAAAAGTTGTTCTCGTCCTCTACTGATGCCAGTGTGACCCCAAACACACTAACAAAGCAATTCCCCTTACATTTCTGTTTTTTTTCACGGATTGAAAGTTGTGCCAAAATCTTGAGGAGTGACGTCATATCACACCATAAACAAACCGGAACAAAAATAACATCAAGCGAATCACAGTTTGGCTAAAAAACACAAGATATCACAGTAAAAATTAAGTCAAAACGCTTCTTAAATATAAGAAATGTAACTTTAAACTTCAGTCTAACTTTGTATCGTAGAATATTATTGAAGATGCAGCAAAGTTGCTCTGTGTCAAGTTTAGGCTATCCTTGATGGAATCTGTCATTAAATCTTTCCACTTTGTTTCCCTGAAGTCACAAGCATTATCTTTAGAAATGCAGAAAATCTAAATAGCACAATTGAAATGGAAACACCTGACTTTCGAAAAAACACTCAAAAATCGCTCAAAAGTTTTGACGCTTTCATGAGGAGGAATTTAAAACATTTAAATATTAAAATGTGTCACAAAAGTGCCACTTTTTCTGCAATTACACGTGACGTACTCGGTCACAAGACCACTGCTCTCTGAGAAAACATGATGCGGTACGTGTGGACAGCAGAGGAGACCGGGACAGTTTTTAGCATTATACTTTAAAATGATTACTGCAACATTAGACGTGAAACAACAAAGGAATACAGTGTTATAAAGAGGTTTGGAGAGTCTGACTTTCTGCAGCGAAGTCTCGTGGGATGAGATTTCACGGGAGCTACGAGGCTCCAGCCCAAAACAACGTTGAATGGAAACGCGTTCAAAGCACAATTATACTTTGTCGACATTTAGAAATATTGCTTTTATTTTGCAAAGATCTGTAATGGAAACACAGTTATATTTACATACTTTATGTCTTTATCTGTGTTAAAAGAGGTGATAAGGAGAGCCAGCAGCAGCTTTAAGGATAATCTTTGTGGTTTCTTCTTCCACAGTGTTAGATAACAAAGTAAAATGCATCAAAGTCTATCTGTGATCAACTATTTTTTAAAGAACAAATATTGCAGAATGAAGTACTAGAACATCTACTTATAGTATCAGTACTTAGTTTCCCTACAGCCTTGATGTAGTTGAGTAGAAAGTCCAGTATTTGTTGTTAAAGTTTCAACCTAAAGTATGACTACAGCACTTAAACATAATCTCCATTACAGTCTTCAGGATCATTACTGTCCACAACTGTATGAAGCTTTTTGAAGACCTTCCCATCTTGTGGGTTTCTCCACTTCAGGGTGACTTTTCTCTCTACTTTCGACTTCAGTCTTTCTTCAAGCTGGAAAACAGTTTGTCTGAGATTGTTACACAATTCAAAATCATTTCACACACAACGTCTACCGTAAAAAAATAAAAACAAACCCTTTCTTTTCGGCTACAACAGAGAAAGACCACTTAATAGCTACTATTTTCACTTTTATTTTGACTGTTTTTAAGCAGCAGCTTGACAATAACACACTCTTTTACTTTCGTCAGCTGAGCAGGAGAAGTGAGATAAAGTACCAGAGAATAGAGGCAGAAGACCATACTGTAGCCAATCAAAGCCAGGAGTTTGTGCAATGGCTGCTCTACCTCCACTCTACAGGATTTTGAGTAGAAGGAGAACTTTCAATGACCCGCACGACATTTGTGAAGCTATGTGGCTTGATGCAGTGCTTCATGTTGCCCAATGAAGCTTGTGTATTTTTCTGTGTGTGTGTGTGTCTGTGTGTGTAACATGTCCGTCCATCCACTTTTTTCATTATATCCATATTTTCTAAGGCTCTTAAATAATCTCGGCTCAAGTCCAACGCTTGCTTCGGGCGTCGTCAGCACATCTTCGTGACAGGATGAGCATGGCAGAACGACCAGTAGTTATTTAAAGCGGAACAAAACGTATACAAGATCGAGGAATTATTCAATTCTGAATTAAATTCAGGAAAAAACCAACCACCTACTTCGAATTGGCCTTTTTAATTAGGAATTAGGTGTTTACAAGAGAATTAATAATCTTTTTAAAGAGAAATACATTTTTTTTCTGAATTAAAAGGGAATTAAAGCACTCATGTAAATGTAGCCATTGAAAAAAAATCATATACCCTTAGAACATTCTCTTTCTAAAATTGATAGTAAAATATAAACTAATTGTCCTATGGGGCATTTTGAATGACTTTAAATGTAAAGACACATATAAATCATACTAATTGTCAGAAACAATTTTGAGTTATTTACAGATTCTGAAAGTGTGGTTTCTAAGCTTTCCATTGATGTCACACACATAGAAACCAATAATATTTGAATAAGTTATGGCTGTTTGAATGTTCTTCTTCAAAGATGAAACATTTTTGTCACCTCTCGGAGCAGCCAGCTGAAGGGCTAAGGGGTTACTTTGCAGTACCCCACCCCCAGCAACATTTGTCAATAGCTGTTTTCAATTAATACCTTTGCCTTCAGTTTAGTTTTAAATTGAAACATGGCGTTGATTCAGAATCATAGTTTGATAACCTGTACGTAAACATTACCTGTGAAAAGTGATTCCACAGAATGTGGTTTGTATGTTGGGTTCATTTAAACATCCACAAGATTGTAAGTCAAATTTGTAATAAGATAATAAAACCAGCATTTTCAAAATATTTAAGCATCCTGTGTACTAGCTATTGTACATGTGTGATATTTTTAATAAATAAAAAAGTTTGGAAGATTCAGTGAATAATTCTCCACCTCTTACCAATACCCCTGTAGATGTACATGCACCAAGATGGCAGCACTTTCAGCATGTCCCTCCACAGCCAATGAGGCGTCTATTCATGGCTCCAGAGCCACATATTTCCAACCCTGACCTAGGGTCACCTTGTAGTTTGCCTTTATAGCAGGTGTATACATTTCAGATTGGTGTCATTAAGCTATAATGGTCACCTTTGCCAGCCCTCACATGAAGACATGATCTGTCTGATTCAAGCCTTGTGTTATTATAAAAAACCTTAAAAATGGCCTTTGAAAGTTTGGGATTCACCTTTTTGAGGAGGTCCTTTTTCACTGCTGGGTCATTGAGGTCCAAGGCAGAATTCCCAGAAGTTATCTTAAGCTGCAGTCTATATGCTGCTCATCAGAAAAAAGAAAAAGCTTTAATTAGTGTTCGTAGTAATGTCATTAATTGTAATGCTGTATTTTAACAACATTTATTTTGAAAATACAAACAAAAAGGAATATATTGGCCTGCATCTAAAATGCCTAACATGATATATAGTTTTTATTGTATTTATTGAGTTTTTTTAAATCTTTTTTATTGTTATTATTATTATTTGTATTCAGTTGTAGAGCATTCTAAATTTAAAGGTTGACATCTCCATAATCCATTGGTTAATAATGAATGGGCCAGTTTTTTCTCATACCTGTTGCTGATTAATGTTTTCTGTTAGAGTAATATCACATGATCAAGTCTTTTCTAATAATCCTCACTACAAAATAAGTAATAACAGTGGGTACAATCAATATCATCCAATATGCAAGGTTACAATCAGTGTTAATTATGACAGCAAATGTTTTATTTAGTTTTATTTATAGTCTTTGGGCTAAAATGCAGCATAGTTTCAGTCAAAATGAAGTTATCAGGATTATTTTAGATATAGTTTTAGTCAATAAATGATATTAAGATTTTAGTCGACTAAATCTGTTACAGAAATAATAGACCTAAATATAAAGCTTAGGAGTTTATACATTTTTTCAAGTTTTAGTTGTCATTGATCAACCTGATTTAATGTTTTTAAATTCAATGACGTATTTGATGTGATCAATGCGTAAAATCATATAATCACATGAGTTCTGATTGGATTTCGTTACATGTGATGAAATTATAGTTACATTTTTATAAACTAACAAAAATATTGATCCATTTTTATGTAGTTTTTGTTCACATGTATTTATTTTAGTTAGCCATAGTCTAGTTTTTGACATTTGGGCGACCGGGGCTCAGGTAGTAGAGGGGTCGGCTTCTGATTGAGAGGTTGAAGGTTTGATTCCAGTCTCACAAAGTGTCCTTGGGCAAGAACTGAACCCTAAGTTGCTCCCAGTGGTCGACTAGTGCCTTGCATGGCAGCTCAGTCCTATTGGTGTGTGAATGGGTGAATTCCCTGATAATGTGATGTGCTTTGAGACTACTCCAGAGTAGTGATAAAGCACTATATTAATCAAGTCCATTTACCATTGTCATTTTAAAAAATGTAGTCGACAAAAACTATGATTAAAACTTTAGTTGTATCATACAAGAAGTAAATAGTTGTATCAGTTGTACACCTATTTTCTGTGTTTGTTTTGCAATTATTTATATCTAGTTTTATAAGTGCCACAATCTGTGTCGAGAAGATTTTAGGTTCAAACCCTATTCGTTTTCTATTTTCTATGAGTTTCCATTTTGTCAGTGAACCTGGTTTTATTTAGTTTTCAGTTATTTTTTTGGTATTTAGTTGGTTGTCTGTGTGTGTGGTTCATGTCTGTGTGTTTCCACACACCCTGCTTTGTTAAGTAGACTGTGTTTGTGTTTAGTCCCTTGTGTTTCCACCCAGGTGGGCCGTGTGTACTGATTGTCTTCCCTCACCATTTAAAGAAGTGTTTGCACTCGGCATGTTTACTGCATTGTGATTGGATTGTCATCAATGTCAATTAGTCAGTTATTTAGGTAGCTTTGGTTTCTACTTTTCCTTATGTTTGCTTTGTAAATTGATTTGTTTCGGTTTTATTAATAAAAGGAATTTTGTTTAGACACCACTTCCTCTTTTATATCCACGTCTAGATTGTCCAACATCTTCCCAATAATAGTTCCTCCTTTTCACTAATAGTGTTTTGGATTAGGGTAAAAAATGTTAGGCAGTATTTTCCTAATTTATAAAACACTTTCTCAGTTTCATTTCATGATTATCATTATCCCACTAACCATGAGGTATACTGTAGCAGACAAATGGCAGTTTTTCTTCACAGGATAAAAACTTCCATTTTCCCCCCTTGGTTGATGAGGTCACAGCACAGATAACTTTCATGGAGTTGAGCATATTATAAACAAAGTCCCAGTTGCTGAAGGTGAAGTTGCTTCCATCAGACCAGAAAAAGTTTGGAGCTCTGTGTAGCCCAATCCATACCACTGAGCCCCCTGTCTCACTGTTAATCTTTTCCACCACTTTGATATTTGTCACAGTCACCAGGTCCACATAATTTTCTCGACAGTATTTCTGTGCGACTGGCCAAGTTTCATAAGAATTCACAAAAAAAACCTCGGGATCCAGCTGTGACCCTGTTGAGACAATCATTAGGGTTTTAGAGAAGGATATTCTTACACTATAATTATATTTCATAGAAATTAAGTTTTGATTTTTCATATTCTCACCATTGTAACAAACAAAACGTGCCTTATCTGAACAAAGCACGTCATACCATACATTTCCTACTAAAACACAAAACTCAGCAGCTACAGCAAAGTTAGGATGACCATGTCCCCAGTTACTATAGTTAGCACCGACTCCTAAGAATCCATCTGACCATCTCCAGTCGATTGTGCTGTACAGACCCATCCAGACCTCTGAGCTCTGACCAGCTGATGTAATGGTGTCTAGAATCTGGTCGTTCTGCTCTTTCTTTCCAATTGTGGCCAGGTCTGCATAAGTCTGCCTGCAGTAGGTCTGAGCTTCAGTCCAAGTCTTTTGATCAGCAACATAGTGGTACTGTAGGCATGTGGAGTAAGACCACCCTGTGGAGAAATAGACACTTTAATGAATGTGGAAGCACAATGTACATGCAGCGGTTTGAAGAAGTCTGACTTAATGTATGACAACAAAGGACCAAAGTTACTTTAAAGAGTAACTAAACTCTAAAACCACTTTTTTCTGCTGAATTTAAGTGTCCGTGTATGTGGTAGTGTTGTTGATCACCAAACACACCACATCACTTGACCACTAAAACACAAATACAAGATTCAGTCAGACGTATATTGATCATCTAAACCTTTAAAGATCCAGTATTTTGCTATTTTTCACCCATCTCCATTTGTTCTAAACACCCAAACAACATAGAATTTGAGGTTTATTTTCCCAAACTTAGCTATTTTCTGGAATTTTAGCCATCTGAAAAGACATTTTCAGAGCGCTCCCAAAAACAGGCTGCCTATGCCTGAGTTGACTTAAACACATGCACACTACTTGAGCATGTGTTTATCACAGTAACAGCAGCAGTTAATCATTAACAGTCTTCCTTCTCCTCCTCACCTCACAGGAATTGTTAATTAAATACGATAGTCTATTATTTTGTCCAACCGCTGCGTTGCATTGGGTCAGAAACACGTCAGATCAAGGGCAGAGCTATGGGGGGGCTGGGAGGGCGGCACACCCCCGGCCCGGCCCCGGGGGAGCCCGAATAGGAGGTAGGACATAAAGGAGCCGGGCCCCTTCCACGGCTCAGGGGAGCTGAAGAAGGCGGGCCCTCCATGACTTGTGCCCAGAGCCACCCAGAGTATGAGCTGTCTAACATCATCCATCATGCAGATTTATACAGGTGTTATATTGACCTGCTTTGTGTGACGTATGCATACTAAATTAGGTGCATGCGCGCGCAGGCTCAGTGCAAAACAACCAGAGGACTGCTGAGGCGATGGTGCACGGGAGCGGATAGCGCTATCTCAGTCTAGATCCAGTAAAAAGTTTCCATTAAAATCTTTAATTGGGCTGATAAGCAGATGTGGGACAGTGAGGAGGAGACTTAATGTAGAGATGGAAACTCATTCATTGAAACTGATCAGAATACACAGAAATACACGGAAACCTTCGTTAACGGGAGTACAGCATCCATCCTGTCTGCACATTCAAGACAGTTATAAACATCTAGAGACATAATGCCTTTAGTTTTTCTATCAGATTTGTATAAATATCTGGCAATTGAACATCGGGCCAGGAGCGCACATCTGATGACCACAAGTTTTCAGGAATGCTGCATGGGTCCCACAATCGTTCACCTGTACTTAAAGTGAGTTTCCTTAAAAAGGTGGCCGCATCCTCAGCTTCCTACATACTACAAACTATTTATGAGCCTTAACAGCGGTTCATTCATTGCCATTTTTCAAGCGTCATATATGTAACAACATGGTTTCTGCACAGTGTTTGCGCGCGCACTTCAGTCACGTGTCCCGCTCATTCTTCAAGTTAAAACATATTAAAAAGCAGTTGAGGAGCACAGTGGGACAGGAGAGACTGAGTGGACTTGCCATGATGTCCATACAGGATGAGAGAGTAAAGAAAATGGACATACAGAGCATCGTGCATGAGTTAATGGAGTGCAAGGCTCATCGTATGCCCTTCAAATAGAGGTGAGTACTAACCTGCGCACGCATGTCTGTCATTTTGAAAAAAAAGGTATTAATCTTTCCTTTAATTTTTAAGGTTAGGGTTCGGGTTAGGCTTAGAATTAGGGTTTATCTTGTGGGAAATATTAAGATAGCAAAATACTGACCCAGCTTCTTCCCAGTTAGTGTGTACGTCTTTGGGGCAGTGGTCAGTAGGAAAATAAGGAAAGTAACAGACTGCATACCTGGGGTGATGGGATCTTGTTTAGTGATTATGGGATAACAATGAATTGGTTCCTTGGTCTCTCTCTGGTAGTTCTGTACTTATTATATTTGTTTTAAAATAATTATGTACAATATATATTTAAACCTTTATTGTAACAAAGGAGGGATAGAAATGGTTAATTCCAGAACTATTATCTCTCCCAGGCCTGATCATCTCTTAGTCAGAGTTCCCTAAACAGTCCATATTGACTTTGCATCCTCATCTAAAACCACCATAACACCACTTCATAATTATTAAAAAAGAAGCACTCAGGACCTTAATTGCTAAAGGTTCGCATATATAAAAATGTGCTAATTTAACTGCAGACAAAAACACATGTTAAAGTGGATCACTGCGTCTTTGTTGGAATGTTCAAAATATTGGAAGGATGACGGGCAAATAGATTAATTTATCCCCAAAATGTATCGGAGTATATCTGATACCAAATCCAGCCCTTATAAGGTGGCTTACGTTACCATCTAACACCATACAGACTGATTTCAGATTTGTGATCTCATGTTAATCAGCAAACATTTCTCTTCAACTTAATAGAAAAACATTGTGTGATAGACATAGGACATTTTGTGCAAGGTTGCAGAAAGAATCAGAGATTGGAAATCATTTTATCTGGTAATGTCTCGATTATATTAATTAATTCATGCAGTTAAACACTATCATTCATTGTTAAAACAACATGTGATGCTGAAATTACAGGCACATTACAAGCATCTAAGAATAGCAAATACCTACAAATATTTAGGAGCATTAAACCATAATCATTATTTTTTAATGGTACTATTACAGCCTGCTCCTTTTTTAATATTCTTCAGCATTTATGAGATTTCAGAAAATAAATTTTATCTTCAAACTTTAACAGCAAGATAGCTCCAACTTGTTGCCAAACCCACAGGTCCAGTAGAACAAACTTGTTTACAATAGTTTTCTTCAAAAGTTGTCATTCAGTCTGTAAACCTTTAAAATAGTTATAGTCAGTTATAATAACTGCTTATTGTTTTTGCCACTTTTAGGTCTTCATATCATAACTTTCTGAACCAAATAATTGACTACTAACCTGAAAGACACATGAGAGCCAGTAAGATCCTCGCCATCCTGATCTGCTCAGTGGATTGTTTCACTCTAGATTGTGTTTATATTAGGGCACAGTTTAAACAAATTCACTACTTGTTTTTTCTTGTTGCCCAAGGTCACCTTTAAACAAGGACGAGCAAAGATTTGTTTGGAATGACCTTAATCAAATGAAATGCTAATTCCTCTGTGGTTCACCCTGTGGAAAAGATATTAGTCATTATGTAATTTTCTTCTTGACTGAAAAGTGTCGACCAACAATCTGATCAGACCTTTTTCAGTGCCTCATTTTATCCTCTCTACTGTTGTTGTCAGCAAAGGATTAGTTATTTGAAGGATGTTTATTCAGCTGTTCTGTGTGTGCAGTAAGACATACTGATTCCATAGACAGGATACCAGATGTATGCCATAATTACGTTAGTATACATTATCTGCCGGAGCTAGACAGGCTTGTATTCTGGTTCAAGTACCAATTTGATTGATAAACCGTTTCCTCTGTCATATTGTCCAGAGTAAACTGATTCCCTGTAGGGTAATGAGCAATGTTTGGAGTTATGTCTTTGTTGGAGATATACGGTTCGTTTTCCCTGACCAGGCAGAGTATGCAGTGATCTCACAGGTCTCATTTTTTGTTACTTGTTCAGGACTCTGATTGTATTAATAAACTGCCTATTATTTACATATCAGTTGTCCCAAAGACTACTTTCACATCCCCTTTTTGTCATCGTCATCCACACCACAAGATGGTAACTACAGTAGTTAGCTTTAAAAATAACTGTTCTCTGTCTTTGTCACGTTTTCAGATCAGAACTTTCGTCCAAAAGAGATCCAGATAATTGACTACTAACCGGAAAGACAAATGAGGGTGAGTAAGATCATTTTCATCCTCATATGTTCAGTGGATTGTTTCACTCTAGATTGTGTAAACATCCATCCATCCATTTTCATACCCGCTTATCAGGGTCGCGGGGGTCTGCCGGTGCCAATCTCCGGCTCTCATAGGGCGCTGGGCGGGGGTACACCCTGGACAGGGCGCCAGTCCATCACAGGGCAACACAGACAGACAACCACTCATTCACTCCTATGGGCAATTTAGAGACTCCAATCAACCTTACAGTCATGTTTTTTGGATTGTGGGAGGAAGCCGGAGTACCCAGAGGAAACCCACGCAGCACGGGGAGAACATGCAAACTCCACACAGAAAGGGCTTGAACCCAGGACCTTCTTGCTGTGAGGCGGACGTGCTAACCACTAAGCCACCGTGCGCCCTTTGCGTAAACATTAGGAAGTGATTTAAACAAATTTCCTCCTTGCTTTTTCTTGTTGCCAAGGTCACCTTGAAAACAAGGATAAGCAAAGATTTGTTTATAATGACCTTAATCAAATAATCCATTTAACTAAGATTTACATGCTGTTCTGAGAAGTAAAAGCAGCGACTCCTAAAACTAGTACTTTATATACATAATAAGATATAATATATACTTATATTGATATATGAAATATTGTAGTTTTCTATATCGCCAAAATAGAAAACTCCCATAAATCTTGAATCTCGATATATCGCCCAGCCCTAATTCCTAAATTATAAAACAGCCTAAATAAAAACTTAAATGTGTATATGAAGCACATGTGTTTATTTAATATACTTACAGTTTATATACAAGTCAACACGTTGCATATTTACTGTTAATTTCACATTGCTTGTCTTTAAGTTTGACATTTACATGTTATTTTCATTACATATTTTATTTTAATGTGTCATGCTCACTCATAGGGTTCTCTGGTATTCACTAATGACTTATTAGACACATTTGTTGCACACTTTACATTCTTTAACACTTTTTGAATGGAGTGTATATTTATGGTGCTTGTGATTGGCTGATTTTTTTCATACTGACTTACGTGGTTCCTTCCGCTGTGGGAGACGCTAAAATCTCAGTTATTAATCTAACAGAACGTTTAACTGTGTCCTATCCTGCTGCTCTTTAGGAAGGTACTGTAAGCTCTCTGTCCCATTTCACAACGTATTTACATGAGTTATTTGTTTTTTTGGCCGGAACATCTTTCTTCATTCATCTCTTTTCTGAGTTGTTTCCAGGTTTGTTGCCACTGTCGGCACTATTATCATGAGAACTGTCACTTAGGTCGTTTCAGGTGGCAGTTCTCGCGAGGCTAGTGACGGTGTTCAGTTTAGTAAGGCATCTTTTAATTATTATTACATTAAAACACGGGATATTTACGGGAAAATATTAATACGGGAAGATATCGGGAAAGAAGGGTAAAATATGGGAGTTTCCCGGCCAAAACGGGATACTTGACAGGTATGCTCTGGCTACGGTTTTAGTTTGAACCGCAGAGCGGAAGGAAGATAGGAGCTAATCACTGGTAAAAAGCCCAGTAAAACCCTGAAATACAATCACCAGGAATAAATATTTGCTCCCTGGTAAAGATTGTAGCTCTAACAACTGGTAAAATGATAAACTGGTGATATACAGCCTATACATGCAGTACGGGGACGCATTTACTTCGTCTCTGGTCCTAGTGCCAGCCGGTAAAGCCTTTTCCATTTACCGTGTTTACCGAGGTCCGTGTGTGTTTAATAAGTCCGTGTGAAAGTCTGCATGTTTATGCTTCCGTCCATCCACTCTTTTTATTATATCCATGTCTTTTAAGGCTCTTATTAAATAATCTAAGCTGGAGTCCAGGCCACCGCCATCTTGGATTATGTCATCAATATCTCCACAAGTCGCACAAGTGCAGAACGACCCGAATTAACGTAATCTTTCTCAACAAAAACTGTTGATTGTCATATTTCTGCTCCAGGGTTTGAGTTTGTTTTATTTAGTTTCACATCTACCTGGGCTGCAGCTCTGTTTTTTACACTGATGACAACTTGTTTGTAGTTTTATTTCAGCAAGTTTCACTTTTACAGTTACAGTTGGGGACCTTTGTAACTGAATACCCTAGTTACAGTACAGCAACCAAATTAAACTGTATCAACTCAGTGAATTAATCAAAGTGGGCTGTGTAAAGGCTTTTTCAAATGAAAACATTATCCTGTGAAATCTGTAAACTGCTGACCTGCACAACTCAAAGAATCAAAATTGAGAATTGTTTAGAACAGGAATCAAAACTGAGAGTCGGAATCAGAATCAGAATTGTTAAAATCTAAACAATGCCCAACCCGACTCATCATGTAATTTTCTTCTTAACTAAAATGCTACACCAATAATCTGATCAGACCCTTTTGAGTCCCTCATTTTCTTTCTACTGTTGGTGTTAGCAAATAATTATGTGATCCAGTGAAAACCTTCTTTATTTACTGTAAGAATGGCCTATTGGGTAGGCTCAAAAAGTAGTCCGAGGTTCCCAAAAATGCAGTCAAAGTGTATTTATTTACAGTGGTAAAAGTGCAGCAGTATTTACCTCTTATATAGTACTGAGGGGGAGGTACCAAAGCACATGATCTGAGGGGAAATCAATTAACTCATCTCAGACAAATTAATGACCAAAAATGCATTTAACATTTACCAAACAATTGTATATTAACTTTAGCAATGTTAAGAGGTGAGCAAATTTTGACATATACTTGAAAAATAGTTATTTGTATTTGCTAAGAAACACCCCTCCAACTCTATTACATGTGGTACCTTCCAAGAGGCACACCACTCTATAAACCAACCACAGGCTTCTATTCTGTTTGCCACTTCCTGGTTTAACAAGCAAAGCACATGGAGCAATGGGTGAGAAACACTTATACTACTAATAATGCATTAGTTTTTACATTAAAACCTTACAAACAGTTTAGAAGGCACGGGGTAGCCCTAGTTGAATGTACTGTAACCCTCTTTTCACTCCAGTCCTTCTGGCGTTGAGTAAAAACGGGATACGATAGTCTTAACCCCAGTTTTCTCTTTATTTCCTCCACTTGGGAACATACCAACACGGCAATACAGCTCAGCATAAAAGTCACTCTCTACTTCACCTCGAGGTCCGGATTCTGAGTTACTCTTAAACCTGTCCCCCTGAAACTGGGGTAAGTAAGAACCATAGTCTACAGCACGCATTAAATAGTGCACTCATAAATAGTGCACATTTGAACATAATAATATAAAATAGTCACAGTACTTATGTATTTTGGTAGTAGGAAGTGGGAATTTTATGTTATGTTAACATTATGTTTGGGGTTGTAGTTAATCCCCCACTTCTGACCACTGTTGTATACATCACACTACTTACACACTGCTTACTGATGTCCACGCAACCCCATAGTCATTCTTATTCCACTCACACATAGTCTAGCACCAGGTGTTTCCATGCAGGCAGAATGTCTAGTATGAGATAACATTACAAACACTGTTAGGTTGGAAATATCAACAGAGTGAATGAGCTTGTTTAGGTTTTTATCCCTCTCAACCTATGACCCCACCCCCAGGTCACGCATGCGCATTTCCAGTGTGTGAAAAGGCTTATTCCACTGGATGATTATAGTGGTCCCATGTTTGAATCTGCACGGTAAGAGGCAGCTGCTGTCATGAATAAAGTTGATGGTGGTCTCTGTAAGACGTGATAGAAAGAGATCATCAAAGTTCAGTTGATGAAACAGTCACAGATGGACTGAGAAACAGTAAAGTTATAAACTACTAATGATATCTCATGAACTGTCACTAACAGGAGCAGCATGTGTGACACTGAGAAGATGCAGAGCTCTCCAAACATTTCAAACATATCTCCACTCTTCCTTTTCACATTACACTATGTGAGCTGTAATCTCAGTTATTGACACTAGAGGGAGCTGCAGTCCCACCATGACTGACTTCTTTTCCTGTAAAATACATGAAACAAAATGGGCACAGACAAAACCAAACAGACATCATTTTGATCATCAATTTATTCAATACTATAAAATATGTTTAAAAAAAAGAAAAAGCTGTTAAACCGTACCATTCATTCTGTAAACACTGTAAACCTGAAAACCACTAAAATGTTTCCCAGCTGTTTTTGTCTTTCCTTTTATTCTTAGTTATTGTCTGTTATCATATCATGCATTTTGTATCAATAATTTCACATGACATGTGGTGCACTTTATTGTAAATGTTAATTTTAAAAAAAAACTTTTCAAATTCCTCTCTGAACCTCCATGGAGGTTTTATCTTCCAGGAGCTTCTTCCTGTTGATGTTTCTCAATTAAATCCACCATCATCTGGTTTCTTAATTCTTCTTGGACTTTAGTCTTCTCTCTGTATGTCAAAGCAAAGCACATCTGTAATGATTCTGTCACGTTTGTCTAAAATTACCAAAATGACATGATACTGGTTCTCAGAAGCAATTCCTCAGCTTTCAGAAACTGGTGGAATTTCTGCGATAGAGTAAATATTAGCAGAGTTACAGTCATTTAAATCAACGTGTTCCCCAAAATGAGTTCAGAATCCCTGGGATATCTTCTTTTCCTACAACAGACCAGACAATACTTTGCTGCCACCTGCTGTTCAGTCTTCAACTGATTCCATGTTTAAATTGAGTTTAATAATCCAACAGCTTGAAGAAATCAACATTGTCATAAATTATATTAGCGGTAGAATCAGCCCCCTCTGGCCCTCTACCCATAGGGGCTTAGCACCACATTTTGGGCACTGGGTACAAATCATCTTGTTGTGCCCCTACTGTAAGTTATGTACGCTTTTTTTTTTTTTTTTTTTTTCTCGCCAGGAAACTATACTAGTTTTCTTGCATAATATTATAAGATTCATTTTTATTTCTTCACAACAACCTAATGATTCCATATTCATTGCTTGTATTTTATAAATCTGTTCTGCAATATTTTAGTGGCTAATTGAATATTGTGTTTTTGACATATTTTTGTTACAATTTAGTGTTGGCTGGAAAAATGTCTTTTTTGGGGGGGTATAACTCATCATATTTTATTTCCAATTAAGGTTTGACGTGCAAAAGGAATGTAGCACATAGTTCATTCCAATCGATACAATATATTGCCTAAAAAAGACGTGTGTTTTAATGCTCACCTCTGAAGAATTGAGTAAGCACTTATTTTCCCTCATTTGACTTTCTCTCCCTCTCCTTTCTTTCCTTGCGTTTTTGACAAAGCTGGTTCTCCTTTCTTGATTGATAAATATATATATATATATATATATATGCACACACACACACACACACACAGTGGAGCCAAAAAGTATTTAGTCAGCCACCAATTGTGCACGTACTCCCACTTAAAAACATGAGAGAGGCCTGTAATTTTCATCATAGGTATACCTCTACTATGAGAGACAAAATGAGGAAAAAAATCTAGAAAATCACATTGTAGGATTTATAATGATTTTATTTGCAAATTATGGTGGAAAATAAGTATTTGGTCAATAACATAAAGTTCATCTCAATATATTGTAATGTACCCTTTGTTGGCAATGACAGAAGTCAAACGTTTTCACACACTGTTGCTGGTATTTTGGCCCATTCCTCCATGCAGATCTCCTCTAGAGCAGACTTTCAACTCCCTCCAATGGTTTTATATGGGTTTGAGATCTGGAGACTGGCTAGGCCACTCCAGGACCTTGAAATGCTTCTTACAAAGCCACTCCTTTGTTGCCCGGGCGGTGTGTTTGGGATCATTGTCGTGCTGAAAGACCCAGCCACGTTTCATCTTCAATGCTCTTGCTGATGGAAAGAGGTTTTCACTCAAAATCTCACGATACATGGCCCCATTCATTATTTCCTTTACACGGATCAATTGTCCTGGTCCCTTTGCACAGAAACAGCCCCAAAGCATGATGTTACCATATATATATAATAAATTCTTTAAAAAAACAACAACAACAAATAAAAGGTCTGCATTATCTCCTAATACTTTTACTTAAATACACGTAAAATAACTCATATACATACACCAAATAAATCAAATACCTTAGACGCCAACATTTCTAAAAATCTTTTTCTATTTTTTTTTTTTTTTTTTTCTTTCTGTATCGGTCTTAATTTATATTCTAATTTTCTGAGAAACTGAATTTTGGCTTTTCATTAGTTGTCAGTTATAATCATCAAAACTAAAAGAGTCTGTGTGTAATGAATGAATGGTTTCACTTTTTGAATGGAATTACTGAAATAAATCAACTTTTTCATGATATTCTAATTATATGGCCAGCACCTGTAGAAATGATTCTGAAAGAGAAAGACTGACATAAAATCAATTCTGTGAGTTGCAAGATGAATGCAGCAGGGGGCGTCTGTCCTGGTTGACTCTTTTCCAAGTAATGTGAGAGAACTTCCAACCCATCTTCATGGTCAATATTTGTGTAAAGGGATTCAACATCCATAGTCAAAAGAAGTGCTGGCCCTATATTTCTAATTTCTTTAATTTTATTGAGTACATGTGTACTGTCTTGTATAAAAGAGGGCAGCTCTAACACAAATGATTTAATGTGAAAGTCAACAAATTTTGATGCTGGTTCTGTGATAGACTCATTCCCACTTATTATACTGTAGGTCTTCCAGGAGGGTTTTTAGGTTGTTATTGACTTCCGAACTATATAGATAGGATTTTGAGGTTGTCACACAGCAAAAGGTCATGTTCATTCTGAGAAATCCACCTTTGATCCTAAGAGCATTTCTTTAAGTTCAGTCTTTATTTGCTCTGTAGGATTAGACAATAAAGGCTTGTAGTACGCACTGCTGCTCAGCTATCTCAAGGTGTCTCTGCCCCTCACCACCACTGCTCCACCTTTGTCTGCTCTCTTGATTATGTTGTCATCATTTGAGCTGAAAACCATTTCAGTGCCTCATTTTCTTCTTTCGACAGATTCCCTTTTCTTTTCGTCTTTGAGGCAAACAATTTGTCCACTTCATATGTCACTTTTCTGTAAAATGTTTGATACAACACTAACTCCAATCAAGCTGCCTCTCGCTCTCCTTACAGCCTGCTTCGAACAAATGTGTTCAAAGTAGGATGGAATGTGGTAGGAATGAAGGTGGACTTGGGCTTAAATAATGTTTGTAGATTCTGTCTGAATATGATAGCATGAGGTCATAAACAGGCACAGGCTGGAAATTGCTGTTAATCTTGTTATGGTCATTTTTATATTCATCATCATATCGTCAAATGTATGTTCATGTGTACAATTTGTCATGTTTTAATACATGATGATTCCATTACTCTTTACACTTTTGAACAGCTGAATCATGATTAAACAGTACAGATCGTATTATTCTCAGTGCAGCACAGAGTCTCTGCTCACATGCAAATATACACTGACGCACACACTTATCAAGGACAGATAAAGACTGGCGCCCGAACCGTCCTCATAACATCTTTATCATCCTCCAACATTTCCACTGGGAGCATCTGACTCCCTCCCTTTTGTCTCTCAGGGTTGGGACCTTTTCTTATCTGTATAAAACCTTAAGCTGAAACTGTTAGAGAGAGCGGCTCTGCCTTCGGACCTCCGGCCGGGACGGTCACTTCTTTTGTTCCATCTTGTACTTTTTTACTTAGCTTTAGAATAAACTTTTTCATAAAATCATCAATGCTCCGACTGGACTCCATCATTCAACCAGAGCAATAAATCATGTCTCCAAATGAGGTCAACCGCAAATTTTGCCGTAACACTCTTCTCCTGGAAACTGGTAGGAGATGTTTTGATATTTCATAAACTTGTCCATGAAAATCCAGTAAAAATGTTGGTTATAGTAAATACTCTGAAGTTACCTAAATATTGTGAAAATTTGATGCATGACATTATCACACATGTATGGAAGCCCGTTTCCGCCACTAAAATAAATAAAAAATCACCAAGGAAAGTCATAATTATGAGAAACAAAGTCATAATTATGAGAAAGAAAGTCATAATCATGAGATAGAAACATTTTTGGTACATCCATCTGTACCCATGGCACTGACCAGAAGTCTCCATTTGTTGTTCAATAAACCGAGCTACTTCAGCCACATCAGTTTTATGCTTTTGACGCCAGAGCCTCTTTTTGTTTAGTATCTTTTCGAGGGTGCGTTTACTCAGTATATTTCTATGTGAATTTGCAAGCAAACAAAGTATTTCATCATTTGTAAAGCCCTGTCTAAAGTAGTCTTTGATAGTCTTATCAGCCATCTGTCAGTGTCAGCTCACCACATGAACAAGCTGCTGTAAATGTGTTGAAGTATCTCATAATTATGACTTTACTTACTCATAATTATGACTTTTTTCTCATAATTATGACTTTTTTCTCATAATTATGACTTTCTATCTCATAATTATGACTTTACTAACTCATAATTATGACTTTCTATCTCATAATTATGACTTTCTTTCTTTCTCATAATTATGACTTTGTTTCCCATAATTGACTTTCCTTGGTGATTTTTTTTTTTAGTGGTGGAAACGGGCTTCCATACAAATGTCACTTTTGTGGAGAACAAGAACATGAGACACATGTGAACTCGGTAACTTGAGCAATTAAGTAACAGTGATTTCTAAATCTGAAGTGGAATGCTCTTTTGATAATGGGAATTGTCTTTAATACTTAGGTTAGATTCTTCTGTTGTACCTCGGACTATTGTTTTATTTCTCCTTTTGCTCCACTTCAAATATTTGTGAATTGATTACAAAATTCACACAACAATAACAATGCACAGCTTCTTGAAAAATCCAGTGTAATTTTTTTTGGCGGTGGTTCCACCAAATATGTGTTCAAGGCCCACCAGCAGAAGAGGATTTAATTTGTCCTGCTTGTTAAGTCAATAGCTGGATGTAAACTATGTAGAGTGGTTATTGTTAAACTGTTGGACCAGAATGTTTGTTGTGCTTGTAATCTTTGTTATTTATGTTCAGCTGTTTATACTTTTTGCCCATAAACAAATTGTGATTGTGTTATTAGGTATATAAATTATTGGTACGATAAGTACTTTTAAGAGGCATTGGTGTTTTAACTGTATCGCATGAAAGTGTATTACCTTTTTTCTGCAAGACGTATCTTTTTTCATAGATCAATACTGTAAAATTGAGCATTTTATAAAACAATTCTGAAGGCTGAAATAATTTGTATCCCCCTATGACTTTAGCTGTGTTTGATGAAACTCGTCCTAATTCACAAGTTTTGTTATGCAGGATCAGAAATGTCTACAGAATAAACCCCATGATGTTAGTACATCACCTGAGGATTATAGGGGGGGATACATTTTCTGGCAGGCGCAGTGAAGCAGGCTGAAATCATTTGTATCCCCCTGATAACATGTTCTGGTCGACAGTCCTGTATTGCAATTTGTCTGTGTTGAGAATTTCTGAATAAATGCTATGAAGTTATGATGATCAACAGTGGGTGAATTTATAAAAAATAAACCAATATCTATAGATAAGATACCTGTGGAAAGGAAAGTGAGTTACAGCAACAACCATTGTTGGCAGTGCTGCAGTAAGTTCATCAGAGAAATGCTCACAGTAGTGTTTTTACTGTATCAGAAGTTGAACAAATTGATCCTAAAGATTGAATTACAGCATGTTTGGATCTAGTACCCAGAAAGCATTTAGCCAACGTTTAGTTAGCAGGCTGATTCGCCAAGCAATATTACACTTTAATAGAAAAAGGAGAAGAATATGACATTGTCAAGCAGCGCTATGAATACTATTAACTTGGGCAACACGTAATGTACAGAATAGCAAAGCATTTATTTAGGTAGAAATGTCACGTGTTAGATTACCGAACATCTTTGACAATCAAAGCATGATCGTAACATTCTACATTTAGTTTTATAAGCCTTTTCACACTATATATATACAGTATTTGTATATATTCACATTGATTCTTGTTTAAGGCTGGACAGTCATCATGTGTATCAAATAAGAGGCTGTTTGAACATTGTATATGAGAGTTGTAGTAGTTTTTCTATTATGGCGTGCAAAATAATGTAACTTTTTTGCTCATCTTGGAGTCAAGAATAAATGTACATTTGATGTGAAGCCATTGAAAAATAGCCAAGATACAGCATTTAGAATGTGATGGCAAAGGCTTTTTCAGTGGCATTACAGGCCCCTCCCACTGATCACAGCCTGTTTTTTCTTCATCAGCGACCTGCTCCCATCTTATAAGATTCATCCAACACTATGTTGAAGTCAACACGACTTATCGTCTTTCCGCTAGAGCTGTTATAGTCGGACGCCACTAAAAGCGCCGCCCTCTGAGAACGCGTGGCATGATGGGTAATTTCGACATTGAGTCTTGTTTAGGGAAGGACAGTCATCGTGTGTGTCAAATATGAAACAGTTTGAACATTGTATATGAGTGTTATATGCATTTTTCAAATATGGTGTGCGCCATGAACTTTGACCCCTACTCATCGTTTACTGGTAGGTCGTACAGCTTCGGTCTAATGAAATAAAATGCTCCACTTGAGATGAGTTCTTCAGAAATGTAAGCACCCAACTTGTACAATAAATATTCGCAGAGACATGGAAATATGTTTTTTGACGCAACCTTGACCTTGACCTTGACAATTTGGCGCCAAAAAAGGTCGACTGCACACCCTTGACATAGCCTCTATAAGATGACATATGTGTCAGTAGTGGTGCATTAATAGCCTAGGAGGAGATCCACGACAAAGGAGTTGCAGAAAAGTTGCGGAAGAAAAATAATAAGAACTCCTACGATAATTATTGTATTTGGCAATTGCCAAATACAATAATAGCTTAATAAAAAAATGGAGGTCTGTTGCTTTGATACGGTTTCTCACATCAGTTTTAATAAAGTGCTTGATGCCTGTGTCAATAGTTGAAGATGAAGCTTCACGACAATGATCCTCACCTTTAATCCAGGTCACACTCTGCCCTCAAATTTTACAAAGCTCATGAAGAGAAAATAAGAAGAGACTTTAAAGGAAGGGACGACTGCATTTTAACACAAACAGCAAACTGTCTTTCACTGCTGATGTATGGACACGGGTAGACCGTAGCTGGGTTTCCATTACAGATTTTTGCAAAATAAAAGTGATATTTCTAAATGTCGACAAAGTATAATTGCGCTTTGCACGTGTTTAGGGCTGGAGCCTCGTAATTCCAGTGAAATTTCACCAACATTTATATTTAAATAGATTTGTTATATATTTAAGTTTTAACAATAACAACCTGAACAAAACACTGCACGTTTAACATTAACTAAGTATAAAAAAAAAACCTGTCGATTGCACTTCTCCAAACAAAGACTGTCCAGGATGTTTCCGGGAGTAGATGCTTCTTGTGAACGTTGTGGCTATACCCCTGCTTCAGTGTCTCACACATTTTGGAACTGTCCGTACATCACCTTCTACTGGTACAAAATAATAGAGACTTTGTCAGTCATTTTCAGTGTTAAACTTCCAGCCGATCCAGTCATGTCATTATTTGGTGTTGTACCTACAGATATACATTTGAACAGTTCGCAAAGTAATGTATTATGTTTTGTGATGTTGCTAGCCAGACGTCTAATCTTACTAAACTGGAAAAATAAAATCCCTCCTACTCATCAACACCTTCTCAGAGATGTAATGCAATATTTACAATTGGACAAATTAAATATTCTTTAAAGAAAAACGAACAAATGATTTAATCAATCCGGCAACCCTTTATTAATTACTATAATGATATGTAAATTTGGACGGACCTCCTAATACTTAATTTGACCTAGTTATTCATTTTGTACATCAGGCCTCAAGTGTGTGCAGGATTTTTTATTTTATTTTTACTTTTGTGTCTTTGTTTTTCTTTTCTTTTTCTTTTCTTCTCAGTTTATATTCAATGTATACATGTGAATGATGTGTATAAAACTGTTGAAAAAAAGGTAATAAAAATAATTTGGAAAAAAAAAAAAAAAAAACTGTGCAAGATAAAGATTAAATACAGTAAATAAAAAAAGACTTATCAAAACAATAGTCACGGTAAAAATGTATGAAAAATGCAAAATTAACAATAACCACAGTAAAAAAAATTTGTTTTTAAATTATAAAAACGGTTAAAAAAACTGTAATAATTATGGGAGGCCGTTTAGGAAAAAACACAGTGAAAATGAAAAAAAAAACAACGAAAACTATGGGAGGCCGTGTAGGAAACTGCGGTCAAGCCAGCCGTGGTTTGCGTTTGCCTGGTCAAATCAGCCGCACGTTGATGTGGAATAAAAAAGTCAGCTCAGCAGCAGTGTAGAAGCAAGGGCAGTCCACTCGCTTCCACACAGGTGACACCTGGCTGACGAAAACACAGACTCCATGTGTCTCCAGCGGACAGAATTCAGACTCGACCCGGGAATGGTGCACATATCCGAGCACTTCAGTTAAACCGATGAGAGAAGCAGTATCAAAGCGACTCTGCTTCCTACTCCTGTATTTTTTCTATTTACCTTTATTGTTGGTAGTCTTTTATTTTTGACTTTTGTAGTTGTTTTAACAACTGTAAAGTGTCTTTGAGTTTTTGAAAAGTGATTATAAATAAAATGTATTATTATTCTGTGCTTTTCACACTCGTAAATCTCACTTGTCCCATCAATAATGAGTTCTCACTTTGAAAAGGTAAATTTACGAGGAACACCATTCACTAACCAGGTCCATGATTATTTTTTATGAAGCTACTGTATTATTTTAATTGAATTTAGAAATGTAAAAGAAGTGATCAGTACAGTACGTCTATGCCTGTACGGCGAGTGGAGTCACTGCAATAGCGCGTGTTTGTTTCCTAGCAACCTTCCGACAACAGTGTTCATGTCTACGCCAACAACAGCTACCATTCCAGTTGCACATCAATGTGGTTTTTTTTTTTTTTTTTTTAAAAAAACGTGAAAAAAAAAGAAAAGAAATCAAACACGCATTTTCATTGTGAAAAAACATATCCGATGAGCTTTCTCAATGTGAAAAAAACAAATCTGATGTAAATTTTAGATGTATTTTAAAAAAAAAATACCAAAAAAAAGCATTAAAAAGGATTTCAATGTACAAGTGCGCCATCTTTTTTTTTTTTTAATTTTCACTAAATGACTACACTAAAAAAAAAAAAAAAAAGACAAAAAAAACACAGATCATCGTGAGGATTTTCATTCAATCCTCTGAAAGTGGAAAAATGCCTTGAGGGCCGCGAGTATCACGTGCTTCCTCCACAGTCTTCTTCACAACGCACTGCGCATGTGCGAGTGAAAATGAAACCACGCCTCAAATTCTTTCTCCAGCCAATCAGAAACACGCTGCCTGTGTTTTTCGTGTGGGAAGAGTTTGCAGGCCCGCCCCGCCCCGCCCTCAGTCGTTCCAGACACACACTTTGAATCTCAATGTGCTGAAACTTTGTCATACATTTTAGACCAAATGACGCCACACACATATCTGACATACACTGTAGCTTTAAACTCGATGGAGTTTTTGGTCAAAATCGGGCTGTTTTTGAACTTTCTGCTGATTATTACAGCTGGTGAGTAAGACGTTTTTATTTATTTATTTTTCTATCTAAGTTGTGAATCCTGTCTGTACTACTTTGACTGACCTCCTCAGCGAGGACTCAGGTGTTTGACACACCTGTGGAGCTGCTAGCTCCGGGGTGTCCAAACACGGTCCTCGAGGGCCGGTGGTCCTACAGGTTTTCAATGTGTTCCTGCTCCAACACTTCCTGAAGCAGCTTTGCAGAAAGTCTGCTAATGAGCCTCTCAACCGTGTTGGAGCAGGGACATATTGAAAACCTGTTGGACCACCGGCCCTCGAGGACCGTGTTTGGACACACCTGTGCAGCTAGCTAGCTAGCTGTATCAGCTAATCTGGTGGGTGTTAATATAACAGGTGACTCAAAGTAGCTTTAACTGCTTGTTCCACAGCTGTGGTCAGTATTCACACATCATCACCAGTCAATGTGTAACATATATGGCGTCATATTAGTGCAAAAAACTCAAACGCATAAAAACTGTCCTCGCGCGGAGTAAAGACAACTTTCTGAGCACGCGCTTTGCCTTTCTTGCCGCGGTCCGGTAATTCACACCGGTTGCGTTTTGAGTGCGCCCGGTTGAACGACTGTGACGTCACGAGACAGATCGGTTCTCACGATATTTATATAATCGCGCGAGAACGCAGTTAAATGTATGTGTTATAAACACAACAATAAACAGATCAACAGGTCAGTGTTCCTAACGAAGGAGTACAAGAAGGTTGGACTCTCTGGTTTTGTCATAGCCACATTTTTTTTTATCAACAGCCAACAGAGAAGAGATTAAACTGCACCAGTAAAACATGAACTAAATCAAAGTTGCTGCAGTTTACAGTGCAGTTACAGTATGAGAGGAATCAATATAGTGGATGTGAATTTGTTTTTACACATTATGACGTTTTGGTGACGTATTGACTTGAAATATAATCTGAAGTGTTTTATTTTGAAAAGTAACGCGATATTTTATTGCGGAGTACGTGCTTAATTTCCTGTTTAGCTTCATTTGCTCTGTGCTGATTGATGCGTCATGCTCTGCGTATATCTGGCGGAGGGCACCGGACGACCGCATCTGGGAAGGAGCAGACACGCACCGCAGCGGACCCGGTGGAAATTAACACATAGAATAAAGTGGAAACCTATCAGCTCCGGTGACGCGGCGTAAACGCAGCGGAGCCGCAGCCAGTGGAAATTGGGGGTCAGACATAATGAGTCCTTCACTGTGTTCTCACATTGAGAGCAGCAGTAAAAAGGAAGAACGTGCAGGGGTCTGCAACCTGCTGCTCTGGGGCCTAATGTGGCCCTTTGCCTCTTTTGCAATGGCTCCCTGTAGCTTTAAAAAAAATATTGAAAAAGTTTTTTTTTTTTTTTTTTTTTTTACAGAAGCTATTAATGTTTAATGACAAATAAAATCAAGATATAACAATTTGTTAGTGTAAAATAAATCACGTTGTGCAATGACTCAGCACCTTCCTACTTCACCTCCTGCAACATCTACAGACCTTTAACTTTCCTGTGACTAACCTTAAGTTTTAAATTCCTGGTAAGATAACTAAACCAACACAAACACTATTCTGGAAGAAAAGAGATTTTAATTGTGTGGGAACAGATTCATTTAACCATCAATGTGCTGTTTAAATATGCATGTTTTATATGTGGCAAGAAATAAGCAATTAGCATGTGTTGATCACATGATCATGTGTTATCAAATTCAACTTTTTGTAGCCTTTCCAATACATCTACTAAAAAAATAATCTTTATATAACATTGTGTTAATGTAAACTGAGATGTGTAAGAATTTATTTAATTTATTTTAAACTGTTTTTAAGTTGCCATTTACGTGATCAATATAAATCACATCGACTTAAATGAAACATTCTATATAATTTGAACTGTATATAAATTATTCAACTGTATTGTCTTCATTGAGACGGTATTTTTTTGGCTCCAGGAGGACTTTAATCCAGGTGAGATGAGGTTAAATGGTTCCTTGTAGAGTAGGGATGTAACGATTAATCGTAAGGCAGTTAAAAATCGATTCTTAGGTGTCACGGTTCACAACGATACTGTGAAAATTGAATCGCAGTAATTTTTTTAAACAGCAAATATAACAAGAATCGTATCGTGACTCAAATCGTATCGGGAGTTGAGTGAATCATTACATCCCTATTGTAGAGTAAAGGTTGCAGACCTCTGACCAGGGGGAGAGGGTTAGGAGACCCCACTAAAAGACCTGGACCCTCTGAATTTAAGTCCATGGGGTGAAGCAATGCAGATGCTAAGTTGGTTATGCTACTGTTAAGTTAATTCAAGTACAGCATTTCTGCAACAACAAAAAAAACAGAACCTGTTGTTATGCTTTGCTGGTATTTAAAAAAAAATGTTACGTCTTTTAAAATGATATATTGAAATGTGCCGCAAAAGCGCTATGGAAACATCTTTTCCGCAATTACACATCAGAGGACGTGACGTACCTGGTCACATGACCACTTCTCCGAGTAAACATGACGCGGTACGTGTTGACAAAAGAGGAGATTGAGACATTTCTAAGCATTATACTTGCAAAGAAAAAAAATTACTTCCACATTAGACGTGAAACAATAAAGGAATACGGAGAGTTATAAAGACGTTTAGAGCATCCATCTTCCTGTGGCAAAGTCTCGTGGGATGAGATTTCACTGGAGTTACGAGGCTCCTGCCCAAAACAACGTTAAATGGAAACGCATTCAAAGTGCAATTATATTTGGTCGACATTTAAGAAATATTGCTTTTATTTTGCAAAAATCTGTAATGGAAACCCAGCTACTCTCTACCCATGTCCATACATCAGCAGTGAAAGACAGTTTGATGTTTGTGTTAAAATGCAGTCGTCACTTCCTTTAAAGTCTCTTCTTAGTGTATTTTCTGTTTGAGCTTTGTAAAATGTGTCTTTGAGGGAAGAATGTGACCTGGATTAAAAGTGAGGATCATTGTAGTGAAACTTCATCTTCAACCATCGACACAGGCCTCATGTCAGTGATAAAGTGATAACCATGTTGAGGAGGCTCTCAGTCACCACAGCTTCTCTCTGTGGTTACAGGATGTCTTTGTCATCATGAAGCCTGTCGTTGTTTGATGTTTTCTGATCAAATAGTAGGAGTATGTATTATAGCACAATTTATAACTCAATAATCACTATATTTATTTTATTTAAGTTTTTACTTATACCCGACAAAATCATGCTCGTTTTCAAAAATTACCTACCCTGCCTTTAAGTTACAAGAAGGTGCTGAACATTTCAAGCTGCATTTTGGATTTATTTTGGCAGGTCCATAAAACAGCTTTCATAACTTATGTTACAGAAATGAAAAATTATAATAATAACAGTTGTTTTCGTTCCTTATTTGTGAAGCGAAACTTCAGACGTTCTATATATTGATTTTTTTAATTTAATTTTTTTGCTGCCCCCCGGCAAGTGAACGTGCTTTGACTTTTTCTGTATGCATGTTGAATATTAATGATTAAGTTATTGTTGGAAAAATAATATAATATAGGACGACTATTTGAACCAGAGAAAGGTAGTTGTCCTAAAATCACAGCACTAGTAGATGTTAGCAGGACTACTGTGTGGATTTGAGATGATCCACATTTAACCTTCAGTTTGTTCCTGTTTGTTTTTTAGTTTTATCATCAAATCTTATTTCAATGATTTTTATAATTGAATGAACCTAAAATTGTTATTTACCAAATGTTTTGCTAAATGTGTGTCTTACTCAAGTGTGTGGAGTTTTTCTGATAGTTGAAATAAAGCAGTAGTCATGATCACAACCAAACCAGTCCAGCTCTCAATCGTTATCTAGTCATTAAAGATGTAACTGCAGGTATTAGCTGGAGTTTAGACAATATGGGTTTATAACATTTCCATTTTTCTTTCTATTAAATTTTAGACACCATCGTTCATTGTCTGTACAACAGCAGCTGCCTCTTACCATCCAACTACAAACAAGGAGATGCAACAAACATCTGCTGGATGTACAAAAAAGCGGCCATTGTCCACTCTTCTTTTTCTGAGAACAGAAACATGTCTCTCCGCCAAGACCTTAGTTTTAAGGGTCGGACTTCACTGGTGGAGGATCAGGTCACTGGAAGGAAGACGGAGCTCCTGTTGGAGAATGCGAAGGTTGAGGATGAAGGACCGTTCCAGTTTGTAATTGGCTGTAGAAACGATGGATACCAGTCCACTAATGTTGTGCAGGTGAACGGTAAGAAACTGATCCAAATAAATACAAAGGGGCGGATTCACTAAGATCTGAAATAAAGGGTGGTAAACCAGGTGTCCCTAAATCCTTTGGTGACACTGTTTTTTCACTTGCTGTGGAGAATTCACTAACATTGCGGCACTAATAGCTGCGCATATAGACGTGGTTGAGAACGCCCTATTTAAATGAATATGGAGATGTGTAGGACCCTATAAAATCCACGTTAAACCGCATCGTGGACGAAATCACAGAATCATCTAATGAAACGCCATCTCACCGTGAGGCAAAGAAAGTTTTTTTTCCAGGGACCGTTCATTTAGATGCACCAACCTTTCCTGTCCTGGCCACATTAAATACCGTCTAATCTGCCAAAACAACTATGCAAATCATCACTGACTCCTAAATACAGAGCCGACCAGTGCCCGCTTAACTTTGCTGTGCCTGTGAAGCTCCGTTCGTTTCTCGTCAAGTGCAGCGGTGCTCCGTTAAAAACATGATTAGCTTTAATCAGCTTCACCTGCTGAGAGTGTTTGATCAACATCTCATCAGAGCGACAGAAGATCTGTGGGAAAAGTTGTTCTGTTGTAGACGAGACCACTAGGGCTGTAGTCAACCAAGGAAATGATTTGGTCGACCAAGACTATGCCACACAAAGCGATTAGTCAACCAAAAAAAAAACAAAAACAGAATGAATAAGCAGGTGCAGAGGAGGACAAGGAGAAAGAAAAAGAGAGACAAATATTTTGTTTTGGCTTTTTGTGATTTTAAACACGGATAATTTATGATATGAACCTTATTCAAGCTATGGCCAGAACCTGACAAAGCAAAAGTGAAACCTACAGACAGACATTAGGTATTTATATCAGAGCCCGACCTGAAACCAACAATTAAAACCTATTTTTTGCTCATACAAATGACATATTTACGTTTGTTTTAGTGGTAAGCCGTGCCCGCGGCGATAGACAGCAGTGGATCTATTTACATAATCCATGTATCAAATATAAGGATAATCCATGTTCTTGTGCAGAAAAAGGATTGATTCAATAGTGGATGCTTGTGCTGCAAGCCTGTCTTAATTTGTTCCCTCTCTGCTCTGATCTGCTCTGAGGACAGTTCACTGTGCTGTCAGCTGAAGTGCAACACTTTGTTTGTTGCAGCCACTCACTGACACAGCTGTTGCAGGACATAGAATCATGTTTAGGCATTAAATAAATTGTTTGATATTTAATCCTCATCACCTCTATAAGTGCATTGCATTTTTATTTTTTAAACGGTGAAACTTATGCCATTGCTGGTCGACCAATGAAAATCTTGGTCTACCACGTCGGCATCGACCAATTAGTCGACTAGAGATCACTGATGCCAGGTTTTGTTGAGTCTGAAACATTGTAGGTTAATGATAACTTCTGATATTGTAAAATATTCTGGCCCCCAGTGGTGAAATAACTGATGCATCCTTGTGTTCATTTTTTTGTGTGTAATCATTACGGCCTTAAGTAAACATATAATCAGAATGCGCTGCCTGAGGCGTTCAGTTGTTTTTCTCCCTCACACACACTTTACTCTGCATTTTCTCATTCAGTGGATGTTAATATTGACTATTATTTTATTTAAATTATTTTCTTATACTAGAAAGGTTAACTGGAGCATTGTTTCATCTCTGCTGTGTATTGTCAACATTTACTGCAGTGATGATCTCTGTGTGTGAGTTTGCACCTGCCTGTGGGTCGTACTATTTTCAGTGCAGAAAATAGTCACCACAAACAGTTCTATATTTGATGAATTGCATTGCGCCCACTTCATTAATTTATTTACATTTCCTCCTCCCATTTTTGTGCCCCTTATGAGGTCCCCCTACATTACATATTCATCAGAGGGAAATTCGCTAAATGGATTGTGGGCGCATTGTGACACACTGAACACCTGCAGTCCTGATTCCCATGGGTTTTTACCCCTTATTAGCGCGTGGAGTGATGTTTGCACATGTTTTAATACCCCTAAACCTTTAGTGAATCCTCCCCTTAGTGTTTAAAGATTGAGAGGAGAAGCTCTCTGTGCTCCAGCAGCTCTGTGACTCTCCTCTTTGTGGATGTGTTGTGTTGTAGCTCCAGTCCAAAGGGTGGACATTATAAGAGCAGGAAACATTTTCACCTGCAGCTCAGAGGGAGTCTACCCTAAACCGGAGCTCACCTGGTCTGCCAACCCTAAATTCAAAGTGAACCCTCAGCCCAACACCACAGTCCAGCAGACTGAGGGGAAACTCTACAACATCTCCAGCTCTTTGAAGCTCCCTGACGTGGATGAAGATCTGCTTGTCAGCTGCACCGTCAGCACTCGGCTCAACGAGTGGACGTCCACTTGGAGGAAACCCAGTGAGGAACACAACAGCATCAAGTGCTAGTTTGTGTGTCCTTTATTCAGTGCCTTTCAAAGTTCTTTGTGTTTGTGTTCAATCTTGTCAGTTGTAACCAACGGCTGGGCTGAGATCTCCTGCTCCCACATGAACACCTCCTCAGGGGGCTTCAGCCTTGTTTGGAGGTTTAACGACACAGACATCATGACGTGGAACAGGACTGATGGGCAACACGTCTCAGCTCAGTGGAAGAAGCATGTTCTGGCTGAGATGGGGTCAGATGTTCTCCATCTACGGAATTTGTCTTCAGATCTGTGTGGAACGTACCGCTGTGAGCTCAGCAGTGCTAATGAGACCAGAGCTACTCACACACAGCTCACCCTGAACACAGGTGAGTCTTCAAACATCTTCTGCACCTGCTTTATCTCCTCAGCAGCTGAGTTTCCATTACCCTTGGAAATGCGCAAAATTGAAAAAGCGCAATAAAAACTGGGAATTGAAACACCCGAATTTTAACTAATTTGAACTCATATCACTAAAACTTTTAAGCTTTAATGAGGAGGTATTTCAGATGTTTCGATATTGAAATGTGTCGCAAAAGCATTATGGAAAAAACTTTTTTCCGCAAACATGTCACAGAACATGATGTATCTGGTCACATGACCACTGCTTTTTGAGAAAACATGGCGTGGTACGTGTAAACAGAAGAGAAGACCGGGACATTTCTAAGCATTATACTTTAAAATTATTACTGCAACATTAGGCGTGAAACAACAAAGGAATGCAGAGTGTTATAAGGAAGTTCTGAGCTTCCATCTTCCTGCAGCGAAGTCTCGCAGTATGACATTTCACAGGAGTTATGAGGTTCCTGCTCAAAACAACGTTATTGCTTTTATTTTGCAAAAATCTGTAATGGAAACCCAGCTACTAACGCGTTGATGGTGATCGTGTCCTTGTTGCTGTCACTGTTTGGGAAACAACTTTTGAAAGAAATGTAAAGTTTCAAACTAAGGAGTGCATCATGAGGGTCAGATCATATTCAGATCTTAAGGTAATGGAATGTTCTGTTTGAAGGACCAAAGAGTCATTGAAATGTAGCTTGATTAAAGTTAGCTAACAGTGTTGATTCTCAGATATCTTCAAAACCGTGCAGGAAGTCATCTGTATCAGCTGACTCAGTGAAGGACTGGTGATAGGTTGTGACCAAAGGACTTGGTGGTGGAAACCCTGGAGATGTTCCAGTGGTTCCAGTTCTCTAAACTGGGTCTGGCTCTATGGACCCAACAAATCTTTGTTAGATAAAGCAGGTGTAGAACATGGATAACCAGAAGCTCACGTTCAACTTAGAAATGGACTCATTTCTAAGATGTCATCACACTGTTTTCTATTTGCAGGTGGCTCAAAGATTGTTGTTGGTGGTGTGATTGGAATCATTATCATTGTGATTCTGGTCATCGCTATAGCAGTATTCGTGTACCTCGTTTATCATTACAGATGCCAAAGGAAGAATGTGAGAGAAGCAAAGTAAGTCTATGAACTGTGATTTCCAGCACTATTGCACTTTATGAAGTTACTAACAGGAGGAAACTGGGACAACCTCCAGCATCAGCTTAGACTAACAAACATTCATTCACTCAGTCCAGATCTTTGATAGTCTTTGTTCCTTCTTAGCTCTGTCATCTACTGCTGAGTTTCTGTCAACAGTTAGTTCCTTCCATTTGATGCTGATGCATTAATAATTTCTAAAACTGTATTAAAATCTATGTAAAAAAAAAAAAGAATGTATTGTCAGGATTTTATTTGGTATAATTTGCTAATGATTTATTAAATTCATAATGATTTTCCTTTAGTTCACACGAGATGGAGCCGATGAAGCACAGATTGGCATGACATGAAAAAAGTACCAGTACTTCAGACAATCAGACGACATCAGGTGTTCTCACTTCATCTGGCTTTGGACCATACATTTTGAGTTGTGTAACAATCAAATGTAACAGACTGGTCCATTGTATCATCTCCTCCCTGTTATAACCAGTGGGCGGGCACTGTTGCTGTTCCCACTCAATGTTCTTGAAGCCAAAATACAGCGCTTAGGGCGCTTCCATCTTGCAAATTTGACGTCATTTGGAGCCAGAGTCTGCGCAGTAGTACACAACATCTTGTTCAGATGATCAGATCATAGTGGTTAGTACTGGTACTAGTAGCTCAAAGAAGATGAAAAAACTGAATGGAAAAGTTTAATGGTGTCTTGGCTTTCCTTCACAACGTAACTGCTTATGCTGTTCACAAACAGAGCTACGCAAGATCTGCGGCTGTCAATCATATGATGTCAAATCCCATTTTTCAGTTTCAAATCTTGTAACTTATTTAAAACAAACTTAACAGAAAAATGAGCACTTGAACACAGTGTAGGGGGATAACAGCAGAGTTTAATGTGACAAGTATTTTAACTTTACAGTTTGACCCACATCCCATTCATTAACATTGAGTTTAACTGATTTATGGTTACAGTTTATGGTTGAAACCATAGACTGTAAAAAGAATGGACAACGCACGCTCACGTGGAAGTGAAGCTTTTATTTTTAGAGCTCCCCCTGCTGACTGGCTGCAGTATAGGTCATAAACTCCGCCTCTTCAATGTTAGCGCTGCTCTCAACCCCTCCCTGAAAAAGAAGTTGATGACACGGGTGAATGTAACACATTTTGTCCCATCGAGAACTGGTAAATGTGAACATGTGAGAAATGCTGATGGTCAATCCTTTGGCGTGCTTGTGTGACTCCGCCCCACCCCCGTGACAGCGTGACAGTGTCAGTTTGGATAGATTCTTTCCGGGAGTCTGTTCTGCAATATTATGAGTCCGTGTGGCTTTAATTGTATCAAGTCCATATTTCTAGTGCCATATAATGTTTCACCTTATCGGGGCGCTGCATTTGTTCCAGGTTCAGAAGCGCATAAGATGAAAATAACTTAAACACACGGGAGAATATTTGATTGGGAACGCCTACATTTCAGGGCCGTTCCACCCAGAGTGCGTAACTGGGATGTAGGCGGGAAGTGACTGACTTAAGTAAGGGGAAGAATAGCGCGCAGCCAAAAAATCAGTTGCGCGGCTTTTTTTTACTTGCGCGTACGGGAGAATAGAGCCCTTTGTGAATCGTGAAGGAAAGCCGAGACACCATTTAACCTGATATTTGAGTTTAAATATATTGTGGTTTTGTACTAACCTCGATGATCTGAAAAAGCTGTTGGCAGAATTTCCAGCTGGAAAGATACTTATGTTCTTGGCGTAGCTGGGCTACGTAAGTCATCAGGGCAGTATGCTAAATGGGTGGGGAGTGTTACCAGGGCTCCTCCCGCTGGACCCTACTGCGCAGACACCAAATGACGTTAAATTTACAAGATGGAAGCGCCCCTAAGAGCTGTATTTTGGCTTCAAGAACGTTGAGTGGGAACAGCTACAGTGTACGCCCACTGGTTTCGACTTTCTAGTGTATTTTACTCTACTACTTTAATATGTGTTTTTGTCTTCTGTGTATTTGTTTTGGTGCACTTTGATAAATCCGTAACTATTTTTGGGTCCTCTTGACTCTTTATTATACCACAAAGTGAAGTTTTTAATTTAATGTGTTGAGATTTAACATGTAGTGCAATATTTAAAAAAAACGGGTTTTTTTTTTTTAACTGCCATTGCTGTACTGTAAATATTATCAGATCAACACGTGTGAGAACATCAGTATCTGAACTTTTACCCGTGTACATTTTAACACAAGTAACTTTTACTGTAGTTGTGCTCTGATAGATCTGTGACTTCTCACTGTTGGAAAAACTGTATTTATTTTATTCTTATTTTATTTCAATTTTTTTTTTCCTCTCAATTTTGAACTTTGTTTTTTTTATTTCCTAAAATGTGTATTTCAACAAACACAATTTGTATTAAAATAAACACTATCAGACTTTCTTTTAACCCTGTGATCATTAAAGTGTGTGTGTGTAACAGACACTGCGTGGGATAGAATGTGACTTATGGCTGGTTCAATGATCTTTTTGCTTTTGCAGAGAACATTCTAATTCTCCACCATCTAAGTCGATCATATCAAGTTGATGCATTGTTAATGTTGGCAGCACCGAAGTACATTATCTGGTCAGAATGCTGCAAAAAACACAGAATAGTGATTGTGGCATACTGTATATGGTGGAATAGTATAATACCAGATTTAGCAACATTTGTCTTTTTTATAGAGTATCAAGATGTTACTTTACGTAAATAACCATCAATCCTGTCAAAGATAATGATACGATACCTGAGTGGAAAAAAGGTTTTCAGGTAAAAAAAAAATGTAAAACCTCGGAAACTGAAACCTCTTATTGTATTATTTTTTTTATAATTATTATTTTATTTTGAATGCACTATTTTTCAGGTGTTTTTTGGGTTTTCTGTGTTGCCTTCTGTTGTCTTTATTATTGCATTTTATCTGATCTGAGCTGTAATGACAGTACATTTTCCCACTGCAGGATCAATAATGATATTCTGATATAGATTACACGTTTGTCAATTTCTTATATTAGTTCCAGATGCTTCCAAGAATTTAAATTTTTACAGATTACAGACCGAAGCAACGGGACACAGAGCCCCCAGTACAACAATGACAAAAGCCATTCACCACTACTGGGAACCCATGAGGCACCGTCTGAGGAAACACTGGGAGAAGATAATAGCAATAGTTAAGGACAAACACACTTAAAACAAACAAACTAAAATTATAAAAGCAACATGAAAATAAAATAAGATATACACTCCTAACAGATTGGAATACAAAACAAATATAATAAGAAGTTAAAATAGATAATTAGTTCAAAACTAAACTTTAACAAAAAGTGTTTGCGTAGTAGTGTTTGATTAATAGAGCTTACGTTTTGATCATAAAATTGACTTCCCACAAACTCTAAACTAAGATGGTCGAGTTTAAACTATTTATTTGCCTATTGCAATGTTAAAATTAAGTGAGTGTTGCACTTCTGTCGATGTGTGTTAAATGTTTCAGGTTTTTTTTTTTTTAAAATGTATATTTTGGCACAAATATACATAATCACAACCTTTAAAAGACAACTTTTAAATGACATTAGGCATAACCTGGACTCTAAAAGTGTAAAGTGTTGGTTCTACTGGACCGTAGTGCTGCCTTCTTTACCGTAGACCGGCTCAAGTACCCCTTTTTCTTATTTCTGAATCCAAGTACCCCATTGTAAATAGGAATAAAACAGTATTTAGAGCCTCCTGAATAGACTTATTTCTATAGTTTTTATAATTTCATGTCATCTCCCGCCTGGTGTCGGACCCAGACTGAACCTTGTATTTTCAGTTCATTTCTAATCAAGATAATTTTCATCATTATTATGTTATGTCATTAGGTCCATAAAATACTGCACTGTGCGTCATGGATCAATTTTAGGCCGTTTTATTTTATCTGAGATCACTTTTATCCCTCACACTAAAAATACAACAAAACTATGTTTTATCACAACATAGCCAGAGTTCACCTTATTCTCTCTTAGGAATGTTAATGCATACTTTTATTATTATTATTGACTAATGTCCTGCTTTCTGGTCTTCCTAAATAGAGTATTTCAAGTTTACAATTACTACAGAATTCAGCAGCACATGCCCTGATGAAGATCAGGAGGTGGTAACACATTACACCGATTTTAGAATTGCTGCATTGGCTCTGTGTGTTTCAGGATTGATTTTAAGGTTATCTTACTGGGTTTTAAGTGTCTTAATGGTCTGGGTCTTCTTATCTTTCAGAACTGCTTATACCCTATGAACCTTCTCTTGCCCTGAGGGCCTCGGGCGCTGGTCTTTAAGTAATCACAACAGTTAGTACACGGTGAGGCATCATTCCAGTTTTACGGCCCCTGTAAAATGTTCCATTTTTTATGCCTCGACGCATAGCTAGAACTTTTTGGAAGCTCACATCATGCTTACGCCGTAGCATTCTGCATCTACCTTTTTGCTCATATACACCTTTTGTACATAAAGTCCCAGCACAGCTCCCACACGCATGGGCAAGCACAGGAAAACTGACAGACCACTGAACAAAAAGTTTTTAGGCAACATTGCCAACCAATGCTATGTTGATCGGCTCTTCACAGAATGCTTTCAGTTCGTTTAAATGCTGTGTGGGTTGCAACCATTGTAAAGTGACACATTTAGGCACAAATCCATCTAAAAACAGATACATCACACAGTCTAGTGGGACAAAGAGGTATTACAAGAAAGCTTAAAGCTTAGATTCCAGCACAACCTTTATGTACTTTTGAGCCTTTCTGCCAAATTACTCATATATCATCGGTGGGTAAGTAGGTAGATAATCTTTGTCTATCTTGAAATGGTAGCGGAGGTTTTTCTTCAAGAAAATGCACAACAAATAAATACATATTCAGACCAAAACACATGCACACATTTATGTATTTATTGCATTTACACACTGTGGGCCTGAACTAAGAAGCTGGATAAGTATAGCCGGGATATCCTTCCTTTAACGGGCTTCATTTAACCAAACATTCTCTGTCACAGAGCAACTGTACTACAAAGCTGGTTATAAACACGTTATTTCTATCATATTGTTGAACAGTATAGAATTGATTATGGCATAATTGAAAGCTTTTAAAACAAATACGTAGTTTAAACTGGAAAAGCACTCGGAGAGCGCAGACCTCCGCCAAGCAGCTCATGTAACATGGTAAACTGTGTTACCACAAGCTCAATGTTGACAGTTAGTCATTGACTACCTGTCAACATTGAGCTGTTGACTCTGAGAGAACCTATGACATCAACAAGAAGTTCCACAGCTTGGCGGAGATAATTAAAGTCTAAAATGAAATATCAGCTTTTATTTTGGGTTCATAAATTTAAAAGTCACTGAGTTCAGCCGATGTCTGTGCACTCATTCATTCTTCCAACATCTCCTTCCTCTGTAAACCTCTGCGTGGCGACTCTTGAGGCTCTCCAGCTGTTCCTCCAGGTACTCTGAAGCATCCACAGTGTCCTCAAAGTCCTGTAGTAGAAGCCTGTTCCCCAGCAGGCCCCTTTGCTCCTTCAGCCTCCCGTTGTGCCTGTGTAGGTTGTTGCTCACCTGTTTGGTCTTGCTCAGGTGCTCCCGTCTCCTTTCTACCTCGGCCTCCAGCTCAGCCAGCTGTTTTTTCTTGGTCTGGACCTCCATCTTGCTCCTCTGCAGGTTGTTCTTTGTGTATGAGATGATCTGACACAGAAAGACAAGACCTGATAACTGAGTGAGAGACAGGTTAGAAGAAGACACACAGTCTGGACTCATGCTCGGACCTCCAGGCTAGAGAGAATCTTCTTCTGCAGTTTCGACACTTCCTCGTTTTGCTTCTCCTCGAGCCGTTTCCGCTCCAGCCTCTCAGTCTGCAGCTTCTCAAACTGGATCAGCAAAGGGTCTCTGTCCTTCTCATCGTCATCACCAAGCTCTTCTTCCAGCCTGTGGATCTTCATCTGCAGCTGAATGCTCTTCAAACGCAGTCCGTTCACTTGGTCCTGCTGAAGCTGCTCTGCCATCAGTGCCTTGTGGACTCTGTCCTCAGCAGCTTCTCTGCCAACACGTCTGCTCAGCACGGATACGCACACTTCCCGTTTCAATGCCGCTAACGCTCGCCATTCATCCTCTACCTGAAGACCAACAGCAGGCAATGCCATTAGAAACAAGAAGGATCAACCTGCAGCACTCAGTGACCATTCAAACATCCATCCAATCATCTAAAAATCCATCCATCAATCATTTATCCAAACATCCATCCTTCCAAACATACAGTGCGGCCATTATTTATTCAAACATCCGTCCATCCAGCCATCATCATTTATTCAAACGTCCATCCATCCCATTTATCCTTAATTTTTATCCAAACATCAATCATTTATCTAGACGTCCATTCATCCATCCATCCATTCATCCCATCAATCTTCTATCCAAACATTCATCCATCCATCCCATCTATCCATCCATCGTTTATCCAGACATACAGTATGTTCATCATTTATCCAAACATCCGTCCATCCAGCATCCATCATTTATTCAAACGTCCATCCATCTCATTTATCCTTAATTTTTATCCAAACATCCATCATTTATCCAAGACGTCCATTCATCCATCCATCCATTCATCCCATCTATCCATCAATCTTCTATCCAAACATTCATCCATCCATCCCATCTGTCCATCCATCGTTTATCCAAACATCTGTCCATTCATCCATCCATCATTTATCCAAACGTCCATCATCAATATTCCATCCATCATCCATCTCATCCATCAATCATTTATCCAAACATTCATCCATTCATCCCATCCATCCATCAATCGTTTATCTAAACATCCATCCAAAAGTCTGTCCATCCATCCATCAATTATCCAAACATTTATCAAAGCATCCATCCACCCATCCATCCATCCATATATCAGAAACAGTGTTTCCTCCTTCACACAAATCATTTGAACAGGTTTGTATTATACATACTAACAATAATCCTGTAGTAAAGAGAAAATTTTATCGAATTCATTCATAAAGTATTTTAGTTTCAGATACAACACCACATGTTACCCATTTGACTTTTTAAAGTATTCTAGTGTATCCCCCCCCACATGCAGGGTTTATAATGGTGTGAGGAGGACTTAGTATTCAGATCACAGTGCCTGGCTGTATTAAAGGAGTCATTGATTAGGAGGAGTCATCAGATACTGAGAAAATTGAGGGATCATTCAGAACCCTTTAGTAGGACTATCAATCTTTATTAGTAAATCTGAATTACTGTCTTAGTATAAGATGACATTTTTATGCTTAATCTACTATTTAAGTGTCTCGTGGTGATTTGGATCTGTTGAGGCTGGTGTTTGTGGTCCTTTCGTCGATTGTGGTTTCTTTGTTGACATTTCCCTCATTAGTGTTGTCTTTTGATCAGCTACTTTTGAGAATTTCCTTGTGTCCCCATCTGCGTGCATATTTAGTGTGTTTTTTTTTTTTTTTTTTTTTTTTGCAAGACACAAATAAGCTTGAAGCTTTTGTGTGTGGTTGTATATATTTGTAGCAGAAAAATAGAAAGTCCTCTCTTTTTGGCTATTTTTGTCCTATTTCCTTTTGCTGTGTGTTTATCATGTAATTTGCTCTGCGTGTTTAGTATGTGTTTATTATGTGTTGTTTCTGCATAAATGGTAATGTTGTAAATTAGGGCACTGGTTCTCAACCTTGAAGAACAGTCATGTGGAGACAGGCCCATCTATAAGGGAAAATAAAGGGGAGAGCTTTTTGGGGCCCATCCATAAATGGGCCATCTACATTTGTTTATTTGTACGAGTAAAATCCACTGTTATCCAGGAATTGTATTATAATTTGGGCCATAATATATAGTCATCTTAAAGATGTAAATTCTTGTTTTATTAAGAAATTTAAAAAAAAAAAAAAAAATGGTTAAAATTTGCAAATTAGATTAGCCAAAAATGGACAGAAAGAGTGGTAAAAAGGGTTCAAAGTGTCAATATTGTAGGGCTGGGCAATATATCGAGATTCAAGATATACAGAGTTTTCTGTTTTGAAGATATTTAAAATTACAATATCGCCCTTATCTATATACGTATACATATTTTTATACCTTATTTTGTTTTAAAATACTTGTTTAAGGAGTTGCTACTTTCGCTACTTCTCAGAACAGCATGAAAATCAGTTTGATGGATTGCTGAGTGCGTCCTAACCTTGAACTGTAAAAAGAATGTACAGAACAACCTCATGGGGAAGTGAAGCTTTTATTGTTAGAGCTCCCCCTGCTGACTGGCTGCAGTATAGGTCATAAACCCCACCTCCTCAATGTTTAATGGATGGGATGTGGGTCAAACTGTAAAGTTAAAATACTCATCACATTTTTTTTTTTTCCAAACCTAAACTCTGCTGTGATCATTAGTTATTATCACCTTACATTGCGTTCAAGTGCTCTTTTTTCTGTGAAGTTGGTCTTAAATAAGTTTTTGAGGTTGAAAAATGGGATTTGACGTCATGATTGACAGCCGCAGATCTTGCGTAGCTCTTTTTGTGAATAGCAAAGGCACTTACGTCGTGAAGGAAAGCCGAGACACCATTAAACTTTTCTGTTCAGTTTTTTCGTCGTCTTTGAGCTACTAGTACTAGTACCAACTTCTATGATCTGATCATCTGAACAAGACATTGGTAGAATTTTCAATGGGCAAGATACTTAAGTCCATGGCGTAGCTGGCCTGCGTAACTCATGAGGATCGTACGCTAAATGGGTGGGGCATATGGCCAGGGCTCCTCCAGCCAGACCCTCCTGCGCAGACTCTGGCTCCAAATTTGCAAGATGGAAGCGCCCCTAAGCGCTGTATTTTGGCTTCAAGAACATTGAGTGGGAACAGCCACAGTGCACGCCCACTTGTCCTAGCCCAGACCTTCCCCTATACAAGTCACGCTACAGAACTCACTCACATGTGCTGTCCCTTAGAGGAAAAGAAAACACTAAAGTGGCACATATTGTGCAGCTGTTTGTTAATAAAAGTGGCCGTGTGGCATTTTGCATCAGCAAATCAAACCCAGAATTGTCATTTTGGTCAGACTTAATTTGAAATAAAATTGAGATTTACATTGTATATTGTCATTTTCAGAAAAAATCATGAAATATGGTGAAAAGAGGTTAAAAGTGACAATAACTTATGGTCAACATATGTGGCATTAGGTGGGAAAAGTGGTTGGAAGGGTTTATAAGTGCTGAAAAAATGTCAAGTGGAAACAATGTCTACAAAAGGCATTGGAATTTCTGCCTAGCAACGCCAGTCACCATATATGTTTGGGGGTAAAACAACGTTAACAACGTATTGACTCCCGTTGTAATAGAAAAGGTTTCACCATGCTGAAGAGCTGTTGTGCGTTTGGGTTGCTCGTCCAATGTAAAAAATATTTTTTTATATCACCCCAAAAGAAAAAAAAAAAACATGAAGAAAACACTGGCTTTCCTTCAGAGGATGGATGGGTAAAAACTGGTCTCCAAAAAGTGCTCTTTCATAACCGGTAGGTGAACAGTTATGATCTGAAATGATAATTGAGGATTTTCGGGGCAATTCGGTGGCTTTAGTTTTCATTCTAGATGACAATATGTTGTATTTCTATCCGTTGTGGCTCCGTTATAAAGTACACTGTGATAAATGGCGTGTATGTATTTACTACTGCTACTGCTACTACTACTACTTTACGACTGCTCCCCAGGGATGGGTTAAATCTCAGAGGACAAATTTCAATATATATGTGTAACAACATATATACATGACGAATAAAGGCTTAAAGCCCCAGTTTAATTTAATTGAATCTGTGACATACAGTAAGCCCGACTTCCTGAATAGGAGTAATGTAGCAAAAAAAAAGCATTAAAAGGAGTGAAAATATGACGAGAAAAAGTGATGGAAATAGGTTAAAATATGGCAAGTTTGGTGTCGATGCAGAAAAAGGGTAAAAATATGCAAAAATGGGTAATAACAAAAGTGATTAAACCCGGGGCCGACCTGGTGCAGCCTTTCCTGGGACTGCACCCTCAGCTCCTCGGCCTCCTGCTGGGCCATGTCTGATTCAGCCTGGATCTGCTGCTTCAGCTCACTGAGGACGCTGATGTACTTCTCATAGTGCTGCTGCTGCTGGGCCACAGGCTGATCCTCCTCCAGTCGACTGTCTCCTATAAAGGTAGATATGTTGTAAAATAGGAGAGTCTGTAGAATGTGATGTGAGCTTGTGTATCAAAAATCCACACACATGTGAAATGAATTTCATGTCACAAATGATGGGGAAAAAATGTGAACCTGTAGAGTAAAAAATTAAAACCCAAATATTCACACGTGTGATCTGCATGTGAAGTCACAGAAAAAAAGTCTTTCAGGTACTCGGTTTTGAAACAGACGTCTCGCAAAATGTGTTGCAAAACTCAAGCAGCGCCGATTCACGCGAGAAAACCAGTTTGTGCATCTGTAGCGGCAGATTTGAGATTTTGAGTTGTAACGGGAGAGTTGTTGTTGTAAACGATAATTGGCACAAGTAATAAAAAGAACATGCAAGTAAATGTTGGATTATTTTTCCCCATCATTTGTATGAGGCGCCGATTGTAAAGTTGCGCATGCTGAAATGAACAGCAACTTTTTGCAACATTTAGCAACAAACCACGATTAAAAAACATGTGAATTTTACAAGATTTACAGCAGCAATATTTGTGAAATTTTGATTTCTTTTTTCTCGTAAATGTCAATGTTTAAACAAAATGTAAAATCTCAATCTAAATGTTAAATATTAAATGTAAATGTTAAATCTAAATGTTAAATGTTAAATCTAAATCTAAATGTTAAATGCTGAATCTACATGTTAAATGTAAATGTAAATGTTAAATCTAAATCTAAATGATAAATCTAAATGGTTAATTTGCATATTAGCTAAATATTTAGTTTCACCTGTGACATTTAGGTTTAACACTTAACAATTAGATTTAGATTTAACATTTAGCATTAACATTTAAAATGTAACATTTGGATTTAGATTTAAATACCACATGTTGAATCTATATTAAATGTAAATGTTAAATCTAAATCTAGTTGTTAAATGCTCAATCTAAATGTAAATGTTAACTTTAAATGTAAATGTGAAATGCTGAATCTATGGTGAATTTGCATATTAGCTAAATATTTAGTTTCACCTGTGACATTTAGGTTTAACATTTAACAATTAGATTTTAACATGTACATTTAGATTTAGATGTAACATTTAGCATTTAGATTTAACATTTACATTTAAAATTGACCATTTAGATTTAATATTTAACATTTAGATTTAGATTTCGTATTGACATATTTTTACGAGAAAAAAAAATATAACAAATTTCACAAATATTGCTGTAAACTGGGTCAAATGTAACGTGAAAAATAATAATAATAATTCACATACGTTTTTTTAAACGTGGTTTGTTTGCCAAATGTTGCTGTTTATTTTAGGATACTTAACTTTATAATCTGCACTCCATTCATTTGTGACATGAAATTAACTTTCACGTGTGTGGGGATTTTTTATACACAAGCTCACATCAACTTCTACAAGCTCTCCCATCAACATATCTACCTTCATACTCACCTCCATTCTTCTTACAGAGATACTCTGCCAGCTTCCTCTGCTGTCTGCTGCTGTGCTGGATGGCCTTCTCTCTCTGCTCCTGGAGCTGTTGGAGAACCTGTAAGTACTCCTCAAGGTTGAGGTCTTCTGTCTCCTCCTCGGATGCTCCTCCTCCTCCTCCTCCTTCCTCCTGGTTTTCTGCTTCAGGTGTATCCAGATTTAGTCTGGACGTTTCCTGGTTGTAGCTGCTGTTAATCTCAAAAACAACACTGTCTTCAAGAGGAAGTAGTGTCTTATCTGTGACTTCATCCATCTTCACTCCGTCATCATCAGACGTGAGGACGATGCTGGTGGTCACTTTCTCATCAAAAAGCTCTTCTTTACCAGCTTCCATACTGACAGTATGTTCTGATGCCTCTAATTCATTGGCTCCATCATTGTTCATTTGCTTTGTTATAAAGTCCACTTCTGAGGTGCCTCTTACACTGTCTTCTAAGTTTCCCGTCTCTGTGTCCATTGTTTAAAAAACACAATAATCCCTTGTTGAACGGTAGACTTTATTCCGCTGTAACAAGCGTACACCTCTGTCCTCAACCAAACACTGGGCTTGTTTCAGTTGTCACGGTAACGGGGCTCTCCACCCCATAGACTGTGCAAATCAGCCAATCAGAGAGCGCGTTGAGCCAAGCTGATTATTAGTACAACTGGCTGTGAGATCCAAGAGCGCATGCGCGGACCTCTTGCCGCCGCCGCCGACAACAAGAAGCAGCAGCAGCCGCAGCCGCCAACATGGCCGACCTGGGGAAGAAGTACTGCGTGAACTGCCTCGCAGACGTGACCAACCTCCGGCTTCGCTGCACCGACTGCCCGGATATTGAACTGTGTCCGGAGTGCTTCTCGGCCGGTGCAGAAATCGGTAACCATCGGCGGTGGCACGGCTACCAGCAGGTGGACGGTGGTCGCTTTTCACTGTGGGGTCCCGAAGCGGAGGGAGGATGGACGAGCAGGGAAGAGCAGTCGCTGCTCGATGCTATCGAGCAGTATGGCTTTGGAAACTGGGTACATTTCTTTTAATGTTCTTTTACTCGTCACATCAGTAAAGTTGGTTTAAGAAGGTGTTAGTGAAAGCAATATACGTGTTGCATATTGTTTGTGAAACAGTACTATGTAAAGGGCTACAAACTAAAGCTAAACTAGTAAATGCATTTGGAGCAAACTAATTCATGTCGGTATTTAAAGGTATTGCTCAGCAGTTACAGAGTTGATGTTTCTTATGTGCAAATTCACAATTTAATTAAACAAAAAATGTCTTATGAACTCTCAAAAAAAACAGAAATACACTTTTTAATCATTTGTTTACTGCTCTTTAGTAAAGGAAACCCTCTTAGAAACACTCCCTCTACTGTGTTATTTACATGTTTAGTTTCACTGAGAACAATTAGGCACTGATTGTATTAACTCCTCTGATACTCAACTATTCAGCAGACCGTCTGCTTCACTGTACATGGCTATTATGAGTCACAGATAATAATTTAAATCATGTTCATGTTACTGATTTTAACATGCAGCAAAGCTAGAAAAGTACAGTAGAAATATATACAGTCTTAGTTGTGTAGAAAATGTGGGGAAATAAATATCAATTTGTGGTGTTCTGATACAACTTTTTCACTTCTGATACTGACAATGAAGCCACGGGTGTTTAGTCCGATATATCGATACGACATTTGCACGAATCACACATACTTTTATGACTTGTTTTGTTGTGTGGAATGTTAGAAAATGCTTGATCACATGGTATTTAATATTACTCAGTTTGAGTAATAATTACTCAAACAGCGAACAGCAGTCGGCAACAGTAGGTATGAGAAAAACCAATGGGTTGGATACATTTTAACTTTAAAAAATAAGAATATTCTACAACTGAATAAAATAAAAAAAATTAGGACCCACTGAAAAATAACTTCAATAAAAACAAATCCTGTCTGAGAAGTTTTAGCTGCAGGCAGAATAATCTGATATCAAATTGAGACAACCTTGTAAAAAAAAATGCAGTTATTTATGTTTTTTTTTTTCATTTAGTGCTTATAAAATATGTTGACTTCACGTTCCATGATTATATTTTCAGACATATTTGGAATCCACCTTCTGCTATAGCTAAATTTCAGAATAAAAAATATTATGAATATTAACATGACAATTATTTAAGCACTTTTGTTGTAGGTGTAAAGAGTTTTTTTCTTTAGGCTATCAGGTTTTCTTCAGTGTGTTTTTGCTATTTTTCATTGATGAATCAGATTTTTCATTCACTTTGAAGAAGTATTAATGGAACGGTGGTTAAGACTTTCAAACATTCCAATAACTGTACCAGTGTGGATGTCTTTAAATCCTCAGTAAATGTATTATTATTATTGTCATTGTTATTATTATTTTCATTATTATTACAGCACATTGAGCTTGTCAGTCAATAGCTGTTTCCATTACAGTTTTTTGCAAAAGCAATATTTCTAAATGTCAACAAACTATAATTGCGCTTTGAACGTGTTTCTGTTGGAGGTTGTTTTGGAGCCTCGTAACCCCCGTGAAATTTCATCCCGCAGAAAGGTGGAAACTGAAATACTCCGCCCTTATCATACTCCGCATTCCTTTGTTTGCCATCTAATGTAACGGTAATAACTTTAAAGCATAATGCTAAGAAATGTCTCGGGTTTCCTATCGTCCACACGTACTGCGCCATGTTTTCCCGGACAGAAGTGGTCATGTGACCAGGTACGTCACTTCATGCGTTGTGTAAATTTGGAAAAAAGTATTTCTGGGGTTTGAGATATATTTCAACATCAAAATGTTTGAAAAACTTCCATGAAAGCATAGGGCTGCACGATGTGCCACGATGTCACGATTAAATTAACCAAATCATTGGCAATATTTACATTTAAAATAGGGATCTGCACTCTGTAACAGTATATTTTATTACAGATGTACATTTTAAATTATTGGGTTCCATCCATCCTGACCCGCTTGTTCCCTTCTTTTTCAGGGTCACCTATCTCCAGCGCTCCTTGGGCATTAAGGGGACTGGACAGTGCGTTCCGCAATAAATTATTGGGTTAATTACAAAAAAATGAAAAATAATTATTATTATAATTCAATTTTAAAGCTTAGCATTGCACTGTAAACTGTACACATATTGTTTGTTTAAAAGTATGGCAATAAAAACACAGATTTTTCCCTAATATGATAAATAATTGTGATTACAATATTGATCAAAATAATCGTGATTATCATTTTGGCCATAATCGTGCAGCTCTATTAAAGCATAAACGTCTTTTAGTGATATTTCAGTATTTTTTTTTTTTTTTTTTTCAAAATTCAGGAGTTTCCATTTCACTGTTTAGATTTTGTGCATTTCCAAAGGTAATGGAAACGCAGCTAATGACATCATTTTCTCTGCAAGGTCACACTTTATTTTGGAATGTTACATTAATCCCAAGCACGTGCTAATGTAAAGACATCAAGATGTGTTGAAGATGACAGACTTTTCTTTTCATTGTTGCTAAATTCTTGTTTTGTGTTTCAGGAGGACATGGCTGCTCACGTCGGAGCGTCTCGAACTCCTCAGGAAGTCATGGAGCACTATGTCACCATGTACATCCATGGAAACCTGGGAAAGGCCTGCATTTCGGACAGCATTCCCAACCGTGTGACGGACCACACGTGTCCTAGCGGAGGGCCTCTGTCGCCCAGCCTCACCACGCCCCTCCCCCCGCTTGACATCAGCCTGGCAGAGCAGCAGCAGCTCGGTTACATGCCATTCCGAGACGACTACGAGATAGAGTACGATCAGGACGCCGAGAAACTCATCAGTGGTCTGTCCGTCAACTACGATGACGAGGACGTAGAGATTGACATGAAACGCGCTCACGTGGATATGTATGTGCGAAAACTCCGAGAACGCCAGCGGCGGAAGAACTTCGCCAGAGACTACAACCTCGTGCCAACTTTTCTTGGTCGAGACAAGAAGGACAAGGAGAAGGAAAAGCCTGGAGCGCTGGGCGGTGCTGGTGTTTCAGCAGGTGTGGGCGGCCCAGGGGCCGGGGCAGGTACAGTCGGGTCAGGGTCCACCACGGTGGCAGGGATGGGGACCGTTTCCAGTGCCCCTAAAAGAAAGATCACTAAGGAGGAGAAGGAGCAGCGGGTGAGGCTGCGCGGGCTCTGCCAATTCATGGCCCATCGGGAATTTGAAGAATTTTTTGAGAACATGCACAAAGAGCGGGTCCTGAGGGCCAAGGTGCGCGAGCTACAGCGTTACCGCCGTAACGGCATCGGGCGCCTAGAGGAGTCCGCCGAATACGAAGCTGCTCGACACAAACGGGAGAAACGCAAAGAGAACAAAAGCGTGATCAACTCCAAACGGAGCAGCTCGGGTGGCGGAGGCCTTGGCTCCGGGATGGGACTCGGGGGCGGAGCTGGAGGTGGGGCTGCTGGAGGAATGGGGGCTGGGGGCGGGATCAAGGAAGAAGGTAAAGATGGAGAGTTTGCGGCCATTGAGAACCTGGCGGGCTTTGAGCTGCTGTCCGACAGGGAGAAGGTTCTGTGCAACTCTCTCAACCTCAGCCCGGCGCGATACCTGACTGTGAAAACCATCATCATCAAAGACCACCTACAGAAGAGGCAGGGCATCCCCGCCAAGAGCCGGTTACCCAGTTACCTGGACAAGGTCCTCAAGAAGCGCATTCTTACTTTCCTCACAGAGAGTGGCTGGATATCCAGAGACGCTGCTTAGTCGTGGGATAGAAACTTCAGCTTTCACTCTTTCATTTCATTCAACTCACTTATATATTTGTACATTTCTCAGTCTATTTTCACAGCAGGCCTAGCAACAGGATCAAGGCCATATCTTTGTGTTTGTAAAGTCATAGAGTGAAACATGTCGGTGTTCTGATGCCCTATCCCTTGTTTTTAGGGGTATTACTATTATTCAAGCATTGAACTCACAACTTTTTTGCAGCTTTGCCTTTTTTCTTGTAGCAGAACACCAGCAGTGAGACTAAACAACAGTATTGATGTGAGTTAGCATTCAGGTCCAGGTTAAAACACTGAGTAAGAGCTGCTGCTGCTAACTCATCGGTTTCATCAGCAGCTAGAAACAGGAGGAAAAAGGTGTTTTTTAAAGGGATGCAAAATAACTTTGGAACTGTAGTGACATGGCCTCTCCACAAGATGGCTAATCTCCTTGTTCTTTAGAATGTCACTGGTCAGTTTATAGCGTCCTATTAAGACAAGATCTCGTATTTTTTTCTCCAGATTCATTAAAAAAACAGCTTTGGTTTAACTACTTTTCATTATCTGTACACCAAAGAGTGTAGTTAGCTGTTAAATGAACCTTTCCCACTCAAATGAAATCATATTTACAGCCAAACGTTTCCAGATCTTGAAAAGGTGACATGATTTAGAGCGAATCGAAATCTTTCTGTGGTTGACATTCTGCGTAAAGTAGAAGAAATGTATTAAATGACAAAGGTTCAAGCTGTTTTTTTTAAAGTGTATACAGGAAGAAATAGCCAGCATATTATTAATATATATTTCTGCCTGTTCAGGGTCTACCTGAGCTCCACGTACCTTGGAATAGGCTCCAGTGTACCCAGTTTACATGTTGAAATATCAACAAGAAACATGAAAGTCACTTTTTAATCCAACTTTACACTAAAACGTACGTCTTCCCTCTGAACATTGTGACTTAAATCCTGAAACTTGAATATTTTTTTTGTACCTTTTTCTATTGCTCCAACCCCCCCTCCCCTCTTCCACTGTGTATTTTTAAAGCATGAATTTATCAATGAGAAATGAACTCATTCAATGTGCTGATTCAGCATTTTCTGTCACCAAGATGTAAATATTTTTGTAATTAAAAAAAAAAAAAACAAGGAAAGTCTAATTTCCAATCTATGAAATGTACAGTATTTTGTGTTTATAAAAGAGTTTGATACATTTTGTAATAAAATGAGAGGGTTATGAAATGACTGAAGGTGGTTGTGGAATGGCATGCTGTAGATTAGCCTTCAGAGTTGTCCGTCTTCTTTGCTGTTTAATGTTGCACAGGAGGAGATGTGTGTGTGTGGAGTTGTATTAAAGTGCAGATATTTTATGAAGCTTCTGGAGTTCAGCTGTCTCTTTAATGCATTTTGTTCAATGTCAAGTGACGAACTATGGAAAACACGACACATTGCATTGTGGGATTGGGAACCCCGTAGGAAAAATTTCCTGACAGATTTAGCAAGGCTAGGATAAATCTGCTGACAGAAGACGTAGAATCTTTTTGTTTTTGTAGTTTTTCCACAACTTAAATTAAATGCCTCATGTTATCATGCTAAATTTACCACACGAGGTTAGACTGCGATGTTTGTTACATTTCCAATTTTAAAAAGTGTTTTGACTTTATTGTTACCGTGATTTCTTGTGTTTCTTTGCCAGAAAAGGAAGACAGTGATTCCCTAGATTACATTTTTCTTCCTGTTTGTTTATGGTGTTTCCTGTGATGTGACATCGCTCAGTGTAAACAAAAAATATCCCAAGTGTGTGCATGCGTCATTTTGGAGTAATTTGGTGTTTTAATTTTAAGATTTCGGCTCCCTCTCGGTATTGAGCGCACGGAGTCAACTTCCTCCTCCGTCTCCATGACTGTGTGCGCGGCACCATATCATGAACTATCTGGTTCTTTAGAGACAGGAATGTACCTTTTTTTGAGCAGGTGGGTCCACAACACAGCTCCACAATGATTACCGTTTGCTCTGCGCAATGGTGAGTATTTCTTCTTAAATTATTCAATGTGTAAAGATGCTAGCAGCTATAATGTAAATACACACACACGGCTGATGCGCGTGCGTGAATTTTTCGTGGTACTTCCGGTCCATTTTTTTTACTCTCAACAACCTGTGACGGACTATGTGCATGCGCGCGGCTGACCGCACGGTTGATGTGCGTGCGTCAAGAACCCACGGAGGAGATAGAGTCCGAGACACACACAGTTGTTTCTTCCCACTGTTGCTAAATACTTGTTCATGTGGATCTTGTTGGGTTTTTTCTTTCTTATTATGAATTTTATATTTTGATAAGCGCGGTGAGATGTCTGTTGTAAATTGCGCTATACAAATAAAGTTGAATTGAACTGAATCTCAAAACACGCCCTCTGCGCACATAAAATATACTAAATTAGTAAAATAAAACTAAGTAATATTTGTACAAAAGTACAACAGAAATGCACTAAAATCTACAAAAAGGCTCCAAAAACACACAAAATGGCTCCAAAAAACATACATTACAGAAAAATACACCAAACAACAAAAATAGGAAAATGACTCAAAATACACAAAACTAAATATTTATTTAAAAAAGAAAATACACAACAAGAAATGACAACAGAAATATACAAAACTACACCCAAAAAGATACAAAAATACACAAAAGGACTCCAGAATCACACTACAATGGAAACAGAAAACAATAATTGTACAAAAAATGCACAAAAAAAATACACCAAACATGAGTAAAAAAAATTAACACATTTATCATGCGCATGTCCCATAGAATTAAACCAGGGAAATCACACACGCTATTTTACTTTGCACCGGCAAATATACCCCTTTATAACACTACAGAGTATGTACACCTCTTTGTACATCCAACTTTCAAACACATACTCATTTGGCCATAATTGACAACTCTACTTAAGCTCCCACAATATGAATACATACTTCTGATGGGCACTGTACTAGTTAATTTTTTGGCTGAAGCAGTAACTACTTGATTTTTTAGGATCTAATTTGAGGAAATTGATGAGTTGGTAACTGTACTTGAAGCTTCATAGGTCAAACACAGTTGAAGATGGAGCAAAGATGAAGATAGAAGTTAAAAGATGACATGTATTTGAACATTTTAGAAGTTTAATGGTTAAAATCGGTTGAAAAATGGCTCAACAGTGGAACTTCAAAGTTGGAGGTGAAGTAAACAGAAAGCTCAAAGCGGATGGGAAAATGAATGGGAAAGTGAAAAGTTAAATAGTTTAAAAAGATGAAAAGTTATAAATATGTTGATACAGAGGAGAAGAGAGAAAAATTAGCTGAACAGTTTGACACCAAACTTGTTCAAATCGCCATGAGCCACTTGCCTCATTGCTCTTTGCGTATCTTTTTAGATAGATATTAAAAATTTTCCGCCAAAACTTCGGTGCGGAAACTCCTCGGGCTTTGAGAAAACCCCCAAATTTTACATCAAAATGTGCGTCTACAATGAAAAAGGGCAACATTGTGGACTTGATTTTTACAGAAACAATACAGAATACAGCTTTTCATCCATACGTTTCTTAGTCAGTTTCTCCTAAAATCAGTCTGTAGCTATTAGTTTTAGAGGCATTCTCATTTGCAATATTCATCATATCCTTTAGTGTAAAACATTTTTAAAATATATATTAATACATTTATTAAAAAAAAAAAAAAAACTAGCGCTTTTGACTTAACTGCTAAAAAGGTTTTTGATTGTAGTGTTGATAAATAGAAAACACAAATGGAGGGTTGATAGCTACTGCAAGAAAACACTATTGTACAATTGCATTTAATAAAATTAATAGATATATTGTCCAACAAACACAAACTTAATTAATAATAAAAAAAAAATCCTTATTAAATACATTGTTGCCACTTCCCACTGCTATACACCTTTTGACTTTGTCTAATGTTATATTGTCAGTCTCTCTTCTGATTGTGTACCATTACAAAACTGTTTTAACAGCTTAAACGGCACGTTAAGTTTAAAACAATCCTCACAAATCTTGGTAGATTTTATAGTGCAAGATTCTGCACGATATAGTCTATGACAAGTTTCTCTGTTTTCGCTGTGTCTTTGAAACAATCGCTACACATTGAACCACCTTTTCTTATGAGACAATGTTGTGAGAATGTGTGATGTTTTCGGAGGATAAGGGTAACACTTATTTAATGTAGTATGACAGTCGCAAAAGTCAATTAGAAAAAACAAAGTGGCTTTTATGACTCACATTTTGTTTTTGTGTCTCATCCAGAGGGAGGATTTTTCCTCGGGTTTCATCATCTTTCCCTGTTTTGATGACTTTACTGGCTATTAAACTTTCCAAAATCATGACAAACATTCTAAATATGGTTAAGAGTAAACTACCGTTATTAATTTTATGTTTTTATGCTTTTTATTTGCCTTCAGATGGCTTACAGGAACCAGTTATGCTTAAATCACGCAAGATTATGGTGCAAGAGTTTAACATGTCTGTTAGCCACGCTGCTAAATCCTCAGACCCCTGGAAAAACCCCATGGAAATGTGACGGTCCCGAAACATTATTTGTCAAACCGCCGACCAAATAATCACCAGCACATTTTGCAGGACATCCCGCACAGCTGTGTGATTGTAATGCTGTGTTCAATTGCACTCAGAACCCGGAAAGATTCAGGTCGTCAATTTTGACCTCTGAGGTAAATGCGTTTCATTCAGTGAGTTCAGAAAACATGGCTGGCCATAGTAAGCTGAAGTTTGTTTTTGATATTTTTCGAGATGTAAAAATGCCTGCTCGGAAAATATACAGTGGTGTGAAAAAGTGTTTACCCCCTTCCTGATTTCTTACCTTTTTGCAGGTTTTCCACACTTAAATGTTTCAGATTATCAAACAAATTTAAACATTAGTCTAAGATAACACAAGTAAACACAAAATGTAGTCATTAAATGAAGGGTTTTAGTAATGAGGAAGAAAAAAAATCTACAAAGCTACATGGCCCAGTGTGAAAAAGTGTCGGCACGAGCATGGAAACGAGGTGTGCTAAGGCTGTCTCACAAGCCAGGCAAGGACAGTGGTTGACTTGGGAGGGAGTTGAGAAGAGAGGGTTTTTTTAGAGGTAGCTGATGGGCATGGAAGCATTTTCAGGTTTGTCACAGGCGGCACGTATGACATTCTGCCTTCCCCCTCTACAGTCAACCAATGGTACGGCGAAGACCCCACGTGCCCCTCTGTCCATTTCCAGCAAACCTCAAACACATCCTGGCTGGCTGCAAGATGAGCCTATCACAAGGCTGTTACACCTGGCGGCACAACCATGTCCTGAAGTGCCTAGCAGCTACTCTAGAGTCCAAACGGGTGAAGATCAATGCCACAACAAACCTCAAACCAGACCTTGTGCTCTGGTCCTCCTCACTCCGCATCGTGTACATCATAGAACTTACCGATCCCTGAGAGGCTGCTGTAGAGGAGGCCTTCAAACGCAAAACCCTCAAGTACACCGAGTGAGCAGCTGAAGCTAAACAACGTGGCTGGAAAGCCAAGGTTTGCCCAGTGGAGGTCGGCTGCAGGGGCTTCGTGGGCAAATCAACCATCAGGCTGCTTAAGTACTTAGGAGTTTGAGGCCAAACCCTGTGTCAAACCATCAAAGCCCTCTCAGGGGCAGCAGAAGAAGCAAGTCGGTGGCTATGGATGAAAAGGCGAGACACCACCTGGGCCCATAATAGTATTTTTTTCAGAGTACATCCATACGACTGGCCATAGTTGCAGCAATGAGCTCCATCCTGGGGATAGTTACCAATTTTAGTGGAGCAACTAAAGATTTTGCCATCACAAAGGCACAGTGTAGTTTAGAGTTCTTGTTCTTTGACACCAGGTAGGTAACTGCTCCATATCCATTCTCACTGGCATCACAAAAATGATGCAGCTGGGCTGTACAGGCTTCACCAAAATTAGGAGGTTTCAGACACCTACTGACCTCAAACTTGTTCAGCATATGGAGCTGTTGTAATAGCTTTAACCAGCCCATGGCGATCAACATAGTTTCGTCCCAGCCTATCTCTCTCCTGCACAAATCTCTCAGGATCATCTTGGCTGTTAAAATAACAGGACTCAACATTCCAAGGGGATCATAAATGGAGGTGATGGTTGATAGTATTCCTCTTCTGGTAAGTGGTCTGTCCTTAAATTTGACCTTAAACTTAAATGAGTCAGATTTAACAGACCACTCAACTCCAAGCACTCTCTCCATTGGCAGAGCATCCAACTCTACGTCCAACTGTGCCTTGCCATTTGCTCTGAGATTCACAGGGACGGCTTCCAACACCTCTGATTTATTGCTCATCCACTTTGTGAGAAAAAAACCCTCCTTTGGAGCATAAAGAGAACAGTTCCTGGTACAGTGACACAGCTTCTTCTTCTGTGGCTACGGAAATGAGGCAATCATCAACATAAAAACAGTGATATAGCTTGTATCTTGCTTCCTTGCTATAGTGATGCCCGTAGTCTTCTGCACATCTTCTGAGGGCATAGTTAGCGCAGCTGGGAGATGATGTAGCCCCAAACAAATGAACTCTTATCCGGTATTCTGCAGGCTGTTTCTCCAGATCTCCATCTTGCCACCAGAGGAACCTGAGCAGATCGGTGCCTTCAGGAGTAACTCGTACGTGATGAAACATGGATTCAATGTATGCCATTATCCCCACAGGTTCCTTTCTGAAGCGGATCACCACTCCAATCAGAGAGCTTGTAAGATCAGGGCCTTGGAGAAGTTGACCATTGAGCGATGTTCCTTGGTAACTTACTCCACAATCGAACACAACTCTGATTTTTGCCTTTGTGGGATGGTAAAGCCCGTGGTGTGATATACCAAACTTTTCCATCAGTACATTCCAGCTCCTCTTCAGGCGCTTTCTTGGCATAGCCTTTAGCAAGAAGTTCATTGATGAAAGTGTTATAATCATGATAGAACGTTGAGTTCTTCTGCAGCCTCCGTTTGAGATGTTGTAAACGCTGCTCCACAAGTTTCCTGTTGTTTGGCATGCACAGGGTGCTTTGCTTTAATAGCAGGCTGATCTGGTGATGATCATTCAGATGTTTTACTGAGTGCTCCACTGAATCATGAAAACGCTGATCTTCTCTTGACATGGCAAGTTGCTCATCCAAACCGCTTTCAGGAAAGTCATTTTTGAACTGTTGTTGCCAAAGCTCCTCCAGGTTGACAACCGAGACCCTGTTACTAGTTATATGTGGCTTCCTGTCTACAGTCTCCTCACTGCTGCCTCTCAGTGGTCCATCCCAACATAGTCCTTGTGGCAAATGGTCCCCCATCTACACTGCACACCACTTCTAATGGCTCCAGGGCTCTTGGCACATTAGTTCCGATCAGGAGCTCAATCCCTGTGTTGATTTGAGGTTAGTGAATGTGTTTCAGGTGAGGCCACTTTTCAATATCCTTTTCTCTGTGGAGTACAGTGGGGTGCTTCAGGTTACACTTGGAACAAGTGTCCTGTACACAAACAACTGAAGCAAAAGCCATTTCCCTTCAAAAATGCAATCTTCTTCTTATGTTCCATCCTTCCCAACTGTGCACACATAACCAGTGTGTGTCCTGTATCAGAAAATACAAGTATTCAGTGCTGGTGTTGTACCTCCATCTTTCTTTGCAGGCTCAGTTTTGTTCTCCACAGGTCCAATGGTGGTGGCAAAACTGGCTTCATTGGATCAAGACTCTGATCTTAGTTTATATGTTCCTTTATTCATTATATTCATTATTGTAGGAGAATCGTGTATATTGCCGAAGACAGAATCTATAGAATCTTTTCAATAAAATCTGCAATATCACTGAACTTTGCTCTTCGTTGCCGCTGTTCCTGTAGCTCACAAGCTCGGCTTCTCCATCTGTCTCTGAGTTTGTATGGAAGCTTTTTAACGATTCTCAGCATATTTGAAGGCATATCCAAGTCATGAAGATACTGCACATCTTCCATTGCATTACAGCAGTCTCTGAGGAATAAACTGTAATCCTGTAGTGCCTTCACATCCTCTGTTCCTATTGTAGGCCACGAAAGGGCTTTGTCCATGTAGCAAAAGGCAACCTTTTGCTCATTACCAAATTGCTCTTTTAATAAAGCTTTGGCTCTCAAATATCCATGATCTGTGTCTTGGTATTGACAGCTCTTCACAAGTTCTTTGGCATGTCCGTTAGTATTTTGTTCCAGGAAGTATAGACGGTCTGTTATTTGTTGTATTTCTTTAGACTCCATTCTCGAAAGCCTTCAAGAATGTGTGATATTTTAATGGGTCACCATCAAATATTGGGATATCTCTCTTTGGTAGAGCTGCAAGGCATTGCTGTTGTATAAGTAGAGTTGTGATTTCATATTGCGTTCTCATAATGGCAAGAATATCATTGTTTTCCACATCAGGTGCCTTTCTACTTGGGTTTGATGTAAGTTGATGAACCTACTGCATGTTAGCCGGTTCTCTTTCAAACACGGAATACTGAGGGACTTTATTGTATGAAGGTGTTATGTTTTCCATCACAGTTTGTTTAACTGACTGTTTTCTATCATTGTTTATTGTTTCCTGTTTTGTAGCTGCTGATGGATGGAAATCTTTTGCATTAACATTGAGTTGCTGCTGAGATTTTCCTTTTTTCAAATATGAATTCATTCCATCTGAAACCTTTGATGACCTGTTTCCACTCGCTGAGCTTTGTATTTTCATATGCTTAATTTTGCCATTTTTTCAGCAATGTCGGTATCCAGGTGTAATTTTTTTTTCTTTTTACGCAGTTGTTCCTACTCTTCTTCTCGCTGTAATCTTGCTTTCTTTTTGCGTAGCTCTTCCTCTTCTAGTGCATGTTTTTCATTCAACAAGCTTTGTCTTGTGGCTAAAGCAGCTAGCTCAGCTTCGGCTATGAAACATGCAGATGAAGCAGAAGAGTACATTTGAACTTTTGCGAGATCCAACATTGGAAATACGGTCACCTGGTTTTATTTTATCTTCATTTACATCACAAAAATTTGATAAATGTTCATTTATTTCATTTAGTTCAGGTTGTTCCTGTGGGTTACTGTTGTATTGTTCAGTTTCCTTTATCCATCGTCTGGTTTCATTTTTAAATGTTTCAGTGTGATTCATTACACTTGACAACCATTCGACTTGTTTATCAAACTCATCTTGTGGCAGTAGTGGTAACAATTCATCATGAGCATTATTAGCACATTGACAAAGTTTATTTAACTTCTCCAGACAATTTTTTTTGTTTCATGAGTTCCTTCATTTCTGGTATCATTCGTTTTATTTTATTCACAAGACGTTTGTGCTCATTTTGCAGTTTTTCCACCTTATTCACCAAGGCTTTCTCTCCTTTTCCCAGACTCCATTTCAGAGCACAATATGTCACCACTTGTTTGACTCATTCTCACTTTTCTGAATCAAATATATTTAAATGCATCCACAGTGTGTGATTTCTTAACACAACATCTCCAAAGCACTGCATTATTTAATCCACAATACAGACGTCGATCAAAGCACGTGCGTATCCAAATAGCGCACAGACGTCTTTATCCGACCAGCATTAATTTAGTGGCTCACAAAGTCACTCCAGCCTTAATGCACATGGATTCCTTATCCACAAACAAAGGAGAAACAGGCAGCCTTACCCGTTCTTCCTTGTGACGCTGTGCCCATGGCATGGACGCACATTGTCCTGGCTCATTTGTAGCGTGTATTGCGGGCGATTGCTTTCATTAAATGCCTTTTTTTTGTTGACAAATGTAGCGACTCCAGAACAGTGTTGTTGCTTGAGAGGAGATGAATGGGTTTTGTACCTGTCAGACGCGCTGTTGCTGTGGCGATGAAGCACACTGAGTCTTGAAATTGAGTTTTTTCTTTCGTCTTTTAATTTAACAGCGGCTTTCACCGTTAACACACACTGGATGGGTTCCTTTACACTTTACGATATGAAGCAGCATGTGAACGAAGTGAAGCGAAGCGGTCAACAAAAAATACGGCTACCCAGCTCTCCTCTCTCATCCGACAGCTGGAAATACATGCCTTTTGAACTAGCCACCCTTTACCACCCATCATGTGACCCCGCCTCCCATGCGTCACATACTATGGGGTGCCAAGTGAGTGTAAAAATGTAGTATAAAAGTTGTAGTTAACACATTTTCATTATTTATCTCACTTTTCTCATATTTAGCACATTTTCCTACATTTAACACAACATTGAACCACATATACAGAGGTTAAAAAAAGTACTAAATCTAAATATTTAGATCTAAATCTAAATGGTATATGTTAAATCTAAATCTAAATCTAAATGTTTAAATCTAAATGTAAATATTATATGTTAAATCTAAATCTAAATCTAAATGTTTAAATCTAAATGTAAATATTATATGTTAAATCTAAATCTAAATGTTTAAATCTAAATGTAAATATTATATGTTAAATCTAAATGTTTAAATATCATATCTAAATGCCTAATCTCATATCTAAATGTTAAATGTTTTACTCTAAATGTTAAATCTAAATGTTTTCGCACATATGCTAATTGAAGCCAGTGAAGGAATGTCTAATGGATATTTGTCTAAATCAGTGGCTCTCAAACATATTTTAACTCAAGTACCCCTTGTCTCTTATTTCTGATTCCATGTACACCCTTTGTCAGACTATAACATTTTGCTCAAAATACTATGAAAAAAAACAACTCGAAAGAATAATGTATGGAAACCCAAAAGAGTCATAATTAAATAAATAACATTTTGAAATAAATACCATTTTGATTAATGAGACAAAAATATAATATGGCCATTACATTTTAATATAAGGTATTATTATTATTATGAAATGTGATTCTACTGGCAGAGCTGAATCTACGTAACCTTGGTCACGTGTCGAGTTCACCTTTAACTTAAGGTCAACCCAACTACGCTGCTTTCGTAAGACACTTACCGCAATACAATTGGCTGATTGTCAGAGAGTTTCTGTGTAGCCATCTTTGATTGGCTTAACCCTCCCCCTGCTGACAGCACGGTAGTGTGTCCTGCCAGCGTGCGTTACCAGGATCCTTGTGCCTGTCAACTGAATGAGGTGAAAAAATGGCGAGCTGGTGTGTCCGAGCTGTGCGGCAGAGCTACTTAATGTTAGCCTCACCTGCGGTACTCAGGTAAGCTCCTTTTAAGTACGTCCTCCACAAGGTGAAAGAGTCAAACACTCGGGCTGGCATTCACCGCTTTTTATCATTGCTGTCAGTGGTTGAAAAAAAGTGGTGTCGTGGGAAAAAGTGATCACTTGCCAATAAGTGTCTTTCGTGGGAGAGAGGCATTTCCAGCTCTTCAGTAAATGTTGTTAATTGATGTAAATGTATATGCTGTAATGTGTTATGGAGTGACAGAGCTATACATTGACAATACAATGAAAAAGGGCAACATTGTGCGCTAGATTTTTACAGAAACTTGCTTTTTATCCATGCGTTTCTTAATCATTCTTTTTCCTAAAATCAGTCTGTAGCTATTAGTTTTAGAGGCATTCTCATTTGCAATATTGAACATATCCTATAGTGTAAAACAATTAAAGAATATATTTTTATATATTTATAAGAAAACAAAAACGAAACACTGGCGCTCTTGCGTGCTGCTGCCATCATTTGGCTCGGGAACCCTTTTCGCCATTACACTAGCTAGCTCCACTAGCTCCCTCTGCTCAGTGTTGACCTTTAGGTTAAAGTCCCAGCGCACGTTAACAGTAAGGATTTAAAGTTGTGTTATATATGGGAGAGTGCAGCTCTTCTTATGCTTGTATGTGTGAGTGGTTAATTCACATACTGTGATGATGACAATGTGACACATCCTGAAAGAATAATAATGGAGCTTATGCTAAGCTAATGTCTAAACTGTTTAATAGTGTCTTAACTGCTAAAAAGGTTTTTGATTGTAGTGTCGATTAATAGAAAACACAAACGGAGGGTTGTTTAGCTACCATAACAAAACAATATTATACAATTAAATGTAATAAAATTATTAGATGCATTGTCCAACACAAACTTAATTAACAATTAAAATAAACACAATCCTTTTTTAATACCTTGTTGCCACTCTCCACTGGTGCTATACACCTTTTGACTTTGTCAATGTTATATTGTCAGTCTCTTTTCTGATTGTGTAACATTACAAAACTGTTTTAATGATGGCTATGGATAATTAAACGTCGCCATAGGACTAGCAGTCTATTCATACGCAGCGCCCCTCATTGGCCAGTTTAGGTCACGTGATAGGTACACCACGTGACTTAAGTTCTGTCAGTTGTATTTTAGCTCGTATTTATTTTTAGCTAAGCCTTTTATTTTAGCCCTAACCTAGGAAATACCCTATAATGTGAATTTTTGTCGGATATGTATTTTTAAAAGTTGAATTTGCCGTGGTGAATTTGTTAAAATGAAAAAAATATATTTGTCAAAAGTGGGATTCGAACCCACGTTAGCGGAAGGAAGAATCCTTGTGTGGCGTAGGGCCTGGCGAAAAATTGATTTATCGAATTTGTAGATGAAACAGTTTTTTCCAACTTTTTCACGTTCCGTCCTTGTGGGTTACCGTCGCCAGGCCCTTCTTTGTTTACATTTGTTTACCCTTTGAGTAGGCTATATGTGTGCCATAGGCATGTTTCATTTTTTGATTTTGGGATAGCTCTATGCATTTTAACTCCTGAGGACAATCACAGCAATAAAGTTGAACTTTTGACAATATATCTGATGTCTGCAGTCATTTTTAAGTGCATTAAAAAAAAAAATCCAATCAAAGCTTGAATTTTTCTTTAAAAAAACTGAGATTATTTTTTTTCGATCATCCTGACACGTTGAAAACACAGGCACATTACGCTTATGTAGTCCCGGGGACTATGGCTACATTTAACGTATCTCTAGACATTTTCTTTAATGATTAAGTGCCTTTCAGACTTTGAAAGAATCCGCACAATTCCTGCGAGATTTCAAAATGCAAGATTCTGCACATTATAGTCTATGACAAGTTTGTTTGTGTCTTCCAAACAGTCGCTACACATTTAACCACTTGTTTATTGAGACAATGTTGAGTACGTGTGATGTTTTTGGAAGATAATAGGCTGCCTTTTAACTCTTATTTAAGGTTGTGCTCTTTAGAATAGTCCATTACACTGCAGCATGACAGTCACAGAAGTCAATCAGAAAAAGCAAAGCGACTCTTATGACTCACCTTTTGTGTGTGTCTCATCCAGAGCATCGCCACGGTTACTGTGCACGGCTGCCCAGCAGAAGAACGGGCCGCGACCTGAGGAAGAGGCTGAGAAAGTGGATCAGAGCTCAGCAGAGAAAACCCTGGCAGAGGCTAAGAGTCAGGTAGAGGAGCAGCTCAAAGACATGACAGTGAGTGTTAAACTACGCTTCATTATTTTTTCTGTAGCTAGTGTTAGCTACATAGTGTAAACTACAGCAAAGAGCTTCCATTTTGCGTTTCAGGGTTTACTCATCTCTGAGTCACTTTTGTGTTTTTCTTCAGTTTCATCATCTTTCCCTGTTCTGATGACTTTGCTGGCTATTAAACTTTCCAAAATCATGACAAACATTCTAAATGGGGTTAAAAGAGTCAACTACTGTTATTAATTGGATGTTTTTATACTTTTTTTTTGCCTTCAGATGACTTACAGAAACCAGTTATGCCTGAATTACGCAAGATTATGGTGCAAGAGTTTAACATGTCTGTTAGCCACGCTGCTAAACCCTCAGACTCCTGGAAAAATCCCATGGAAACATTATTTGTCAAACCGCCAACCAGATAAGCACCCGCACATTTTTCAGGACATCCCGCACAGCTGTGTGACTGTAATGCTGTGTTCAATTGCACTCAGAACCCGGAAAGATCCAGGTCGTCAATTTTAACCTCCGAGGTAAATGCGTTTCATTCAGTGAGCTCAGAAAACATGACTGGCCATAGTAAGCTGAAGTTGGTTTTTGATATTTTTCGAGGGGCAAAAATGCCTGCTGGGGAAATATACAGTATTAGATACTTGAAGCTAAGACAGAGAGAAACTTCATACTGGAGGTATGACATGAACGCACCAGCGAGGGGAATCCTGCATGTGTCATTGGACAATAGACTGGAGAAAGAATGCATTGAATTATAGAGGCATCACTATTCACACAGAGTAGCATTCAAATGAACAGTGGGAATAGAAATGCCACTACAAGGTTATTATACACTTTCAGTAACACAAATGCCAAATTAGACGATAAAAGTAAAAGTTAAGGAGAAAGTGACATCTAATGATGTGCGCTGCCATTTTGGTAAGACGTCATTCCGATCGACTCGGGATGCTTGGATCGTACTCGAATTCCCGAGTTGGGGTCCCGAGCTCAAGGGCGTGAGTTCTGTAGTGTGGCTTGTTTAGGGGGCGGTCCGGGTTAGGACTTACTCAGAAATCCATCCAACTTTGCTTTTTATGCTGTTCTGAGAAGTAACAAAAGTAGTGCCTCCTAATACGACTATTCTAATACAAAAAAGGACACTGTTTAATCGTACTCTAAGAATAATAGTAACTGCTTGTATGATGTCATTTGTACTGTGATTGTATAAATAAAAATTAGTTAAAAAAAAAAAGATATAGGTACAGTATCTTGATATAGTAATTTTCTATATCGCTAAAATAGAAAACCTGATGCAGTATACCTTGAATCTTAATATATTGCGCAGCCCTACAGCTAACCCTGTCTTTGTATCAGAACTTTTTCACATTTGAATGCAGTCACATGCTGCTTGTTCAAAACACACTTCAGATGAAGCTTTGTATTCATTTTCAGTCACAGGATAACATGATCACTGGTCGAACCGTAACACGTAGGATGAGATTTTGAACAGGATTTATGGGTGGAATTGGATATATTCCTTCTTTCGTCCCACTTTATAAACATTCTATTACCCGTTTCCATGTGAAAAATAGCGTTTAAATGCAAGATATTGTCCCAAAATATACATGTGAGATATTTCTGTCACGTTGGGGCCTGATTTTGAACTAAGACGACAAAAGGGGGGATCATTTTATTTCTGTGATCACAGAGAAGCCGTGACCCGATACAACTAGAGACTCTAAACTAGAGACTAGAAACTATTTATCATTCAGAGTTATTCTGAACATCCTGCCCTGAAAAAAGCTGCTGCAACACTCACACTCCTTCATATGATGCTCTGAGGATATTGTTGACATCTCCTTTGTAAATGTTCTTCACTTTTTAGTGGATAACAGTGCATCCTAATGGTATAAGGACATTCTGTACTTTTCCCCCATGTGGTGACTGAAATGTAAAAGAGGCTTCTTTCACATCCTGTAGCACTGAGATCTGTCAGTTAAATACTCATATTTATTTGTGTTTAGCTTTAAGCTTGATTTGTTTCCAGGAGAAGTACAAGCGGGCCCTGGCAGACACGGAGAACCTGAGGACAAGGACTCAGAAGATGATTGAGGACGCCAAGTTATATGGTGACTAAACACATTCTCTCTGGCATTACTGCAGAGCTACAATCAGCCACTAGGTGTCAGCATAGGAGCAGCTTTGCTTTATGTTGTATTCTTTAGCCTTAGTGATCCTCTTAGTTTATTTAGGTCCATGAAGGGGACATGTTATGAAAAATCAATTTTTGAACACAAATGAGGTAACTTCACAATATTGTGAAATAAATCCATTCAGTCGTTTGTTTGTGGTCTGTGTAAGTCTTACAACACAGAGAAAATTGCTTCATATCAAATTTTCTACATTTATGACATCACAAGTGAAATCGGGAAAGAAAATACCCTCCCCTCTGCTGGTATCTCCACCCCCAACCTGAGGAAGACTTTCTCCAAAGTCTGCCATTGTTTTTCTCGCTATCAAAAGAGCGATGGGTACCGGTAAAACTAAATACAGAACTTTCCTGCTGCTGATGCCGCGTCTCCACAGTGAACATACACTGTAGTGTAAGCACTATATGGTAATGCGGAGGGGTACTCCGCTCTTGTGGTTTCAGCGCATCTTGTGGTTCGGTGCAGCACCAGGGAGCAGACACATATTTAGTACCTGTTGTGGCCTCGTATCGCTGATCTGACATGTTTGTGACGCAATGCAGCTGTTGGACAAAACAAATGATTATCACCTTAAATGCACTATTCCTGTAGTTAGACGAGCAGAGGGAAAGAAAGTGACTTCACAGCTTAACACTCCGGTGAGAGTTTGAATGACTGTTGCTGCTGAGATGAACATGGACCCTGAAGTGCTGAGACAGACTCACAAAAACAATAGCCGCTTAAATACTGTAATGTGCCGTAATTTGGCTGAAAACAATAACTGTGGGATAGCACAATGAAAACACTTTGATCACTGATTTCCCTCGTAAAAAAAGAGCGAGGCGTGAAAGTCAGCGTCTAGAGACACGCCCACTCATGAATATAAGTAGTCCCCTAAACAGCCCAGTTTTTAGAACTGCTCAGAAAGTGACTTTTCAGAGGCTAAAACTCTGGAAAACAGGCGAGTTTGTGAAAATAAACCTCAAATACTATGTTGTTGGGTTTCTTAGAACAAATGTAGATGGGTGAAAAATAGCATACTATGTCCCCTTTAAGTCCACTAGAAAGGTAAAATTGGGTGGAAGCTAAACAACTTCCACGCTGGAGTTTTTAAGTTGTAAATTGATAATATATTGATTTAAAGAGTTTATGAAACAACATTTCTGGGTGTCTTAATAGATCTCAAGCTCTGCTGGAAACCACACAAAAAATGTTTGTGAACAAAGATCTCAAGAAGCATTGGAAGAGTGAACAAAATCAGATACATACTGAAGAAAGAAACGTCACATACCTTATACTGTGCATTAATTCTACCACATCTCTTATTGTGTTGAAATCTGGAGAAACACATACAAAACAACCTACAAAAATGTGTTTTGCAAAAAGAATAATAAGGATCATAAATCATGCTGGATATCTGGACCATATGAGTTGTGTTTTTCTTAAGTCTAAAGAAATTAAGTTTGTGGATTTGGTTAAGTTTAAAACATCACAAATTATAAAGCTAATTACAGAGCACTGCCTAAATATGTATTACGATTTTTTTCAAGTCGAAGAGGGGAGTATGATTTGTGGATGGAAAAGAACTTTAGAAAAAGAACATTTCGGACTGCTTTTTTTTAGTGAGCAATCATTGCTTTATATTGTTTTATGTTTGAGATAAATAAATAAATCAAAACTTTGAGTATTCTGAGTGTAGCCTGAGCTTCTGTCTGTCTCCTCCCTGTCAGGGATCCAGGGTTTCTGTAAAGACCTGCTGGAAGTGGCTGACATCCTGGAAAAGGCCACTGAGAGCGTTCCCAAAGAGGAGGTGACCAGTCAGAACCCTCACCTGAAGAACCTGTACGACGGCCTGGTGATGACGGAGGTGCAGATCCAGAAGGTGTTCACCAAGCACGGCCTGGTCAAGCTCAACCCAGACGGAGCTAAGTTTGACCCCTATGAGCACGAGGCCCTCTTCCACGCACCCGTCGAGGGCAAGGAGCCAGGCACGGTCGCCATAGTGACCAAAGTAGGCTACAAGCTGCACGGGCGCACCCTAAGACCAGCGTTGGTGGGCGTGGCTAAAGCGTCCTAGAAGTAATGTGTGCGCGCAGTAAAGGTGTGGTTGGTGTCATTGCCATGGTGACGTTGAGCCTATGAGACTAAAGTCACTCTGTCACTGTTCCCACAGTCTGTTAGCTCTCACCACCAGAGATGGAATCCTATCAGGACTTGGATCTGGACACGTTCAGCAGTTTTTAACAGATACACACAGCGTCTTCACTTCAATTCATCATTAGTCGAGAATTATGTCAGGTTTTGTTGGATTAATATAATCAGAAACCTTTGTACCAAACTGTATCATGAAAGAGCTTTAAGAAAATAAGTAATTCTTTGAAGGATGGAAGTGGAGTAAACATAACAAATGGAGTCATTCCATTATTTTTTCTGAGTTCTTCATCTGTTGAGTTGTGATGTTGAGCCAATTAGTTGTGTGCTTTGGTTCAGTGTGTTTGTTATTGTGCCCGAAAATAAAACAAGGATGAGCTGACCTGTGTGCTCGTTACAAATCTACAGGTGTGTTTAAGTCACGGTGAACAGTATTGTAACTCAAACCAGTGGACAAATGTCTAATGGATATTTGTCTAAACCAGTGGCTCTCAAACTTTTTTGACTTAAGTACCCCTTATCTCTTATTTCTGATTCCAAGCACCCCCTTTGTCAGACTATAACGTTTTACTCAAAATACTATTAAAAAAACATCCCCTGTCACAAAGTGTGGAAGGGGGATATACAAGTGCTGGTCATATAATTAGAATATTATGAAAAAGTTGATTTATTTCAGTAATTACATTCAAAAAGTGAAACTTGTATATTATATTCATTCATTACACACAGACTGATATATTTCAAATGTTTATTTGTATCTCAAAAAAATTGCATGTACAGCACTCAATACTTGAGTTACTTTTGCCTGAATTACTGCAGCAGTGCGGCGGGGCATGGAGTCAATCAGTCTGTGGCACTGCTCAGGTGTTGAGAGCCCAGGTTGCTCTGATAGTGGCCTTTAGCTCTTCTGCATTGTTGGGTCTCGCATCTTCCTCTTCACAATACCCCATAGATTCTCTATTGGATTAAGTCACGGATACCATGGTCCTTAAACCAGGTACTGGTAGCTTTGGCACTGTGCAGGTGCCAAGTCCTGTTGGAAAATGAAATGAAGGTATACATTATACAAGTTTAACTTTTTGAATAGAATTAGAGAAATAAATCAACTTTTTTATGATATTCTAATTATATGACCAGCACCTGTAGGTTTGAGCTCCGTTCGTGCGTCCGTCCGAGTTAAAAGGGACAGCTTTTCTCAGAAACCGATTAAGATAGGATAACCAAATTTGGTGTGTGGGTTCAGGGTATCAATACCTTGATGGAGATCCAAAATGAGAAGTGCATAATTGTTTTTTCCGGAGTTATTGCCCTTGGTCCATTTTTGGACCAGTAACTTTATATTGTGATGTGATGATATTTTCTGATGTATACATCTAAGTTCTTAGATTTAGGACATTTATGAAAAGGTTGTGAGTTATGACAAACAATCTTGCGAGGGATGTTCTTGTTTCTATAGTTTTTAATAATTTTCTGCCACACCCCATGTATTTTCAGGTCATGCTCTAATCTAAATCATTTCCATCATTATGATAATTTGTATCTAAAAATAATTAAGCCTATATTTTCAATGCTTTAATTTGTTAATTTTCCATTCACACTCTCCCTCAAGTACCTTACCCTGTAGTGCCATCACGTACCCATATTTGAGAAACACCAGTCTAAACTCCCCAGTATCAGAATAATGTGATGGGCCTCTGACCATCCTGTATGTGCTTTAAAAAGCCTCCAATGATTTATCATCTAAAACAATGCGGGAGTTACTGGGACACAAGGGAATGCTATGAGTGTGTTCCACATGAAAGGCAGAGTGAAATACCTACAATTACAGATTTTTAGGTGTTCTTTGTGTTGTGTGTTGTTGAAATAGTTTGCCGTGTGAGTAAACCTAAGTAAGACTGTTGATTTTAATTAGAGACTTTGAATCCAAGTCATTCAGCCTTTGAGTATTCTTCATTCCTTTGGCTTCCTTCCACAGTCTGAAAACATGTAACAGTTGGAGTGAATGTCTTGGGTTGTGTCGTAGTTCGATAGGCTTAATAACTAAATGAAAAATTATTTGTTTGGAATATATAAATAAACAAAAACATTAGTTTTTGAGATGCTTAGCGTAAATGTTTTTCCTTTCAAAAATAGTTTAAGAAAGCACACCAAACCCTGGAGCCTCAAACTTGTTTAGGGTGGACAGTTCATTCTAATTTATCAGTACGTTTGATCCAATCAGGACACTGGGGAACACTTCTAAAACCAGTCAAGGGCTGCGTCCAAATCGTTTCTCCTATCTCCTTTCCTATTCACTTTTCCTTAATATTAATACGTCACCTTGTGAAAGAACGGTCGGATTGTCAAAATACACGTGATTGCCTTTCCTTAACTCCTTTTGGAAGTTTCCTAACACCTTTCCTTAACCCTCTTACGTCATCCACGGGGTTAAGGAAAAGTGGATAGGAAAGAAGATGGGAGGGAATATTCGGACGCAGCCAAGGGTTAAACAAATTGTAGGCCTGATGATTTCTTTCTTGATTAGTTTTAAGGGCCTGAATACTGGAAATGAATGAGTTTGGTCATGTTTGCACAAACCCGCAAGGTGGGAGCTATTACTGATCATTTCATTTTACTCACCACACACAGTAAACCCTCCCTTTCTCTTTTATTTACATTCTGCTTATTCAGTATATTAAATTATCAGTATCTCATTCAGTTTAAAGCCTAATTGTATGAACTTTGGCCATGAGTTTTCTTTTGTCATGTTTATAATTCCATAATCACTTTTATTGCAAGATGTATAGAACAGTAGATATAAAATGTACCGACACTCTTTGAGTTCGGGACCGATTTGGTCCCATTGACTCCACTTATAACCACATATTTTGGGTATATTGTTTTCCTGACATATAAAAGTTCCCAAAAATACCTAATAAATCTAAGTCTCAATCATCAAAATATAGGAAAAACGGGTTTTAGGTGGGATGACCCCCTTCCCCAAGCCACCACGGTCAGCAGAGCTTTATTACATAGAGTTTCGATGGAGGACGATTATTATTACCCTGCAAAATGCATGGCAATCAAAAAGCTGAAAACTACTCAAATGGTCTTGATGTGTTGGGATACACATAAAAAGAGTTGTGTGAATGTGGTTGAGAATATATTTTGTGTGTATGTGTGTTAAGGCGTGTGTAAATTCAAATAACAAAATCCAAAATGAACTTTCTTGATGTTTTTTGATCAAGAGAGCTTCCTCTTTCTTATAACATATTACAGTGGTTTTCCCAAAAGTTTTTAATGAATCTAAGCCTCTACCTTCAAAATACAGGGGAAAAAGTTTTAGATGGGTCATTCTTATCTGTATTTCTTTTCTCACTACGATTCGCAAATAGTGAAATCATGTTGAAACAAGATGGGTAAAAGATCAAAGAATGTAAAGCTGGCAAAGGTTAGGTTCAAGGTTCTGGTTCAGCACAGATCAAACTTACTCAATAATGTCTGTGAGAAACTATTTTTGAGGAAGAAGTAAGATGATTTCATGCAGCAAACTTTATTAGCTCTTAAAAGTCGATGCTCTCGGTTAAATAAAAGAGTATCAAACCTTAGCAAACACTGCTGCTTCAGGTATTTCCCTCTTGAGAGCGTTGTGTCCTTGTCACTTCACAGTCCCAGTTTGGCGCTTTGATTCTGACTTGCACAGCCATCACTGCTGTGATTGCAGGGACTGTGGAGAATAACAAATGGGGCAGCATCCCTCTTCATCCCCTCCTATTTCCCACTTGTTTTCTAATTGCGTATTTCAATCAGACTTGTTTGTCTTGGCTTTGGTCGTAGCTGTGCAGGCTTTAGTTTCTCGTGAAAAAGGAAATCTTTTCCCTGTACTATTCTAACAGCTCTAATCCTTCAGTTATTGACTTGGTGCTTATTTAGGACGCTCTTGCATCTTTTGGTCCTTCACCAAAGTTTGAGTGTGGCGACGATGAGTGTGTTTACGAGTGGCTTCTCTGGGTTAGGGGTTTAGTTCTTATGAATAGTGATTGAGTCCTCAGCCTTGAGGATGGCACAGCAAACAGAGATTTCTGTTTGTTTACAAGGGATACTGGAGCAGCATGTCGCTAAACCCAGTGTGTTAGAAACAGGCAGGGGAATGCGGTGGGAGTCAGACACAAATGAGGCTTAGATGTTACACACACAAACACACACATACACACATATCAAGAGTAGAAAGCTGAGGAAGGAGAAATACGCTTGCTTCAAAGGCTTCTCTTGTCGAATGAAAGGTTGAGACACAAGGTTTGAAAGTTTGGTTTGGTTATTTTCTTTGCAGAACTAGAAAACAACATAACCAAGATTGTTCCATTATTTATGTTTGGGGATTTTTTACAAGCTCTTTCACATCTCATCCAACAAGCCAAACAGGATCATGGTGGCATTAGTGAGAGATGTTTGTTTACATGGATCTGACTAGGTCAGATGAGTTACTGTAGTTTGTGATGAGCAGGGGATTGGCCTCCCAGCAGGGGGTGATCACACTTAAAGTCAGATCAATGGGCACTGAGCAGCGAGGCTAACAGAGGATTACAAGCAGCCCAATGCAAACGCCTGAGGGGGAAGTTTTCAGAGGCACACCATGAAATGAGGGCAACTCGGAGAGCAGGCAGTAGTAAGCATCACTCACAAAGAAGAAGCTGGAGATGAGACAAAACGTACACCTTTATTCAGTATTTAGAGAGAAGGATGTTGCAGAATACACCTACATTTTTAACTCCATATGCAAAAAATGCTGTTTAAGACTTTCATATGACGTCCACATAGGTCCAATGTTCCCTGCGGACAATCATCAAACCGAATATTCAAGATTTGGTCTCATCCGAGATGATCCCCATCATTCTTTTATAACTTCCACAAGGGAGGTATTACTTTAATCCACAAATTGTAAAAAATAAAATAAAAAAAAAAAACATATCTTGGTTTTTAATTGACCGATCTTTATAAAATATGACTCAGTTATGTCGTCTTGGTTCCTCAATTACCCACTATACCCCATCCAGATCCAGACATATCCAAATATCATATGGGTGTAACTAGTTATGTGGGCTTCTTCAAGCAAACTTATAATGCACGTCTCGAAACATCAGTGTGTGCAAAAAATAAAACAACCTGGTGCAGTATTAACCACCTTGTATCTTGTTGTTGTTGCCGTACATCAGAGAAATACATAAAAACTCTGTTTGGGTAAAATGCTGTGTTCTAGCTGAGAGCCAGGAATTGCTTACTACTCTGTCATCTTAGGGCCCTAAACATAGCAAAGACTAAAATCATGTTTGAAGAAAAACATGCACAGATTTGTACATCACCTAAATTCTCCCTGTTTTTAGGTTTTCTGGGTCATTACACCCAAATGTTCAGTCCTGCAAAGCTCCGTTCTGTCTTTGGCTGTTTGGTTGCGTGCAGCATTCCGAGGCTGATGTTTCTATTTTCATCTTCTGAAACACTTAACTGAGTCACAGGGACAGCGTAACATTTTGCTTCTACCTCAGCTGCAGCCCTCCCTTGCCCTGCCTCTGCCTGAGGATGCTGATCTAACCTTGCGTTTGAACCCAGCCGTGGGTGTAATCCACTGTGAGACATTCTGATTGTGACAGAGCAACATTTTCTCTCGTTCTGGCAGACAGGCACGCCAGCCTCTGCATGCCATCATTACCAGGCACACATCACTTTTCACCTAAACACACTTTTTCCCTCTCCACCCGCCCTCCCAGGACAATAATTATGACATTCGCTCTGCTCCGTAAATAAATCTGTCACAATTAGTCTTGTCTTTGGACGTGCAGGCCTTTTTTACACCTGTGTTCAGTTATGAAGTGAAAATGAAGCCAAAAGGCAGCAAGAGGAAGAGGCATAGGCTGGGGGAGGGCAGTGGAGTATTGGGGTTTGATTGAGTGGGAGTGGTGGGTGGGAAGGGCTGGTGAAAAGTGCCCCGGCTCTCTGGGGAAACTTGACAAATAGAAACCTACCGTGCAAATTCCCCAAACAGTAATTTACATCAAGCGCCGAAGGGTAAAACCAACTTTACAATTGCCATGTTCACATGGGAGCTTTAATTCCTCTTTAAAGCAGAATAAAACTTAAATCCCCTTTAAACTGACCTTGTAAACACTTAATTCCTAATGAAAAGTTAATTCTCAATTAAACTTAAATCCAAATTTAGTGGCTGGTTTATTCAGATTTTAATTTTGAATTAAATAATTCCTCTTTCTTGTGAACACTTAATTCCGCTTTAAGTTAATTTATGTCATTCTGCACATGCGCGACTTGCCGCCATGACGCGCTAGTGACGACATAATCCAAGACAGACTAGCGCTGAGACTATTTATTTAATAAGAGCCTTAAAAGACATGGATATAATGAAAAGAGTGGATGGATGGAAGGATAAACATGTGGACATTCACACAGGGTTATTACACACATGGACATCGGCAAACGGAACTGCTTCATCGAGGCATGAAGCACTAGAGCTTCACTAATGATGCACGGATCATTATAAAGTTCATTTTTCATTCAACGTCCTGTATGGTGGAGGTAGAGCAGCCGTTGTATTAACCGCTGGCTTTGATTGACCAAAGTATGGTGTTCTATCTCTCTTCTCCGCTGCTCTCTGTCTCTTCTGCTTCACGGAGGGTTAGAGAGAAACCGAATGTTTTTGTCGAGCTTCCGCTTCAAAACGACAATCAAAATATAAGTGAAAACAGTTCTCATGTGGTCTTCTATGTTGTAGCTGAAAATAAAGGGTTTGTTGTGTGTTTTTCCTCGTTAGATGTGATACTTTATGTTCGCTCCCTGTCCAATCAGAGCCTTCCCAACCCCCAGACCTAAAGTGGAATTGAATAAAGCGGTTTTCTGTGTAAACCTCAATTACTATTTCTATGTAAACACAAAACTTTAATTCCAAATAACTAATTCTGAATTAATAAACATGTAACCGTGGCCACTGTTTACTGCTACAGCCTAAAGGCCTTTTAAAAGCTTTACTCTAACAGAGATGAGGGGTTTTGTTAGACATTGATTTAATTCAAATCCATTGCTGCATTTCAGTTTTACACATTTATTTTTCAATTTAAAAACATTATTTAAAAAAAACAAGAGCATTCAGAGAGCGCAAACCTCCACCAAGCGCCAAATATCCTCTCCCTGATAATGGCAGGATCCAATCCAGGTGAAACTCGGTGATGTCATTGAGGAAGCAACTCAACTTGACTCTAATTTCATAAAGATCTGTCAATTATAAACCAAGATGTCATTTTTTTAAAAATGTAATTTAAAATGTAAGGGATTCTTCCATGGCATGAGGTCTATCTTTGGTTAAAAGTATGTCAGTACTTTTGACATAATTAATAAATGCTGGTGAAAATATTGGCAGAGGTGCTAAAGACTGTGAATTGTATTATTTCATCAAAACCTTTTTTAAAAAATCACACCAATAACAAGCTTACAAAGCTACGAACGTGCAAGCTTTAGCTTGTTTTTTTTGGACATTGGCTTTAAAGTTGTAGTCGGCTGACTTTCACGGCAGTTTATTATTTAAACATTGTAAAATATCTCATATTTGTATATAAAATGACTAATTATCTAAACAGACAGAACTATTCAGAATGAAGCCATTTTGTTACCTGTTAGCAATTGCCTGAGATTGAGAACGACCTTGCCTTGTTTTGTCCAAAATATGAATTTTATTAATTCTGTCATTACAAATGTCATGTTATTTTTATGTTTTGAGGAACAACAGTGACAAAAGAAAAAGTTTGAGATCCATTGAGTTACATAAATAACGAAACCTGTTTCAAAAATGTTTGTCCTCTTTGATGGGAATCTCTCCCTACTTTCTAATTTTCTTTTTTACAAATCAGTCAGTCTCTATTAGTGATTCCCTTCAAACAGTAGGATGCACTTATAGCTCCTCCCCTGTGGTTAAAGATGTGTTAATGAAACTGTAGGTAGCGCCAAGTCTGATTAGCCCATCATCCTTGAAGGTTTTCTTGTAGGTCGGTGTGATTGCTTTGAGAATTAAACCTGCCTTTGAGCCTTTCCACCAGCCTCGCAGAACAACTCTGCCATCTTTAAATGGGTCAGCACTAGGTAACAAAGATAAGGTGAGTAATGAAGAATGCATGCTGATTACCCCCCTTCCTAAAAAAAAATGCAAGTATATACCACAGCTGCATGACTGTAACAGCCCCAAGTACAGGTCTGGTACTTTATTGAAAGATTCCTTCAGTGGTAACCAAAGGACATGCAAACCATGACGCTATGCATGGGTGCCCTAACATGGAAGTACATGTGTGTTTTGGTCCAATACGAGTGTCCTCTTCATGCAACAGTGGCGCCCAGAAATACAGAGACAGGGTGAGTCATCAGCAACGCCACTTTTAATTTGAGATGACAGTGTGACCACCACAGGGAACGACAGGAGGGGACGGCCTTCATGTGCTCCTAATAGATGGTCACACCTATTAGAACCATGCAAGAGGAGATAGGAAACACTTACGATGGGGTGAGTGTATGTGTGTGTGCTTCAAGGGTTGAGTTAGCGTCTAAAATGCCATTTTAAACCTCCCAAAGTGAGATAATTACTGCACATATTTGCAGAGAGAGCCTCATTATTGGGGTGGAACATCACATTAAAAGCTACTGAAAGCTCAGTTCAGCTTACAGTGGATCAAAGACGGATGAGAAATGATGATGACTGGAGGTGTGAATCCCCACTTACGTCCTGATTCTCTCATCCTTTCCACTATACTGACACATCAACACCATCAAATTTGAGCACATAAGCATGGAAACCTGGCCGCTGAGCAATAATTATTAGGCAGTGGCTATCCGTACGTTTGCCGTATCAATATACCGACATTCTAGCCGTACGCAGCGCTCCTATTTGGCCAGTTTAGGTCAAATGATAGGTCATTCATTGGTCAGTTTAGGTTGCGTGACTAACACTAAACCTTACCCTAAACCTAACCCTAAAATTTGTTGCGATATAGGGTTATAACCTAACTCTAACCCCAAACCTAACCCTAAACCTAATCCCAACCTTAAAGGTATTGTAGACGATGTTTAGCTTCCGGGTGAATCATCAAGACTATTGGTCCTCCTAATTGTCAATCATGTTTACGAAAGGCCGTCGTACGTGCTCATGCCCGGTGCGCACCGGGTCCTTTGAAAATGGATTTTCACTTACCGGTGGCAAGTCTGACATAGTGGGAAAAATGCAAATCTTCTTTTGTAAGGTAAGCTTGTATGACCGATGTCCACACCAACTTGTAAACAGAGCTGTGCACGAGGAAAACGGGGCTCGTGCACGTAGGCGTGTTGCGCATGCGCGTTTTTTTTTCAAAATGTGGAGAGGGCGTTTCTTTTTTAAACATCGTCCACAATACCTTTAACCCTAAAACGCTACGTGCGTGTACTTTGGGAACCGTACCAATAGCACCGGGGGTTGTCCGTATGACAACCGTACAAATAGACACTTTCTAATTATTAGTGAATCATGGGGACTTGTCAAGAGTTTTTTCTTACATCAGCGATCTGAAGAGGTAAAAGACGACAAGGAATTTTAAGAAAAAAAATTCTGACGTTTTCATCCTGATATATTTCAGACTCCAGGGACCTCCATTTTAGACTTTAGAAGTTTTAAGCCATAATCTTGGAATGTTGAGGGATAGTTTTCATCTAAATGAACTGTCTTTTTTACCTTTTGGTGACTTTGAAAGCATCATCCATGCTTTTATTTGTTCTTGGCTCAACTACTTTATTGCACTCTACTCTGGTGTTAGCCAGGCTTCACTCTCATGCCTTCAGTTTGCTCAAAATGCAGTGGAATGGGGAGGAACCGGTAGCCACAAATAGGCGCAGATCACTATAATCCTGGCCTCTTTTCACTGGCTTCCAATTAGTTTTGGGATTGATTTTATTGGTTACTTTATGCCCCAAAAGTTCAACAATCTCAACTCCAGCGTCGGCCAGCGCAGCGCAGCGGGACCTCTGACACTCCCTAGAAGTGCGTCCACCATGTATTGTGAACGCACACCTGCCGCTTTTGAGACTTTTGACGCGTTTGGTGCTAACGCGCCATAAGAGTCCTCTTTTCATGGCCTTTGTATATGTTCTTTGTTTGTGTGTTATACCAGTTTCTTTGCAATTGCACATCACTTTGGCAAACAGTTGTTTCTAAATGTGTTTTATAAATGAAATGACTTGGTTTGACTTGATTTGAAGGCACGCGTTAGAGATGCACCAAAATGAAAATGATTGTCCAAAACTGAAAATGAGGAAACCAAGGCCGAAATGATTTTGCCAATTATTGCATTTATGGCTTTGACTTTGTACTAATCTCACAAACATCATTCATTTCTTTTCCAAACCACTTGCTCCTTTTAAGTTTCGTGAGGGTCTACTGGTGGCTATCTCCAGCTATCATCAGGTGCACACACAACACACAACCACTCACACACATTCTACAGCAAATTCAACATAAATGTGCCCTATTTTTCACTTCCAGGTATACATTACATATGAAGTATATAAGAGGCTGACAATTTACAACCATTAAGTGACCTTAAAATAAATTAACTTACATGTTGTTGATATTATAAACAATTGTTGCTTAATTTAGTCGAGTAATTTATGAAAGTTTGCAGTATTTTGAAACATGTTTTTTGAGGGGTTTTTTTCCATCAATTTCAGGTTAAAAAATGACTGCCATCATGTAATATAGTATGTGTGAAATTTGTAAATTTGTATTTGTGTGTATTTGGAGGGGCTGATATGTCTACAACTGAATTATTTTGTAATTAACACAATGATGCATGTTTTTTCTGTCATTTTTACTTTTGCCTGTGGGCCGAATTAGATGCTCTAAAGGGGCAGATTTGGCCCCCGGGCCTTGAGTTTGACACGTGATCTAGAGACTCCAATTGTGGGGGGAAGCCGGGGTACCTGGCGAAAACGCCACACCGAAAGGGCCCAATCATGAACCCAGAACGTTCTTGCTTTAAGGCAGATGTACTAATCACAACACCACCGCGCTTCCTCAATAAAATGAAGGCATTCCAATTGCATAAATTAATATCAATAAGAATAAATCAATTAAGAAAAATATGAAATTTTTTATTTAACACTGACGTTGCAACAATGCAAATTGTCACATGAAATAAAGTCAAATGTTTACCTTGACCACACTCTTGTGTACATTAAATAATAATGTACAGGCCTATAACTAACTGGGCAGCTGAAATGAAATGTGTTCTCTCATAAAAACTAAAAAAAAACCGAACAAAATATTGAGCCATGATTTTTCACTGAACACTGAATCAGAGGTTGGATGCTCTTGTCTTTGTAAATGCTTGTTTTCAGCACCAGGTTGTATCATGTCATACACTGTCCTTGTGACCTTTCCAGCAAACTAAAATCAGTAAATATTTGATGACTCTCGTTGGTCTGGTGGAGTCTGTGTGATTGCAGATGACAGCTTTGGGGGAAGAGAGTGAGCTTTGCATCATCTAAGAACAGAAAAAGCTAAAGGGGAGGAAAACCTTGGACCGCAGGAGTCCAGCTTGTTAGCATGCTGCCGAGCAGCAAGAGCGCGCAACGTTGTTCATCGGGAAATTTTCATGGATAATTGGTAGCTATGAAGATTAATGTGCATTAGTCTCACTGAACAGCATGAGACGCCAAGGACTTTAAAGCTCTGCAGCTTTTGGTGCAGATTCTAACTGACTTGTCCTTGACACTGATTGATCACAAAGTCACTTCCAACATGTGTTTTCAATACGAGGCACTAATTTTACGTCATACTCTCTGAATTTCGCTTTTGAATTCCCCAAAGAGTCCATTTGTCTGCACCGCAATTTATTACCAATTACTTCATTTGAAAATGCACACCAACCAGTTTAATAGCACGCTACGCTGTCATCATCTTCCTCTGCACATGATGGACTACAAATAGATTAAAACTTAATCTAATTCCAACATTCAAGATTACAACCTACTCACTGCTGAGAACTGTGCAGCAATAACTCAAAAGCAAAACCGAGTTCACAGTAATTCACATTTATATCTAAAATATGTGAAGTGAAATTCATTGATTCCCAATTTAACCTGTTAGATATAACAAGTGATATACAAAGTCAAAGCCATAAATTCAAATTATGTAGATGTTAAAAAGTAGATCTGTAGCAAAAGATGCTAAATTCAGAGGTGTGTGTTTTCTGAAGTGCAAAGCTGATGTTTTTACGTCTTGTTTCCACCATTGTTTTCTGTTATCAAGGTGAAAAAAAAAATAAAAAAAATTCAGCTGACTCCACATTAAGCAACTGCAGAAGGAATAATGGGTGTGGCTAATTGCAATGCTACTTTGGCCAGATAGAGCAAGCATTATATACCCACCTGCCTAAAGGAAGACGTGTGCACAGTCATAGAGTAATAGTGTTGCAGTTAGCACAAGCAGTTCAACATAAAAAATCCGCGTATCATTCGTTCATTCATTTTTCATTATGTAACAAAAACATGAAAAACGAAAAAAAAAAAAAACCCCACTCATTATTTGATATTTGTTTCCAAATCCAAAAGGAAGAAACGGAAAATGCCTTGTTTTTTTCAAATTCAAGCTCTTTTGCTTCGGTACAGAAAACGAACAACGGAAAACGAATACCGTTATTTGTTTTCTCCATTACCGATTTGCCAAAGTACGTGACCCGGAAGTGTACTCTCATCCGACGCTAACGGCTATGCTAACGGCAGTGCGGCATGACAAGATCGCTGCTTCCAATTGTGCATCCGAAACGTGTTATTTTTGCTTTATCTGATGTTGGGCACAGAACCTCCTCACGGACATTTCGGAGGATTTAGAGACTCCTGAGTGTTGCAGAGCTAAAGATATCTTGGAATGTGTAACGCTTCACTTCCGGCATTTTCCGTTTTTTCATTTTGGTTTTGGAAACAAATATCAAATAATGAGTGTTTTTTTTTTTTTCTTTTTTCATGTTTTTGTTACATAATGAAAAACAAATGAACAAATGATACACGGATTATAAAACAACACAGTCGTGATGACATTTATAATACAATAAATCTGGTTGAAGTGCAAAGCTCTTGTTTTTACGTCTCGTTTACTATTATCTAGATAAAACATTTCCGCTGACTCCACATTAAGCAACTGCAGAAGGAGTAATGGGAGTCAGGAACACAGAGTACCATTGTCATAGGCCAAACATTGTTAAGTGTAGTTTGATTAGTTGTATTTCATTTCTGTACAAAAAAATCAGGATGGCCGAGTCGTCCAAGGCACCAGACTCAAGATTCACCATCTTCCATATTGAAGAGTGGTCTCCAATTGGAGGTGAGGGTTCAACTCCCACTCCTGGCACATCCCTGTTGTTGTAGTGAAGTCAAATGGTTGGTAATTTCAACACTGATTGTTCAAGTAACTTTGGGAGCCTGTGGTTGGATGACCGGCAGCGGAGGGGACAGACAGACTTGAGAGCAGAATTCAGTTTAAACTTTTTTAAATTTCTTTTTCTTCTTTGGCTGGTGTAACATATTTACAGTGAATCCCTAAAACAATAAACCAAAAAACTGAGCAAATCCTGAACATATCTACTATGTAACTCTGTTTGTTTCACCGTCAGCTTTATCAGTTCTGCTCACTCAGGGCTCCTCCCTCTTACTGAGACTGAGCCTCCATTTATAGGCAGTCTATACCTGTAACTCCTCCCACAGGCAAACCACACCCAATCTAAAATCAATTAACTCAATAACAAAATATATTCTCATGAAGAACAAAACATGAATTATCCAAGCATCCATAATAAATGAATGTTAATTCATTCACCTCCAATGCTTTAAAAATCCATAACAAACAAAAATGACACAAACACCCCTGTACAAATGGTTTGTCCCAACACCAGTCCACCAAATACCCCTATTTACATGACTTGGTTTAGTCCCTCTGGTTTCCTGCAAACCTGGAAGTGCTGCTGTTGAAATGGTGGTGAGTTATCTGCAAACAAACAAACAAACAAACAAACAAACAAACAAACAAACAAACACAAATGCTGGTGGGCCTTTTCTTGCACAGTGGAAGTTGTTTGACCGGTAACATGGTTACTGAAGAGGGTGCACATGAATAATGAAACCAGAACAATGGTAACAGACAGGTGAATGGGATGATGATGATGATTAGCTGACTGTGCTCACTACCTATAGTGTGAGCGTCACGGCTCACCCTGTGACAGAGCCTTTGATAGTTTCTCCAATGCCACATTAAGCAACTGTAAAATGAGTAATGGAATACAGTGGACCATTGTCACACGTCAAACATTGTAAAATGTTGTTTAATTAGTTGAATTTAATTTCAGTACAAAGTGGTTGAAGGCACCAGACTCGAGATTCACCATCTTCCGTATTGAAGGGTCTTCTGGTCTCCAATTGGAGGCGTGGGTTGAAATCCCACTCTTGACACATCCCTATTGATGTAATGAGGCAAAATGGTTGGCAATTTCAACACTGATTGTTCACGTAACTTTGAGAGCCTAGAAGAAGCACTTTTGATAGTTTCTCCAATGCTAAATTAAGCTACTGCAGAATGAGTAATGGGAGTCAGGAATACAGTGGACCATTGTCACATGTCAAACATTGAAAAGTACATTTTAATTAGTTGAATTGAATTTCTGTAGAGTCAGGATGGCTGACTGGTGGTTGAAGACGCCAGACTTAAGATGAGGACCTTCCTCATTCATGGGAATTCTGGTCTCCGAATGGAGGCGTGGGTTCAAACCCCACTCCTGACACAACGGCTTAGGAGTTCTTATATTATCATAATATTTAGCGTCATGTAGCAATGGTTTCTATCCTGGTAAAGTTTCCAGTTGATTTTCAGTTTCATTGACAAATATCAGTATTTACTGGGAAACTATTATATATCAAGTATGAAAGTGTTTTTGAAATGTTATTGTATGCTGGAGATGCTAGTTTAGCTACAAACAGGTTAATAGGTTGCGTGTCAGGATGGCAGAGTGGTCTAAGACCAGACTCAAGATTCACCATCTTCCGTATTGGGTTCAAATCCCATTCCTGACACATCTCTATTGGTGAATAATCAACCAAAAATGGTTAATAGTTTGATCATTTCTCCAATGCCACATAAAGCAACTGCAGAATGAGTAATGGAATATAGTGGACGTGTTAAACATTTCTGTAACTCAAGAGATTTTAATCCAAAAACCTCCAAATTACACTGCATCACCAAAGGAAACCCAACAAAACTTTGAGTCACGACATAAGGCAGATACAGGGTGGAGCTACTAACTGGAAAACTAGAAATTAATAAATTGGTTTTCCATTTCCAGCTGATAAAAAAAAAACAAAAAAAAAAAACAGATCTGCTTTATTTCCAAACAGTTTAGGATTTAGCTTGGTAGACTTGGTAAATATTTAAAGTTGGAATCCAAAAGGGGACCAACATGTCCACAAAGTGTGTGTGTCATTTCAATGTGAGAATGTGTTTTTTGTGTATCGCCGCCTCCATCCTGAACATGAAATATTCAAACCTACCGTGATGTTCCAGCCCCTGATATAAACGGAACGTTTCAGCCCAATACAACTTCTCTGTCCATTTATTCCCAACCAGCGCTAACGGCCAAAGATGCTGACGTGTGAATTATTCAATATGATCACCTTTTCAACTTCTGACGTGGTCCATTAAAAAGAGATTGTCTTCTCACACGGACCACTGAAATATACATAATGCAATATTTATCCTTTAGCCATGGAATTTGTTGTAGTGTTTAAAGCAAAATTATGTTTCAATTATTTTCAAAAAGTTGATTAAATATTTGTCATTGGGTTTGGTTTTTTTTTCTCGTTGACTTTCATCTTTGCTCACATTTGTGTTGGGACTCGATTTAAAAAAAAAAAAAAAAAAAAAAAGAAGGTCTAATTGATTAGAAACTTTGTAATGAATTCATCTAAATGAATGGCATTAAAAATATTTGACACAAGAAGCAACGTTTTTTTTTTCCAATTTAAATAGATTTTATATGATTCAATCAATGAAAACAATAAATGAGCTTAAACAACAAAATTGTGTTTATTTTTTTCATATATACATAACGTGCAATATGAATAAAGAATATTATGATTGCATTGTTCACAAAGCACAGACTTAAATTTAACTAAGCTTTATTCATGGTTTTCCAGATTTTTTGTAAACTTTCTAAAAAATCAGTTAGTTTTTGTGTATTAAAATAAACGAGTACAGTGCTCGTCGGAAGTATGTATTCATATAGTGGGAGGAGCTTAAGTAGAGTTGTCAATAATGGCCAAATGAGTATGTGTTTGAAGGTTGGATGTACAAAGAGGTGTACATACTCTGTCGTGTTATAAAGGGGTTTATTTGTGCGTGCAAAGTAAAATAGTGTGTGTGATTTCCCTGGTTTAACTCTATGAGACATGTGCATGATAAATGTTTGTTGTTTTTTTTACTTATCTTTCTATTTTTTTCTTCGTTTGGTGTATTTTTCTGTAATGTATGTTTTTTGGAGTCATTATGTTTCTTTCTGTTGTCTTTTTGTGCATTTTTTGTATAATTATTGTTTTTGTTGCCATTGTAGTGTGATTCTGAAGTCGTTTTGTGTATTTTTGTATTACCACATAGATAATAATCATAGAATAAAGGAAAAAGGAAAAACATATTTATGAAATAGTAATAATTAAAAATAATAAGAAAGAAAGAAAAATAATAATAGTTGGTTATTGATGGTAGAAGGATGAACTAGATGTATATATGTATTAATCCAATGATTAATGATGATAATTGAACAAATAGTGATAAGAAAATAAAAGGAAAAGGAAAAAACATATTTACAAAATAGTAATAATAACAAACAATAAAATGAAGAAGAAAAAAAACAGTTGGCTATTAATGGTAGAAGGATGAAGTAGATAAATACATTTATTAATTCAATGATTAATGATATTTGAAAAATAATAATAGTAAGTGAAGGAAAAAAACTAATTTACAAAATGGTAATAATAATAAAGGAATAATGCGTGTGTTCAAAGTGCATGCTGGGAAATATAGTTGGCGGAGTACGCACGAGTCTCCTCCGATGCACGCTCGGTAAAACGGGCGGAGCAAGTTCTCATCCGGGGATTTAAAGCGGACTTGCTGAGAAGCGGACTTTGATTGGGCCGCGCGTGATGACGTTTCACGAGTCCACGAGCACACACGTCCGCACAAGTACACAGATTGAGAAACGACCGGCAGCGCAGACGGAGCCTGCTCTGTTGATTCACGAGACATCACTCACATCGCGAGAGCCAGAGCCATATAGATGTAGATACAGAGTGCTAAATTCAGATGGAGGGCAATAAGTGAAGTCGCTTGAGAATCTGCCGTCTGAAATAATCAAAAGACCCATGTTTTTTGTAGTTTACGGCTGCTCCAATCGTTCTAATCGAGAAAAGGAAAAGAGATTTTATAGAGTACCAAAAATTGTCGTTCACAAAGGTGGGAAATATAAGGAAAAAAGTGGATTTTAAACTTACGTCTGCGGTTGGGAGGAGCAGAGTCTGCTGATGCCCGTGTCTGAGCTAACTTTGTTTTGTGGCTGTGTTTATATAGCATTAGGTTGTCGTTAAATGTTCATTTACTATTATTTCCTTTCTTTCTTTCACCCCTGCTGCACACTGTGCACACAGTAAAAGCTGAACACCTTAATGCGATTCATAATCACAATAGTCGCTTAAATAGCCATGCGTTTTACTGTAATGTGCTGTTTTTTGGCTGAAAACAATAACAAGAGTGTGTGGATAGCAAAAGACAATCGCCGTGGATGGTGATCACCCCTGCCAAGAGCAGGGCGTGAAGTTTGCGTCTACAGACACGCCCACTCACGCACACGCATGAAGGCCCCAAACGGCCAGTTTTTAGAAGCGTCATTAAAGTGACTCTTCAAAGGGCGAAAACTCTGGGAAACAGGCGAGTTTGGGGAAAATAAACCTAAAAAATGTATGTTGTTGGGATTCTTAGAACAAATGGAGATGGGTGAAAAATAGCATAATACTGGACCTTTAAATAATTTGCTTTAAGGAAATTAAAGATAAACCCAGTATAGTTGAAGAGGGAAACCTGACCTCCCACCCAGCCCAAGCTACCTTCAGTCCGTCCTGTAGCTTTAATTGGATTAGAGACTTAGAAACTATTACTTAGTGAGATCAAGTGTGAACTTTGACCCCAGTTCCAGCTGGTCACTGCCAGTGAAAGAGTAAAACGGGTAAGTGGATTGACACCAGCGTAAGGGGTTGCCGTACGTGAGCTCCTCTGATCGCTTTGATCCGGTATGAAAGCTGCAAAGGTTGAAAGAAAGAACACAGGCGTTCATTTAAAGTTCAAAGCACACGCTGCGAGCAGTCAGAAGCTTCCACATTGAAAAATAAAATGAAAAAAAACATTCTTAAAGCTAAATAATGGAATCTTAGTGTGTGAAGTCATCATCTCACCTTCAAGAAACACAGTGACAGTTCAGACATGGGCAAGTGGCGGCCTGGGGGGCCACATGCAAAAATGACTCCAAAATAACACAAAACTCCCAAGGACAACAAAAGTACACCTGACTACAAAAATCAGGAAAATATACAAAACAAAATAACAAAATTAACTTAAAAAAACAAACAAAGCAACATCAAAAATCCAAAGAATTACGCCAAAAACACAAAAATAATTGTACATTTTGTTTTTTGGTTAATTTGTTTCAAAACCAAATAAAAAAAATAGAAAAAACATTTTTTTTTTTTTTTTTTTTCGTTTCATTAATTTAAAACCAGTAACAGGAAAAAACCAAGTCCTAAAAAAACTGTGTATTTCTGATCGGTTTTAAAATCAAAATAATAATCGTAACACATAATATTGTTTTTTTTTTTTTTAATTAAAAAAATAATAAATAAATAAAAAAAGCGCAGTTGATTCTACATCTATACCGGAAAAAATCTGTGAGCACGGCAGTGGTGACGAGAGAGGTGGTGTAATGAATCTACTGGTGCTCCTCATTTCTTGTAATCAACGTCTGTGTGTTGACGGCTGCCGTTAGTTGCTCACGGTATTATGGTATTATATCATGCAAAATGAATATATTTTACTGCCCTCAAAAAAGCTGTGCAATTGTTTTTGCAAAAATGTCAAATGGTAGAAGTTCCAACATCTATTGTTCCTCACACCAGCCTCACAGTCACCTGGTTATTTGGATACTGTTTGGACCGTAACGCCGCAAAACAAAACATAAACGTGAGCAGCTTTTTACGAGCTAAAACATCCACAAACTGCATGAAAACAGGACCCGAAAACTGCTGACCTGGTCCAGGACCTCGGGAGGGAGACCAGGTGCAGCGGAATTCAGTTCTCGCTCTAATTTCCCCGTAAATATCCAAATATCTCACAAATGAAACAATACTTTTTTTTTTTTTCAAACAGAAAAAACGCTGCTTGTCTGGTTTTTGATTTTTCCGTATTTCTGTTTTAGTTTTAGGTCAGTAAAACAAAATAACCACACCGTGTATTTGTTATTTTGATTTGGTTTTAAAATGGAATAACCGAAGAACAAAAGAGTACACAGATTCACAAACACACCAAATGAGGAATGCACAAAAATACACAGAACATAAATAAATACACTAAATTATTTCAAAACACACAAAACCTTTATTTCAGTTTCAGAACCAGAAACTGAACAGTTTAGGACAAAGACTTTTTTGGCGCCAGTTTGGTCCTTGCATTTCAATAACGTGGCCCATGGATCCGTCACATTTTTGTGACCTCCGCTGTGATAAAAGTTGACCATCTCAGACATCGTTTTTCTTCTCAGAATGTTTTGATTTTCGTTCCAATTCATAAAATATACATCAGTGTATAAGTATGTAAAGACTGACTCTTCCAACAGGTTTTATATTCCTTACCAGTCAAAAGTTTGGACACACCTTCTCGGTTAAACTCTGTCACATGGGGAGGCAGAGAACCCTAAAGCAGACACAGAATAAGAGGGTTCCCTTCCTTTAATGGATAGCCAGAGGTTCGGTACACGGGAGTCAAACAAGCACGTGTTTCCTGAAGAGCATGCAGGTTCATAATCCGGAGAGAGGTTCAGAGGTTTCCGGCTCACAGGATGGCCCCTCCCACACCTGAACCTACGTTCGGAGGTTGAGCGGTTATTCATCTCACTCAGCAAGTGCACCCCTTTTTATGTACAGTGCAGTCCGCCATTTGAGTTAAATGACAATAATAATAATGTATTAGATTTTATATAGCGCTTTACATTGGATTATTCTGTCACTCCACACTTAGTGGTGGTAAGCCAGTATTGTAGCCACAGCAGACAGACAGAAGCGAGGCTGTCATAGTGTGCCATCGGTCCCTCTGACCATCAACACCCACTCACACGCTACAATCGTTCTAGGCAATGTGGGTAAAGTGTCCTGCCTAAGGACACAATGACAGATACCCCCCCCCCCCCCAACCACTGTTTTAAGTGTTGTGTTCATTTTTTTTCTTCTATAGTCTAGTCCAGTGATGGAATGAATGAGTGATAACACACATTTTAAAGAATCTCATTTTGTCAGTCAGTGGAATAAGACAGTATTTAGTGATTCCTGAATAGATTTATTCCTATAGATTTTCCTCATTCATGGTCATCTGCCTCCTAATGTGGGACCAAGACTGACCTATTGTTCAGTTCATGTATTAATCAAGATCATTTAATCATCATTTTGTGATTTTTGTTGTTGTTTGCCTGTTCTTTTTATTATTTAGTATATTGTCCTCACGTGTGTTTTTGTTGTCATTTTGTGAGTTGCTAGTAATATTCGGTGTGACCATTATTTTTTTAACTAAAAAACCCTCCATATTTGTAGTGCTTTGATTTGTTAATTTTCCTCTCTCAAGTACCCCCCGTAGTGCCATTGCGTACCCCTAGGGGTACACGTACCCCCATTTGAGAAACACTGTTCTAGTCTATACTGTTTTTCTGATAATACTCCATCCATTTTTAGACCCGCTTGTTGCTTTTTTCAGGGTCGCGGGGGTCTGCTGGTGCCTATCTTCAGCTCTGAAATGGACGTTGGGTGTGGGTACACCCTGGACCAGGCGCCAGTCCATCGCAGGGTAACACACAGACATCCACTCACAACCATTCCTTAACGGTCATGTTTTTGGATTGTGGGAGGAAGCCCATGCAGTACGGGGAGAACATGCAAACTCCACACAGAAAGGACCCAAGTGTCCACCCCCTGGGTTGAACCCAGGACCTTCTTGCTGTGAGGCTGATAATACTCATGGTCCCTATTGCTTTTCCTCAATGAAAAGAATGTATTTCTATTGCCATTGGTTCACTCTGCCTAAATAAACAGCCAGACAGACAAAGAAATGGTGATAAATTAAAAAAATAATTTTTTTTAGTTAAATAAATAATAATATTTATGATTTAAAGTGGTGACGTATGAAGTTAACAAAAAATAAATAAAAACTACAAAACTTTGCATTAGTTTGTCTTAGCCTCCAAATAAACATTTAAACACGTATGTCGTTTTTTTTCTGTTATCTGTACTTTACTTGAGTATACATTTATTTATTTACTTTTACTTCTTACTTTTTTCAACAAATATCTCTACTTTCTACTCCGTACGTTTAAAAAAAAAATGAGCTTGTTACTTTTAAGACCTTCGAAGATGACGTCATGACGTAAAAAGATGCAAACATTTTCAAGTTCTTAGAAATGTTAAACTCAAAGCTGCTCGGTTTTTTTTTTTTTTTTTGAGCATTTGCAATTTTTTTTTTCTTGATACATTTTATTTAAGAATGTTATTTATTATGAGTGCTAACTTGTTGCCATGTACCAGTATTCTACAAGTTCTTAAAAAAAAAATCAAATATATGGAAATTGCTGATTTAAAAACCCTGTCTTGTGATTAAAAGGACTTTTGTTTGACTTTTTTTACTTAAGTACATTTAGTAACATGTACTTTTTACTTTTACTCAAGTAAGGGAGCAACTTCAATATTTTTACGTTTAGCAGAGTCATTTTTTATTCAAGTATCTATACTTTTACATGAGTACTGAAGACCAGATGTGACAAGTAACAAAGTACAAGTATTTTTTTTCTGGTATCTGTACTTTACACGGGTATTTGATTTATTTTTTGGGCGACTTTTTACTTCTAATCCTTACTTTTAAAAACAAATATCTGTACTTTCTACTCCTTACATTTAAATAATGAGCTTCGAAGATGACGTCACAACCTAAAAATATGCAAACCAACAACAGCAAAGCTGGAGGAGAAGCTAGTGCTCGTGCTAAACATGCTTACAAATATTGTGAAATTCTCCAGGTGTTCATAAAGGGTAAACAGATTGAATTAATATCCATGGACCAGTTTTCTACAAGTTGTTAAAAATGTTAAGCTGAAAGCTGCTCTGGGTTTTATTGAGCATTTGCACCTTTCTTTTTCTCTTCCTTCCCACACTTTATTTAGGAATGTTATTTATTATGAGTGCTGAATTATCTGTGTGTTCATAAAGAGTCACGATTTAAAGTGTTATCATGTGCACAGCAAAGAAATATGTTTCCCTGCACAATGAAGTTTCTATTTTGCTCGTCACCACACTGGATGCCACAAAAAACTAAAACGAACAAATGAAGAGAAAAGTATAGAAATAATCATTATAATAATTTAAAAAGTAATAAAGATAAATATAAATATGTACAAGGTAGAAAAGTCAAACATAAAGTGCGCATAGTGAAATATGTCCAGTTCTATTGGCTGTTGAGGAGTCTGATGGCAGAGGATAACATATTTAACTTGTTGCCATGTACCAGTATTCTACAAGTTCTGACAGATGACAATAAATCCTACACAAAAAAAGGACTGTTCAGAACAACCTAAGAATGTTTGACCAGAGAGACATGTAAACCCATGTAAATTTTTGATGTACAAAACAGGGGACGGGACCTAGATAAGCAAACTGCTTCTCTCGTCTCCTTTTTCGGCATGTACCAAAAAAAAAAAAAAAAAAATGTAAAAAAAAGTCAATGTAACCATGTCGGAAATAAACTGAATAAATAAATAAATAAATAAAAATAAAATTAAAAAAAGGAATTTATTATAGAAGGGACATTGGTTTTACTTTTTACATTTTTTTTTTTAGTTTTACTCAAGTAAGGGAGGAACTTTAATACTTTTACTTTTACCAGAGTCATTTTTTTTAGTCAAGTATCTGTATTTGATCTATTGATCTCGTTTAGACGAGTACTTTTGCCACCTCTCCACACGTGTTTCAATCCTTCTGTGGCGCAGTTGTGTCCGTGTCCGGCAGAGGGCGCCGCTGCGTCATCCTGTAGCCGCTGCTTGTCTCGGACACGCTCCCACGTTGTTCCCCTGTCTTCTTCCCTCCTTCACACACACACACACACTCACACACACACACACACTCCCTCCTCTCACAGCACACACCTTTCTATCTCCTGCCAGCATCAACGCGCTCTCCATCACTTTCGGCGCTTAATGTCGGCGCACAGCATGGCCCCTCTGCGCCCCGGACCGCCGCTCTCCACCGCGGTGCGCCTCTGCCTCTCTCTGTTGGCCGCTTCGGCCTGGATGGCTCTGCCGGGACTTGTGCACGGCGGCGTTGGACGCTCCCCGCTGGGCTCACCGGCACTCCCGGAGGATGACGCCGTGTTAGCCCGCTTCAGGAGAGCCACATCCCGGGATAAACAGATGTCCCTCATCAGCAGCTCGTTCGTCCTCAAAGGGGACGCGACCCACAACCAGGCGATGGTTCACTGGACCGGGGAGAACAGCAGCGTGAGTGCACAACTCCATCCATTTACAAGCACCTTCATCACTACTTCTTCATCACACAGCACGGGGAACAAGTTCGAGTCCTGCTGCGCGCGCACGCACACACATGCCCAGAGGTGCGCCGTGCCCTTTGCGCCCTCAGGTGCTCCGTCAGTAAAAAAAGATGCTTTGTACTTTGCAGGACTTTTGCAAACATCAGGTCAGCCTGTGATGGACAAGGGCCGCATTTACTCCCGCGTGTCACACGTGTGTTGTTGTTGTTGTTGTTGTTGTTGTTGTTGTTGTGTGCTCCTCACCCACAAACAGAACCTTGCGCTCCGCTCCGCATGTGGAACTCCTGCTTTCTTTGTGCGTGGCAGTGACGTAAGCCTGCGAGCTTTCTAGTGAGAAAGTGACACATTGTTGTTCTGTTGATCACCTTCCACCCTGCACCTGTTCACACCTCATCATCCGCGAGGGCTCCGTGGTTGCGCGTAATGGCGCATGATCACCGCGCGCGCGGAGCCTTGTATTTTATTTTATTTGTACGTGAGCAGCAGCGCACATGGCTTGTGCTTGTTTTAGCCTCGCAGAGTCATAACTACAATATTAATTGTGCTTTTTATCCATCAATATTCCAAAAAAAAAAAAAGGTTCTTAGTTTGAGGAATGAAAACAGATTTGTGTTGGTTATAAAAGAAGCAGACTTTTTTTTTTGTTAATTTCTCTTTATCCCACTTTAAAGCACTTGTTATAAACACATACACACACATGCCCCTGGGGGTGCTTCACAATAGTAGTATAAAGGACAAAAATAGAACAAGAAATTCACTACAAAACTGCAAATATTACTTATATTTGAGTATTTGGGGATTTAAAAAAAATCACAATCCAGCTAATAGGCTTAGGTTATGAAATCGTTTTGACTGTCACGTAAACAAAAGCTGTCATTGTGATGGATGCTGGCAGATGACAGAGCTGTGTTCATGGTGTATGTCTGGGACATCGCAGGCGGGTAGAATAACAGTGGTTTGACCCGATACAACTCTTTCATTTCCGATATAATACCGATATTGCAGCCTTGCGTATCGGCCAATACCGATATTGATCCAATATCAGCATGAATCATACATACTTTAGTTTTTCATTATTATTATTTTTTCTTCCTTAATAATAATAATAATAATAATAATAATAAAAAACTTGTTTGTAGTGATGACTGTTAGAAAAGACTTGATCAAGTGATGTCACTCAAACAGAGAACAATAGTCAGCAACAGTAGGTATGAGAAAAACTGACCCATTTATTATTAAATAATTGGTTACATACATTTTAACCTTCAACATAATATCTACAGTATTCTACAACTGAATAAAATAAATAAAACATGAATTGGGATAAAATATAATCTGGAATTTTGAATTCGATATCTGTGTATATATTATACACAAGTATTTAATATATTTACAGTTAATCAAAAGGTACATTTATTTGTAGCTGTTGCACATTTAATACATGAGGCAATTTAATGTGCTTTGCATGATTTAAAAGTGCAACGGAAAACAATAAAAAAAGAAAAGAAATCAACAATAAAGACTGTTTGCGATCAACAATTAAAACATTAAATGAATGAATAAGGAAATACAAAGTACAGCATGGTATGTAATTTAACATTTCAAAGTTTATTTATTTACAATACCTAATGAATAATGTTATAAAGTCATCATGTAAAAAAAACAAAACAAAAAACCAACAAATAATTGACCAAAATTAGCTTTTTCCTTTGTTGCCATTTACAACATTACGAATGCTAGCTAATGTATACTTTTAATTTTGTAGTTAACGTAGGGGTTTAGTTTTTATGATCACTGACACTTATATTTGTACTTTACAGTGTGAAATACTAGTTAGCAACACAGACAATTACGTCAATAAAACGTGACAGCTAGCTTCGCCTTTTAGCTTTTAGCTAGGTAGCATGGGTGTATTCTTTGTTCAAAATGTCAAAGCACATTTTCATACATGTATTCTTTGTACTTATATCAATATTTTAACCAGAATGTAGCTGCTGGCATAATATGTGACTGACACGCAAACTAAAAAGTACAAAAAAATAAAATGTTTGATACGTCTTTAATAAATTGTAGTTTGACATGAGCGTGGATACAAGTCTATTTTGTGCATAAGATTGCATAAATCAGTAAATATTGATAGTGACTTTGATTGATAAAAATGTGGATTTTCTATTACAGAGCATTCCCTATTTTGTAATGAATTTTCTCACTCCATCTTCTCCTTTTTTAAAAATATTTTTAATAAAGAGGCCCTGACAGGCTCTGCCAGTGGACGGGGGTCCAGCTTTGACTTATCCTCAATTAACTTGGCTTGGCTACGTACTTTGAAAAGGTCGACTAGGCCCAGTTCATCTCAGACTAATAAACACAGACAAATGGTGCCATTCAATTTCCTTAGGGCTGACATTTATGAGCGTCATGCCTTTTGATGGAGGGAGGAAAGAAATGAATATCTGCCTCCTCTCTTGTTTCAGCGATTCATTTTTGAGTCTTCAAGTATAACTCGAGCCCCTGATGAAAGGGTCAGGAGCCTGAAGGACTTCTGTAGTCACATTTGTCTTGGTGTTGGATTGTCAGTTACAACAGCATACCAGCCATTCAGCACATTAGTGTGTTGTTCATGTGTTAGGGCTCACATTCACTGACTGTAGAGCATTTACACAGGAGTGACTACTCTCCATGGAGCGGCTTATAAAAAGGGAAATGGTGTTTCTAATTCCCTGATCCTCAAACGCTAATTTTTCCTTTACTTTGACAAGGCTTGATTGGTCATAGATGACTTGCAGCGTACATTATATCTCTTCAGGTAGTTTCCTCAGTGTGTTTTTTTGATAGAAGAAACAAAAAAGGTGGATTAGAAACAAAACAAATAACCTCAATATTATTTGATATCACAGCCTTTTAACTTCGTTTCCTAATATTATTAGACCTATAAATAGGGGTATCGGTACATCCCTAAGGATGAACATCTTCTCATTAGGTAAACTAGTACGTTGCCCGTCGGAAGTATGTATTCATATAGTGTGAGCTTAAGTAGAGTTGTCAATTATGGCCAAATGAGTATGTGTTTGAAGGTTGGATGTACAAAGAAGTGAACATACTCTGTACTTTGCGGGTGCAAAGTCAAATAGAGTGTGCAATTTCCCTGGTTTAATTCTATGGGATATGCGCAAGATGTTTTTTGTTTTTTTTTTTTTGTTTTTACTCATTTTTATATTTTTTTGTTGCCATTGTAGTGTGATTCTGGAGTCATTTTGTGTATTTTTGTATCTTTGTAAGTATAGTTTTGTGCATTTGTATGCTTTTGAGTCATTTTGTATATTTTTGTGCATTTCTGTTGTCGTTTTGTGTACTTTTTGTATAAATATTGTTTCTTTTTTGTTTTATTTTACTCATTTAGTATGTTTTTATTATAAATACCTCATGTGTGGTGTGTGCGTGTGTGTGTGTTCACATGAAATGTTTGAGACGCTGATAACCAAACTCCATAGTATTGTGGCGCCAATCAGAAAAGCAACAAAACTGTGCAAAACAAAATGTAAATCTCCAAACTACATTAGTGAGTAAGTGAATTCAAGTGTTATCTACAATTCGGCTGTCTTTTTTTTAAAAACAAAAATCATTGTTTACCTTCAAACCAAGTGGTCAGAGCTTAACTTCCATGTGCAGCACCACAGAGAATCTGCAGTTTTCCAGATGGAGTATTGAACGGGTTGAATTCAATACCGACTCGAGTGAAACAGTGCGTTAGTGAGCAATTACACAGACAGTTTTATGGTTTAAACAATGGGAAACTTGTCTGCAAAAGACTCACCAGTGGCTGACGGTTTCAAATGATCAATTCAGAGAGCTCCGTGTTTGAGACGATAGCATAGCAAAGCAGGAAACGCCAAACTTGGTGTATCATGCAAGTTTCAGACTGGATAAATTTCCCCAAATAGAAGTTAGCATCTGCGTTTGTAAGGCTATTTGGATGAGATGTTTGAGGTACTTCATGTAGCTCAAATCCAATGGAAATAACTTGATTTTTGATTAACTGTATTGCTGGATTATCTACGTCACTCTTTATTAAAAACAATTACGGGTACAAGCTTGTTCTCTGAAGGTTATAAAACCCATATTCAGAAGTTAATGGCATTTAGTAGTCGTCGAGTCGAGACAAGTCTTTTGAAGCTCTTGGTCTTGTCTTGGACCGAAGAGTATCTTTTTTGGTCTGTTGCTTTTCCAAATCCATTTTTTGTTGTTTTTTTCCTTTATCAAATATTGTATTGTATCGTTTTTGCAAACCCATTATTGTATATCTTATTATCAGTGTTTGGAATAACGTCGTTTAAAAATAACGGCGTTAGGTAATGGCGTTTTTTTTCTAACTATTTACTTTTTACGCCGTTACAACGCCGTTAACATTACTTGAACGTTAAATGCGGTGCGTTACATGTATTGATTGAATAAACTGTTATCTGAAAGCACCCCTGGCTTCATATGCAGCTGTCGTGAGGAGGTGGGTTAAAAACAAGGTGAGCGATTATGATTGGCTAAGGCGGCGTCATGTTTCATGGTAGCCAATCAGAGCCTGTGTTTTTACACATGTGCCAGCACACGCGCCACACACACACAACCACTACAGAGTTGATGAAGTAGCAGAGATGGTGAGCGTTGAGAAGTCTGATGAACAGATACAAACACTACTTTAAATTAATTGTGGTCAAAGTCAAGAACGTGTATGTGAAGTGTTCATTATATCCATGAGTGAAGACTTTGTTGACATCCGTTGTAAGCAACTCAAATTTAATGAAGCGCCTCACAACGACACACATCTAAAAAATCTGAATTATTTGACATATAGCAACTTTTTTTTAACAGTAACGCAAATAGTTACTTTCCTCGGTAACGAGTTACTTTTATTATAGAGTAATTCAGTTACTAACGCAGTTACTTTTTGGATAAAGTAGTGAGTAATTTTAACTAATTACTTTTTTAAAGTAACGTTCCCAACGCTGCTTATTATATTGTAAAATCAATGTCGTCCCATCCCTACTAACTGGTTATAAGTCATTCTATCAAGCTACAGTCTTTAGGTTAAGTTGTGTTAAAGCAAAACCATGAACAATATTTTGTGTGGGCTGGGGAGACCGTGGCTCAGTGATAGAATAGGTGGTCCAATAACCGAAGGGTTGGGGGGTTTGAATCCTGTTCTATTCAATTCATTGTTGTTGTGTCCTTGGGCAAGGCACTTTAGCCACATTGCTTTGTATGAATGGGTATGAATTGTGCATGGATGTTGGTGGTCGGAGGGGCCCTAGGCACGAAATGGCAGCCACGCTTCTGCACCACCACCGGAGTGACTGCTGTGAATGAATAATAGTTTCTGGAACACGCTTTGAGTCTTCTTGGAAAAAAAGCACCACATAAAACCAAGCCATTATTATTATTGCTGTATTCAAATGATGAATAGTAATGCACATTTTGTTTTACGTATTTTAGCTTGATTTAAATGGACTTGATTTATTTAGCGCTTTATCCCTACCGAGGTCGTTTCAAAGCGCTCTACAATATCAGCTCATTCACCCATTTACACTCACATTCACACACCAATGGAACAGCGCTGCCATGCAAGGCGCTAATCAACCAACAGGAGCATCTTATGGTTCAGTGTCTTGCCCAAGAACGCTTTGACACATAGACAGGTACAGTCGTGGGATAGAACCCCCAACCTCTCGATCAGAAGACGACCGCTCCACCACTTGAGCCGCGGTACCCTGTAATTTAATTAGCTTAATCATCGAGAACCAATTCTCATTTGCAATGAAGACAAGTGTCGGAAACATAGAAACATGGTGGCATAGAAAGTCCGTGAGTTCGTGGAGACATCCTGTGCAGAAAGGCAAAGCTGTAGAACATGATACCAGCCTCTGAATGAAGAGAGTCTCTCTTTTTTGAAAGAGCTCCCTTTGTGCTGCGCTCGCTCTCCCTCCTTGTACAGTTGTTGACTAGCCCCGGGGAACTCTGTGTTTGTACTCTCTCTATTTCTATCTCCTCTCTATGGTGACAAACGGCATCACAGTACGCTGGTGTGTGTGTGTGTTCCAATGAGTGCATCCACACTGGCCAACCTCAACATTTAATACAGTTTCTCAGTGTAGTGTGTGCTCTGATTGCTGCACAAAATCACATTATAGGTTACAATTGTCAGGGCACCTTTTTTTTTTGTTTTTTTTTTTTTAAATTGCCAGTGTGTGTTGCTTATTCCTGGCAGGCCGTCCCGCAGTAGTCTAAGTGATTAATGAGCAGAAAAAGAGGTGCTGACAGTCCTAACTCGCTACCTACCCTGCACCCCCAGGGGAGAAATATGGGCAATTTTGGCCACTTCCTGGTCCAAGAGGCCTTCTGGGTGAGAATGAGTGGAAACAGAACATTGGCTGTGTGAAATTATAAATATTTAGGGATTTAATTGGAATACATTGTTCGGTTTTGCTAATATTATAGATTTCTTTATCCATCTGATTTCCTTTTTAATAGATTAGCAACATAAATATTAGCATTTCTGCACTTAGGAAATCAATTTTGTTGCAAAGAAAGGATTTATTAAAAAAAAAAAAAAAATCAATGTCATGGGGTGACAGCTGATTGTGGGGGTGTCACCAATTGATTAAGAAACAAGGTTAGCTAAAATAAAACGCACTGCTCTTTTTCCTTTTAGCTAATCACCAGGTTGGTCAGGCACCTGTTACTACACTACACTATTATTTGACATTGTGAGCGTAAAGCTATCATTAGCTGGGTTACTATTAGGGATGGGAAATAAGAATTTTGCGATTCTGATTCCATACTGCTTATCGATTTAATTCCTTATGGATTCTCATTGGGTGAGGGAATTAAATAATGCAAATTGATTTATTTGCTTTAACTCTTTATTATATTATCTTTGTCTCTTTAATTTCCTGCAGGAATATCAGCTCTCTTTTAATCCATGAGGTATAGATTGTTTTCACTGGATAATAATATATACAAAAGCGCTGTGTAAAATTGATGAATTATTATTATTACAACATATGACACATTTTGGCTACAAACATTTGAGAATATTTACAGTGCTCCTTTTGAACTTGAACAACTTGATCCAAAACTAATTCAGACATAAAACAAATAATTCTTCTGTAAAAAAGCATGTTTACCAAAAGTACAGCTGTACTTATTGTGATGTATTTAAACGGAAAAGCTTTAGTTTAGCCTTTGTTTACATTTCTATAAATGGACCTTCAGAGACGCCGTCCCCGGTGTTACATGTGACGTCATCAGCCGTGTGTGTGTGTTTGTGTGACCATGTGAAAGAGCAAACTAAAGACAACAATCAGTACCAGTCCGTCTCCGGTGTCTGATTACTTGTTATGAGGACATAAACTGGCGACAAGGTGTGTGTTCTTGCTGAAGTTTGTTGTTTCTGGAAGAAAAGTCCGTTCAAGAAGCAACTTTAGCGTGAGTGTACAGAACCCGTAAGTGAGTAGCGTAGCAACAGAGACGCTACAAACACATCACGGAGGACAGCACAGCTGTGGGTGGAGGAGGTGGATTGTCCTTGGTGGACAGCAAACAACTATATGGTGGAAGGAGCTTCACTTGGTGCTAGCATAAACACAATATACAGGACCTGGAGGAGTTTATCGTTACGTATTTGCGACATAAGAGGAACTGATAAGCGGAACTGAAATACGAGCAAACAAACAAATTCCTAGGAATTGGATTACTGGGAGCTGGTTCTCAGCAAGAACCGGTTTTCGATTTTCATCCCTAGTTACCATTACCCTTGGAAAGGAGGAAAATCTAAATAGCGCAATAAGAACTGGTGATTGGAACGCCGGCATTTTGAAAAAAACACTTATATACCGCAAAAAAGTTTTGACGCTTTCATGAGGAGGTATTTCAGACGTTTCGATATTAAAATGTGTCGCAAAAGCGCCATGGAAACACTTTTTCCGCAAATACACGTGACACGCTATACCTGGTCACATGATCACTTCTCTCTGAGAAAACAGCGTGGTAAATGTAAACAGAAGTGGAGACCAGAACATTTCTCAGTATTATATTTAAAAAAATGTTACTGCCACGTTAGACATGAAACAACAAAAGAATACGGAGTGTTCTAAAGAGTTTTTGAGCATCCGTCTATCTGCAGCGAAGTCTCGAAGTTACGAGGCTCCTGCCAAAAACAACGTCCAATGCAAACACATTCAAAGCGCAGTTATAGATTTTTAGATGTAAGGTTTTTTTTTTGCTTCTCAGCTGAAGACGGTTTGGTAGCCATGTATTGTACCAACGTGCTATGCTAAGCCGCAAGTAATTTGAAAATATATTTGACATGATTCTGCAAATATAAACATGCCGACGATGACAAAGCTAACTTGCCTGTTTTAGCACATGTTCTATCAGGTTTTTCTTGCTGCAATGTAAAACACTTTTAAAAAATATACCTATACCTTAAATGTTTTCTTTTAAGGAAGTTAATTGTATTGATGACATATGTGTCAGCTTTTGATTCAGTTTGTCCTCATCCGCCTTGTTTTTTTGTTAAATTATTATCCCGTGACAGCTACCTTAGCAGGGTAAATATATGCATTGTCACTCTTTGCTACCTCTCTGCGTTTCTTTCATGATGTTTCTTTATATCCATAAAGACCATTGATATCGCATACCCTTCATCTTAATCTTCAAAAAAGATAATTCCACCTTCAGATAGCATCACTATGATCAATCAGGTCACAGGATTATCTGCATGGAGCTTACGTCTGGTTTTCACCTGACATTAGTTGAATTTTAATTGTGTGTTTAGCATGATGCTTATACAGTGGGCCGTTGCCTTGATTTGTCTGGCAAATCATGGTTCCTGCAGGTGTGTGTACACTTGAGTGTTTGCCGTAACAATACACAATCACGCTGTGCACACACGCACACACGCACACCCACTATTTCTCAAGGATCGTGACTTAATGTGAAAGTTATTTGTTCACGCTTCACGTGCTGAGTAGACGGTTCATTTGGCCCGTGGTTGTTCAGGGTTGGAAAATTGTTTGCACATGTGAGGAGAGCCTCTCTTCCCATTTATCTTGCTCGTCCTTGTTTATCTCGTCTAAGGAGCACCAGACTGTAAATCACCTGACCAGTTCTTCATCTTTTTTAATGTGAAACCTCCACCGTCTATGAAGCACTAAGAACATAGCTACAGGCTCACAAGCCAACCTGGCGGCCGTGTGACAACTGCAAATCATGTCAGTGTGACTTATACATTGGCAGTGTGACAATATCTCGATACGGCAATATATCGCGGTATTTTTTCGCACGATCGATTATCGATATGCTCGTGCTAAGTATCGATTTAAAAAAAAAATAATAATAATTTAATACATTTTTTTTTTTTTTTTTCAAAACTTTTTCTGCTTTTTTACTAAAATGTGAAGGTACGTCTTCACAGAAATTGTGTCACTGTTTGTTGAAGGAACCAATATTTTGTTTACTGGAATATTGCACTATAATGGTGTCACTGGTAAGAAAGACCCTATTTTTTGTTTACAGAAAGCACTATTGGAGATACTGTACTTATTGTGTATGTTGGTATGTTGACACTTAATTACAGAACTTTATTGTCTTTCAGAGATATAAAAGAAGTGTATTTTTTCACTTAATCTTTTTTTTTTTCTTATGTCGTAGATTAATTAGATTGATTTCTGACCAATATATTGATAATTGCAGTATCGTCATATCGTGAGATAAGCGTTATCGTGAGCTTTGTATCGCGTATTGTGTCGTGAGGTACCTAGAGGTTCCCAACCCTAATATACATACAGTATGGCTTTTGCCTTGGCTTTCATTCAGGAATGATAGATTGAGGGTAAGGCTGCACAAATGATATAAAATCAAAATCAGATTATCTATTGTGAGGGGGATTGTTGAAAAGTCAATATCGAAAAAAAAATCGATTTTCCCGTTTAATCGCGTAATCCCGGCAAGAGTCTCTTTCCCTTTACAAACTGTTGAAAAACAAGTTTCATACTTGAGCTGGGCAAAAAAATCGATTCAATCGAATTTGTAGATAAAAACAAAATTTCAGCAATAACGTTGCACATTTGACAATATATATGATGTCTGCAGTCATTTTTAAGTGCAATAAGAATAATAATAATCGAAAATCTAATCGAAACCCAAATTTCTTTAGGCAAAATCGCCCAGCCCTAGTTCAACATGATGTGAATTTTGTGTGAGGTGTTTTTCCTAATGCAAGGTTCACTTTTTAAAAATGCAGAGGTATTGATTTTTGGTTGTGCAGGTTGTTATTTTATCAATCCCACAAAGGGTTTAACATTCTTTGTTAGCATTTGCACTTTATTCCCAATACGGACAATTATTTTCACTTTTTCAATTATAAGAAAATACTTGCAATAACTGAATCCAGTGTCGTCTTTTTTGTTTTTCTAAAGTAAAAAAAAAAAAATTAAATCGGCTAGATAGCTCAGCTTGTTCCTGTAAAAGTCTTTAGCATTAGATGACTAATAACAGATCAATGTTTTGGTCTGGCTTTGAGCAAAACTACTGAGGGACTTCAAACTAGAATCTTTAAAGGGCCTAAAAGTCCCAAACCCCTGTGATTTATGCGAGTGTGATGCTGTGTACTTGTTTCCGAGCTGCGGCACATAAAAAGACTCATCTGCTTGAGCACCTCACATATTCTTTGAACTTCCATTTCTTTATTACGGTGTAAAAATAAACCCAGCGCGCGTTTGTTTTTGTACTCGTGTCCTGGTAAACAGGAACTTTTTTCTTCTGTGTTCCTCTTCACTTCATCCCTCTCTTCGTCATCTGCTGTCATGGTTTAAAGTTCCTGAACATGTTGCCCTGGCAACCCACACTGGAATCCTGTCTGGGTCTTCCAGTGGTTTGGTTCCTGATCTGAATCCCGAGTGGCCCTTGGACTTGTACTTTTCCCTTAGTTCTGCATAGTTTATTGAATATTCAAACACCAGTGTATATTAGTCATATTAGGATTGACAGAGTGGCCATAATGTGTTTGAACATGTACTGTTTGGAGACTAAATCATTATGGATGCCTTATATAATATAATAACAACTGGCCACATATTGAAATGCCTGTAAAACAAACTGCTGACTGCAGGATAATGTCTAAGTAAAATGTTCTGAATATTTTGGCCTCTGTGTTTCCTTTTTAAAATTTCATAAATTCTGTTTTAGGGTACATCCATTTCTGTTTTTTTTGTTTTTGTTTTATCGACTTTGAGATATTTCATGTAATTACTGACACGCCACGTCTCAAAATCATGCCAAAAATGCTGAATAGGGACTAATTCAGGTAAATCTTTCAATACCTCATAAATTAAGATGTTCTCGCAAGATTTTCTAGCGCAAGATTATGCGCTACAAATCAAAAGTTCATTTTTTTTCATTTTATTATTTATTTCATTCATTTAAAAAAAAAAAAGCAACAGCATTTACACGAATGAAAAGGAGCAGAAAGAAGTAAAAACTTATGTCAATTACAAGACATCGAAACACAAAATACAAAATAAAGTCTGCAGTTTTATATTAATGTAACACTGATAATTTAACATACTTTTTAAACACATAAATGGACTTAGAAGTTTTAATTTTGCAATCAAGACTGTTCCACAGGGCGATTCCTTTGATTGAGATGCATCTTTCCTTTACAGCCGATTGAAACCTGGGTTTTGTAAAAACCTCAGTACCTTTTAGTTCATATCTACTTTTCCTCTTGGTGAATCTGTTTTGCAAATTGTTTGGGAAACGTTTGTCTTCCAAACACTTGCTACACGTTTAACCAGCCATTTTCTGGAGAAAATGTTTGATGTTCTCCCAAAACATGTAGGTGAGGGTCGGTGTTGTGCTAGCTACTGAAAAAAATGTAACTAGTTACCGTTATTAGTTACTACAGTTACTATTTTGATTACTTACACCAAAAACTAATGAGTTACCTGAAAAAGTAACTTTTAGGTTACTTAGAATTAAATACTTTTGTTTTGGGTCATTTGTGTTCGTCCAGCTTCATATCAGTGCTGTATCAGAAAATAATCCACTGTTGATCAATTCTGTGGTGGAGGAAGCTGGCTTGTAATCACAGGGTCAGTGGTTTGAATCCCTGCTACCCCACTGCTCCTGTATTAACATTAGGGATGTAACGATTAATCGTAAGGCAGTTAAAAATCGATTCATTGGTACCACGGTTCACATCGATGCTCTGAAAATTGAATCGCAGTACTTTTTTTTAAACAGCAGAGGGCGCTATATATTAATCCTTCCAGAAGCGGACGTGACGGGCGGAATCTGCTAGTATTTTCTTTCTGGCCGCCATTTACTGTTAAACATGCTCATAAATGATTCTTTGCTCCTTTAGCACCGAAAGAATATTTGTAATATTACGTGAATATCTGTAAAAGTCACGTTTTTCTATTAGCTCTGTCTGCTAGCGTAGCTTCTCTTCTTCACTGGTGGAATAACTGCATGCCAACCGACCACTGGGTTACCAGCGCCCTCTGCTGGTCTAAACAAATATCTGATGTAAATACAGTAAAATGACTGTTTTTTTTTTTTTTTTTTTTTTTTTAAAAGTCCAATTGTTAAGGCACAAAATACATTTTCAGTTGCACTTTTAAAAAGAAAAAGAACTATTATGCAGTTTTGAATTGTTTACTATAGAACCAGAATTTAAATTAATAGGTTCCTTCTTCATTTGTATTATTCCTTTATTTATTTCATTCAAGATTTATTTTTAGTTAAATTGCATGATTTTGCATAGTTTATCAAGGGATTCTTTTGACAATGAAAAATAAAAGGAAAATAGTACAGTATTTTCCCCAAAAAAATAAAGGAATATTTTTCAGTCATTTGTCAACATTCCCATTTTATAAAATAAATCGAGAGAAAATCATATCGTGAACCCAGTATCGTGAATCGAATCGTATCGGGAGTTGAGTGAATCGTTACATCCCTAATTAACATTGTTTTGGATAAAAGCCTCTGATAAATGAAATGTTATTGTATTCAACCCTCTGCTCAGTATTAGTCTTTACAAACACCAATCTGAATGAAACATTCAGTGTTTTTAAATGCCAGTTTATTTACCTGAGACCAGCAGAAATTGAAAATGTTACGAGGAATTGTGAAAAAAAATAACACAAAACAACCTGAATATTATTCAGAATCAATTCTTCTTCTTCTTCTTCTTCTTCTTCTTCTTCTTCTACTTCTTCTACTTCTTCTGTTTTTTTTCTTTTTCTTTTTTTCTTCTTTTTCTTCTTTTTCTTTTTCTTTTTCTTCTTCTGTTTTACCGTGGTTGGCACGGCATCCCGCGATCCGAGCAAAGTAACTGACAAACGCACCATATTGTCACGGTAACTGCGTTATTTCTTAAAAAAATATTGCGTTAGAGTACTAGTTACTGTCAAAAGTGTTACCGCCCGACACTGGTGAGGGTATACATGTCATATAACTATTTCCGTTTCAGGAACTCAATATTACATTCACTCGCAGATCATTTAGAATCAAATTTTTCCAGGACCACTGATTTGGAATATTGATCTCTTTGATCACCCTTTATATGACGAGTCAACCAGTCACTCTCACTTAATAAAATCTGATACTCAAAACTTGTTCCACAGATGTCAACATTTGAATAAGACTATGGATTCAATCGTCTGATTCACTTTATTGATGGAAGTTACCTTCTTTTCCAAATATTTCCATTAGTACCAAACTCAGGTTATGAAATAATGCCGTGTTCTTCTTTTTGTAGCGATATAATGTGTCGAAAAAGAAAAAGAAGAGTTAAAGAACACAGTCAAACATAGAAACATGGCAGTGGGATTTCTTGTGCATATGATTATACATTTAATTTAGTAAATGTGACGTTTTTAAGGTTCCCCTATTGTCAGTCCCCCCCCCCACTTGATTTGATTAATTCTCAGGCACGATGCCTGCAAAGTGAATAGACTTAATTAGCAGTTAGTTAATGTGGTTTTGAATGTCCAGATTTCCCTTTGTCTCCAATGCTAAAAACGGTATTCATTTAATGTTGAGTAGAGTAGGGAGTTCATTAGAAGCATAGTGATGGTTGGGACTTACAAATATGCACAGTGACGCATTTTTTAGTTCCTGGACTACTGTAAACACAGTTTTTTTTTTGGCACTGAAGTGCTTTCCAACCATTCTGCGGGGAGAATTAAAAGGCCTTGACTTAGTTTATCCATGCTTTCATATAAAAAGAGTACTCTGGGCTAGACGCACTACTGTTTCCAGCTGGCTGAAGTTTATCTTGGATCTCAGGCACTGCAGTTCAAAGGCAACAAGGAATAACGTCAAGGCTAGCCGTGTCCACGAAATACGACGCATTCGCACCCAGACTGCACGTAATGTAGAAATTAATAAGTGTTGAGTGATGTAAAACTGCTTGTAATAAATTTCCTTGAGATTGAAAAATCGTAGGCGGAACATTTTTGATTCCAGTTGATAGAAATGAGAATACTGTTAAATGGCAGGAGGTGGAGGGGATTGTTTTTGAACAAAGCAAAGGAACGATACTTGACTGTTACTACTTCTTTCATCTAAATTGTGCATTCCTCTGGTCGTTTTAACCCTCAAGTGCCGTCACATCTAGTGGTTGTCTTACATGAAACTAGACAAAGTGACGCGCTTAGATCTGATGCTGGAAACAATGGAACTAAATCGGGCTCCAACGACTGTTCACCACACTGTCTGTCTGTGTGGTTCACCCTACCTTGATTGAAAGGAGAGTGAGAATACAAATGCTGAGCAGAAACATACGTACAGTAATTATTATTGGATTGCAGCTTGTCATAATAGCAGTTTTTTTGTGGTTGAAAGTGTCGAGGAGACAGGCAGCCAGTCTGATCCTAAAAATAGGCCTGAATGTTAACCAAAGGGCTGTTTTTATTATGTCTGTCAGCTAAAGGGAAGGTCTGCAGGTATAGATCAATCTTTGTTCTCAAGATTTGTTTATTGATAGGCTTCTTTAAAATCAAGAATATAGGAAGGATTCATGATGTGAGGCAGATGGAATTGTTGAGAAAAGACAAATAAAATTAACAATTTAAAGGTTTATTTGGCACCAATTTCAAGGTTTGAAAATTTCTCTTGGTGTCTGTAATGTCTACAAATTAGGGATGTAACGATTCACTCAACTCCCGATACGATTCGATTCACGATACTGGGTTCACGATACGATTCTCTCATGATTTTTTCATTTACAAAATGGGACTGTAGACAAATTTTTAGAAAATACTGTATTATTTTCCTTGTATTTTTCATTGTCAAAAGAATTCCTTGATAAACTATTCAAAACGATGCAATTTAACTAAAAATAAATCTTGAATTAAATAAATAAAGGAATAATACAAATGAAAATGAAGCCTATTAATTTAAATTCTGGTTCTATAATAAACAATACGTCATATTTGTTTGGACCAGCAGAGGGCGCTGGTAACCCAGTGGTCGGTTGGCATGCTGATATTCTAGCAGTGAAGAAGAGAAGCTATGCTAGCAGACAGAGCTAATAGAAAAACGTGACTTTTACAGATATTCAAGTAATATTACAGATATTCTTTCGGTGCTAAAGGGGTAAGGAATCATTTATTAACATATTTAAGAGTAGAAGGCAGCCAGAAAGAAAGTATTAGCAGACTCCGCCCGCCGCCAACACTTCCGGATAGCGCCCTCTGCTGGTTAAAAAAAGTACTGCGATTCAATTGTCAGAAAATCGATATCAACCGTGATACCTATGAATCGATTTTTAACTGCCTTACGATTAATCGTTACATCCCTACTACAAATAGGTGAAGAAGTCAATAAACGTGGATAATGTTTAGGAACCCAGATATCATGTGACACCTGAGATTGAATTATCAGTGATAAACCTGATATGAGATGGTATTAATGATTGTAAAATACAGACAGATTTGATTTAATCAGTACATAAGACCACATGATCACGAGTTCTGATTGGAATTTGTTTCATGTGACGAAATTTGGGTTAAGTAACCATAATATCAGTGTGTTTAGCCATAGTCTAGTTATTGCCATTTAAAAAATGCAGTGGACAAAAACTATGATCAATATTAACAGTGGGTCCAATAAATGGTTCAAAGATGCAGACGCGGAGACATATCCATGTATTCTGATCTGAATAAATAATCAAAAGTGGCTAAAAATGAGAGAAAAAAAATTGCTGCAGTTTCAGAAGATTATCCAAATAAATTTGAGAAATTTCTAAATGGAAATTTGAAGGCCCTGGATCAAGGGTGTCAAACTAATTTCAGTTCAAGGGCCAAATATGGAGCAGTTTGTCTTAAGTGTGTCGCAGATTTTAGGCGGGAAAATGAGTAATTTAATCTTTGTGCTCTAGTTTGCACTTCAATGTATAAATAAATGATACATTACGAATGGCACCAATAAAATCAAAGCAATAAGTGACAGATATCAGTCCCTGCAGGATCTTCACTTTCAAATTTTTAGATTTTGGGGCCAATTTTTATGTAATTTGGGGAAATTTTGTTGAATAATTTGAAGAAAATTCCAGGATTTGGGAAAAATTGAGTTCTATTTGAGATGAAAAATGACTGCCGTCATGTGATATTAGCATGAGGAAAATGTGAGCCCTGCTATTATTGTGAAGTTTCATTGAATTTGTGTATTAATTTGGAGTTACAGTGTCTTCAACTGAATTAGCTAGTAATTTATACAGTGGTTCATGGTTTCTCGGACTTTTTCGCCTTCTGCTGCGGGCCAAATTGGATGTTTTAAGAGGCCAGATTTGGTCCCCCGGGCCTTGAGTTTCACACACATGCCCTAGATCAGGGGTCACCAACCTTTCTGAAACCGTGAGCTGCAAAGCTAGTGAATAGTCCGAAGGGCTACCAGTCTAAGAACCCCTTTTAAATACTAGATGTTGACATTTTTTCATTTTATTTCTCCTCATTTATACAATTGTCATGTTCCTATTTTACTATAGCTACTAACAACTTTAAATAACCCTACAACATGTAACATATTTGTACAATTTAACCATTATACAATATCTACTTTGCATTTTTGTTAAATCACAACCATATACCAAACCTGTGGCACCTAAAAACATTTGTCACAATATTTCAGTGAAAATAAACATTTAAAGATGGTTAATTTAATACAAAAATCGAATAAAGTGCAGCAGTATGCAGGGTTGGGGTCAATCATAATTGTAATTGCATAATTAGTAATTAATTACAACAGTGGCGTATTTATAATTGTAATCGTAATTAAAAAAAAATGTCTCTGTTGTAATCATAATTGAATTGTAATTGGCATGGAAATTCTATAAAAACTGAAATTTGCAATTTATTAAAAACAAACATGTGCAACCTATATGGAAGTATTAAAACACGTTTCATATCAAGTTGAGGATCATTTTACCATTTAAAAATAATTTTATAAAGGCGTAGACGCTAGGGCTGGGCGGTATATAGGTTCATACCCAATACCGGTATATATTTTTGTTATGATATGAATTTTTTAATATACCGCTGTACCGGTGTATTTGATTACACAACTTTCGGAATGCTATGCTGCGCTGCTTTTCAGACTGGACCCTTTTCAACCTTGCACTTCTAAATAGGAAGGTAGACACAGTTAGCTTAGCATGTCGGCATTTCGGCAGTTATACGTTAAAAAAAGAGAGCAAAGGATCCCAATTTGTCATTCCTATAACGCGGAAATACTGTAAGTTCTGGTGGAGCTGCAAACAAAACACTACCGTATTCACCATAAGAAACCACCACACCATTGAGTATGTAGCATTTAAAGCTAGAAATCAAGCTAATGCTAAAGCTAAGCTAGCACGGCAAAGAGCCATTGGGCTGCTGTTGCAAACTTGCATTACTACTCGTGTGGAATTATTCTACAATATTCACTCATCGTGTAATTACTGTGAACACCTGATTATGCTTGAAAAAATAATACCGTCATATATCGTGAAATTGTTAGACTTTTGAAAAAGAAGAAAGTTATGTTTTATGGGCTTCTTTATCAAAGACTCAGTAATTGTGATTAATTGTAATTGAATTTAAGTAATTGAGAACATAATTGTAACTGACTGTCAGGGGGTAAATAGTCATTATAATTGAGTTGTAATTGAACATGGATAATTGAAGATGTAATTGTAATTTTAAAATGTAATTGACCCCAACCCTGGCAGTATGTACTGTAACTTTACTAAGGCACTGACTACATCTGTCATCTGGATTCATCTTTTTGAGTTGGAAGCCTGGAAAGTGAATTTAGACGGAGCTCATCGGGGACTAGATCTCCAGAACAGGCCTGAGGGCCCCTCACATGGTCCATGAGTGCTACCTGGTGCCTGCGGGCATCCTGTTGGTGACCCCTGCCCTAGATACTACAGCACAGTGTCAGAGGTTTTGCAAGTAGCCATAGTTCAGGGTTGTTCGAGCACCTACTCAATACGAGGCAGGTGGTTTGAATGGCCGAGGCTATTTGGTGTGCACATTGTTGCTGTAAACACGCTCCCAGCCTCTGGCATCATGGTCTGCCACCTGTCGGACCTCATTGTTCATGGCTGCTCAATTGCTTTCACTGTTGCCAAACTCAGACAAGACAATTTCAAAAAGCGTCCCGGGGAGTGACAGCTCTGCTCTGGGAAAAACAGCCATGTGATCTCTGCGCCTCCTTCCCAGCTCAACCACTCTGTGTTCTGCTCTTTTGTGTCTGACCAAGAGAGTGAAAGAAACCCACAGAGAGGGAAAGACTTTGAATGCTAAAGCAACGTCAAACTCTCTGGAATAACGCGTGTAAACAGTGCATCGCCCAGGTAATGAGATTCTCCACTCAGCACCTCGAGGGGACACCCCACCCCCCAACCTTTGCCACATATGTGTGTGTATCTCTAGAGTGAACACACACACACACACACACACACACACACACACACACACACACACACACACACACACACACACACCTTATTTACCAGTTAACCCTTTCCTTCCAGTTCTTGCATCTTTTGCTTCCACTTTACCTTCTCCTTGCCTGTGACAGCAGGCTGTTTGTATGCAAATCTTGTTTGAAAGACCCCTCTGCTCAGTGCGCTCACACAAATACACACACACACACACACACACACACACACACACACACACACACACACACACACTAATGTAGACATGCAGAGAAAATCCCGTTGCGGTTCTGGGTTGGCATGCGGAGGTGATCCGCAGTTCTTCAGACGCTTGTTTGTCCTTTTTTGAATTTCTTGTGTCTTCAGCAGCAGGCTGAACCAGTTTTATCCTCTTCCTGTGCTTAATCCCTCTTTTCATTATCATTTTTCTCTTTTTGTGTGCCTCTGTAAAACCGCTCCGTGAGCAACGCTGTGCAAACCACGAGCTGATTTCCGGAGTGCGGTGTCTCTTTCCTTGCCCTGGAAAACGTCTGCCTATGTTGTTTGGTGGAAACATTTGTCGGAATGACACAGAAAACTATCTACGATGCCAGGAAATGCAACTAATCTAGTGGAGGCCAGTGTGAGTTGAATGGAGGAACTGTTTTCTCTAGGGATGTCCCGATACAATGTTTTCATTTCCGATATGTTACCGATACTGCATCATACTTTATTTTTTTTCTTTTTCTTTAATAAAAAAAAAATAATAATAATTACTTATTTTGTAGTGTGGAACGATAGAGAAGGCTTGATCAAGGGATGTTACTCAAACAGAGAACAATAGTCATCAACAGTAGGGATGAGAAAAACTGACCCATTTATTATTAACAGAATGGTTACATACATTTTAACCTTTAACATAACATCTACAGTATTCTACAATTGAATAAAAAAAAAAAGAGAAACAGAAAATCTGGAAATTTGAATTCGATATTCGTTTTCAGGCTAATATCTGACCGATATTAATATCGGATCAAGACACTTCTTGTTTTCTCATTGGTTCTGTTAAGAAACTACATCCATTTTTTTCTGGTATTTACCATAAAGTGCTACAAATACACAACCCGGGTCCTTTTATCTATATGTATGCAGTAGAACCAGTGCTATTCATGCAGGTGTGGTTGTCTCTTTTCATGTGTGAGATTTCCCCCCTTCCTCTCTCACCCGCTCTCTCCTGTCTTTCTCAATTTCTCCAATTGTCACAGTTGACTGCTGCTACATTCCAGTTTTTACCCCTTTAGGCAAGCACGAACGACTAAACATCTTTTCCATTTGCATGCACGGGGGGATATTTTTGCCATTCACACACAATCGAATGTCAGCAAATGGACATGAAGGATGAGGTGCTACGTGAACGCCCTGGTGATTCAATCACTTTGCATCCACAACAACTCGTAATTACTGTCACATCAAGCCCCAAAAAATTCACACACCCCTGCATTAAAATAATTTCTTTCTGTAGCTCCTTGCAGTTAGATGCAAATGTCTATCTATCTATGGCAGGGGATTTAACTAAAATTAAAGAAAGTCCATTGAGTGAAAATGTCTTATGTCTTGCAGCAAAGTCAAAATGTCAAAATGTCTTATTGTGTAATTTGTAACTGACCGAAAAATGAATTCTGTAATGGTTTTTGACAATATTTATTTTCACATACTAGAACTGATCATATAGATACAATGTTCTCCCATTTACAAAATAAAAAATAAATAAACGGTTGTGTTTCAAATGTATAGAAAATGAATTAAAAATGAAATTTGGACTTATTTTACACATAATGAACAAATCCTTATCAAACAGTTTCAGAGACTCACTTTCTCTCTTATTTTCAACTCCATCACTTGAATAGAACTGAGCTCTAGTTTGTTATGCCAGGATATTCAACCTTAATTTACAAAATGTTACTTATTTATACATTTTTTGTGTAAAATGTGTCTAGTAAAATTTCATGGATTAACAAAACTTACAAACAAAAGTGATTTTAAATCGAAGAAACTGAGAGAACCCTGACGGACACATTGTTGGCCAGTAAAGATGTGGACTAGTCATACTGGGACAAACACATTTCTGAGATCTTGCTTCAGATTTGAGTGGGTACTGTATGTTTCGTCAAATATCGACACGTTTAATAAATGCCGCAGTTTCTGAGCAGATGAGACGGACTGGTTTAGTGCTACCTGTGGGTAATGTCTGCTAGAACGCTACCGGGTCCACACGGGGCCCCCTGTGGGATTGTAAATATGAACATAACTCAACACTCGCGTGACTTTATCCTTCCCTTTTTAACTGTAAAATAAAAAAACAAATAACAAAACAAGGGAAAAGCAATAACACTCATGAAAGGTGTAGAATTCCGATAGCGATGTGAGAAAGAACACTGAGAAAATGTAAAATAGACACTGAACAAATATTTAATCTACTTTGGCACCAAGCACTGAGAGTGCTATAAAAAAACAAGAGCACTCAAAGCAGACAAACCTCCGCCAACATCCAAGTATCCTCTTTGCCAGAGATTGGCAGTTATCTGGATCAGCAATCCTGATGATGGTACCACGATCATTCGCACTTGAAAGGCTTGGAAGAAATGTATGTCACCTTTTATAATGATGCAGTAGGTCCAAACATATGGGGAACCCCCATTTTTTTTTTTTGGAAACATTGTTATGAAATACGCAATCTGGATCTGATCCGGATAAAACTCGAAAGAACTAGCTCAACATAACTGATTCACATTTCATAAAGATCGATCAGTTACGAACTAAGCAATATTTTTGAAATTTTGCCAATGATGATGAGAGAGGGATATTTTGACTTTTGGAAGGGATCCAGAATCAGTATATTGATCCAGAGCCTCTACAAAATGTAACAATCCTCTCTACGGCGTCTGTCCTACAGGTGTTTGTCTTGCCAATGCACAAGTACAATATTTTTGGTTAGGTTTAGGGCAAGAAGTGTTAGATATGTTAGATCTAGGTCTAACCCTCTCAACACAGGCAGTATTTCCCTTTCAGTGTCACAGTCTCATACTAAAGAGACTTTCACTGGCGCTATGATCTCACCTTAGCGCACTTATAATTATCTTTGGCCTTGAAGGTCACCCTCACTAATTACAGGTGCCCCTGGACAGGTAAGCCTTTAAAGAGATGCTTTGAATCCTTCACAAAGAGCTGCTGTCTGCTGACCTGCTTGTGACGGGGAATTGAGATCGCCTTGTTTTAAGGGCTCTGCTGCTGATTCTTGTTTTTTAACATGGCTGTGGTGGCCGACGTCTTCTCAACTTTGCTCAAGACGACGGTGCTGAAAGTGTGAGCTTAAAGTGGGGCGATGGTTTCCAGTCTGGGTCAGGTATAGGAGCACTCAAACTGTTGTAGACGAAATGGTTTCTTTTTTGTTTACCGCAGTGTGTAATTCTGTGATGATCAGCCTGACGCTGTAATCCACGACAACAGATTACTATTAGCATCCATGAAATAGCTTGTAGTTTATGCTCTTGCAGGACACATCAAACGAGTGTTTTATTTCAGCCCTACTCTGCCACGTATTATTAACCGTACAGTTGGTCCAAATGTAATGGCGCCTCTATTTTTTGTGAAAAATGTTGATGAAATGCACAATCTGAATCCAATATGGATTAAACTCTGTGGGTTAACTGAGGAACCAACCTGACATAACGGAGTCAAATTCCATAAATATCGGTCAATTACCAACCAAGACATGCATTTTTGCATTTTCACCAATAATGAGAGATAGATATTTTGATTGTTGAAACTGATCCTAAATCCATATTCTGATGAAGATCCCCCCAAATTTTAATGGAATTTTTCATGACATAAGGTCTACCCTTGGATTTAAATGCTGTCACAATCCACTACTAGTAGTACTTTTGACATAATCCTATGAAGGTAGATATGTTGCAAAATGTGAGAGCTTATAGAATGTGATGTGAGCTCGTGTATAAAAACTCCACACACACGTGAAATAAATTAAATGTCACAAATGATGGGGAAAAAATGTATAGACTAATATTTACACATAAAATTACAGCTGCAAACTTGTAATCCAACATTTATTCACGTTTTTTAATTACTTGCGTAAATGATTGTTTACAACCACAACTCTCCGGTTACAACTTCCCTATTTACAATCTGTATTATGTGACGAAGCGATAAAACCATGAACATGTATGTGAACTGTTTCATAAAAATAAAGACATGTTTTGTAAGATACGTTAAACGCCACTGCATCAGCTGTCAGCTCTCGATTCTCATCCTCACATAGCGTTTACTTAAATATAAACAAGGAGAATCACTCTCCGGGACTATTTTTGTTCATAAATGACTCTAACAATCTTTATCAAACAATCTGTGGAGGAAAATTTCAGCATCCTGCCTTTACAGTGAAGATAAATGACTTTGTTTCGGTCATATCACCGGCTGCTGCGTTTAAAAGACACAGCCCACTGTCTCCAATTCCTCCCTTTTGATTGGTCAGTCCCACACACGGGGGAGCGGGGAGGGGAGGGGCCAGTTCTACAAACATGAATCAGTTTTGCCACAGACGTCTCGCAACATGTGTCGCTAAACTCCAGCATCGCAGATTCACACGAGAAAAGTAGTTTGTGCATCTGTAGCGGCAGATCGGAGAAGTTACAACCGGAGAGTTGTGGTTGTAGACGATCATTTACGCAAGCAATTAAAAAAAAACATGTGAATAAATGTTGGATGACAAGTTTGCAGCTGTCATTTTATGTGTAAATATCAGTCTATACATTTTTTTTCCACATCATTTGTGATTTTTTTGTTTTCTACACAAGCTCACGTCACATTCCACAAGCTCTCACATTTTGCAACATATCTACCTTCATATAATCCTGAAAACAGACAAACACATTTACAAACGCCGGTGAAAATATGACTTCTTTGGCGAGGCGAGGTAATGATGACAGGATATTGAACGTTTGTTCCCTTATAGACTCGTAACATAGTTAGGATGTAGTCTTCATCCCCCATTAGTAGTCAGTGAAAGCACATTGTGAAGCTATTACAGGAAGGATAATAGTGGACGGATGGAAGTATGTGTACAGCTAACTGCATAATGACTGGATAAGAATTAGAAAGAGGTTTGACTAAGGCAGCTAATCCATAGTATGTGTGTGTGCTTCTCATACACATAGCTCATCTTCAGCCTTTCAGCATTAATCCAACCACACCCTAAAACCCCATCCGTTCTTATTATCCAGCGTATCTTTGGGGCTCTGCAGCTTGATTGTCATAAATTCGAAATCAATTCAAATCCTATTGTTTGTGATAGCAAACAGCTAAAAAAAAAGGTTAACACCAGTGATGGACTATGACCTTAAAGTGCAGCTGTGTTAGCGTGCACTGATGAGACTTGACCATCTGTGCTCCTGCTGCACAGCTGCCTCCCTGTGGTCCTTCAGCCTTGTGTTGACTGAAGATCCAATTAGTGACAAGATGATTGTAGTCAGAGTAAAACAAGCTATTGCATGATTCTTAGCACTGACACGGTAACGGACCACACATTGCCTCCTTCTCTGGTTCATTTCCATTCATTGCAGTGCCGGTGGCTTCTCTCCAGTTCAGACAGTAAATGTCACAGACGGTGTTAAGTTTCCAAGGCATTGTGAAAAAAAAGCCAGGGCAGTCTACCGCAAAGGTCAGCGATGATCTGTCTTACTTTCTGCGTTCTCAACTCAAAACAGCACACCGACAGCTGCATTTCAGCTCGTTCCACGTCATGACTCATGGTAGCGCCGTGTGGGTTTGATCCACATCACCAGGCTAAAGGTCCTAGTGTGAGCCCTGAGGCTAAAAATGTGAGCAGAGAAAAGGTCTTAGGAATTACCAATAGGCTTGTAATCATGGCCACTGCCTTAGGATGAAATCCCATGACAGCATTTTGTACTGTATCGTCTAAGATGATTCAAGTATCACACCTGGTTGAGGTGAGGACAGTCAGCTGACAACATACCTTGCTTCAATCCCTTCATTGTTACTCACAAAGCTTTGACATACAAAATATCCTAACAGCTGCTTTTTTCCTTTTCTTTAATCTGTCTGCACGTTGCTTCAGAAAAAACATACACGATATTGCCAAAATAATTTGTTCGTCTGCCTTCACACGGTCCAATATTAACCAAAAAATCGGATTAAATCTGTGATACAAGCACTCCGATACATAATTTGTTTTTAATTGAGTTATTGAGGTTACTTTACAGGCTCTTCTAATTTTTATTTATTTATTTTTTTAATTATATTTACTTTTAGAACATGCTTATGTTTAAGTTAAACTCGTGGTTATTTTGCGCTTCAAAATACATTTTTAGTTTTTAAGGTTATTTTTTAGGGTATTTATTGGATTTAATTGTAGACTATTCTTGTGTTTCAGGCTAAAATGTCTGTAACCCATTGGTAATTATTGGGTCAGTTTTTCTCATACCTACTGTTGCTGCCTGTTGTTCTCTGTTCGAGTATTATCATTTGATCAAGGCTTTTCTACACTTCAAAATAAGTGATACAAGTATATATGATTTATCTCAAATTTGGTTTTTTTTTTCTGGTCGAGGAAAGGCCAGTCAAGTTCTTCAACACCAAACTTGCTCATCCATGGCTGTTGACCTTGCTTTTTGCACTGGTGTGCAGACATGTTAGAAGAGCCATCTCTAAACTGTTCCTACGATGTTGAGAGCAAGAAAATGCCTTGGTATGCTGAAGCTCTCAGATTTCCTTTAACTGGAACTAGAAGGGGCATACCCCAACTCCCGAAACACAGCCCTCGACCATAATTTCCCTCCACTAAACAAGTTAAGTTCTCCCGAAAACCACCAAATTCAGACTTATCTATCAGATTGCCAGATAGATAGTGCAATACAAAGCATCAAATGCAGTTCCCGAGTGACAAACCATGACTGAGTAATCTAAGGCATGGATGTACCTGCTCGGCCATGGAAACCCACTCCATGAAGCTCTCGATGCACTTTTCTTGAGCTAATCTGAAGATCACATGAAGTTTGGGGGTCTTTTTCTGACTCCGCAGAAAGTTGGTGACCTCTGCACTTCAGCATCTGCTGACCATGATTTCTTTAGGTTGAGTTGCTATTTTCAATTGCTTCTACTTTGTTATAGTATTAGCTAGCCATGGACACTACTTGTAGAAGTAGACTGCATGTCTACATGCTTAATTTTATACACTTGTGGCCATGGAAGTTATTGAGAAACCAAATTGAATGATTTTTGATAGCTGAGCAAGTACATTTGGCAATATAGTGTAGAACTAGGGACAACATCTTATTGTTAGGAAAGGAAAATAGGAAGACATAAAAAGTCATTGTTTAAGGAGTCACTGTAAGAACCATCCACTCATTGAGTAATTTAAATACTGAATCCTACAGTATGTATGGATTGGGACACATAATTACCTGTAGTTGGTTAAGCCAACTTTTTTTTTCATAAGCTTAAAATTATTGTGAGGCGATAAAGGAAATGAGATGCTTTCTCCTTATAACTGGTAACATGTATAATTTTAGTAGTCACAAAAGTGTCTAATAAGTCTTTTTCGCATAAACAGCATGTATCGATAATACAGTCAGTCTTGCTGAATACAACTCAGTGCAGGAAAAACAGCAAACGACTTTGAGGCAGATAAAGAGGTACGGATCTCATTAAAATTATGCATGCGCTGAGTTGCATGCATTATTTATAGGATTGCTATTGCAACAACATCATCAGTAGGGTAAAATGATTCCGTCTGAACCCAGTTCACTTTTCGATCAGAAGTCAAGTTTAGGGTACTGAAAAAAGGACTTTGGTAAAAGTCATCAATGTAAAATTTAGGTTAAAAAAACATTGTATTACTTTTACTTTTTTTTTTCTCTTTTTCTACAGGTTTCATCCATTCAACATGGGTTGGATGACACAGTTTTTCATTTATTTCTTTCCTGGGCTGATCTCACTGTCTTTCCTGTCCACTCCTTGTAATTGTCACACCATGGTATTCTTGGGCTTTCTCTCATTCTTTTCCCCTCTGTCTTTCCTTCTGGCAATGCTCTGTAGATGCTGTTCATTCTTATCATATGGCCAAAGAATCTAACTAGCTCCTCCATACTCACTATACCTTTCTTTCCCAGTTCTCTCAAGCCAACCTACTCCACACACAGATTGCAGAGTTGACAGGTGCAAGTTTTTATAGACGGTGATGGTTAGTGACGTATTGAGCCACCAGAACATCACAGACCACCAATGTCAGCCGATAGCAAAATTAGAAGATTGTAATAGCTGGGTTTCACCCCATAGACGGCAGTCACTCATCGCAAGAGTTGTGAAGAATGAATCAACAACTCAACTTCATACTCAAATACGTTCGTTTTCAGCAGAATGAACTGGTTTTGGGGTTTAGTTCCTCTTTAAACATATTCACATACTTCCACATATGTCACAGCCTGGAAATTATTCCACATTGGCTAAATCTAGACAAAAAGTAACGAGTACTTCCGACGCTTATGGGAAAATGTAGTAAAGTAAAAGTGCCCTTATGATAAAAAAGCAAAGTACAAGTTAATGTTATGGTGATTTTGAGGGAAATAGGCAGAGACTGAGTCAAGATGTATGGGTTGTTGGTCAGATGCGGACACAGGGTTTATTGTCAAAGGTTAGAGTTCCAAGGTGTACCAGCTGGAAGAGTGGTTTGCTACATTTGCCATTTGGTCTCTACCTGGCTTCAGTGTTGCTGATAGCAGTAGTCAAAACATACTGGAGTCCATTTACAGAGACCATGAGTGTATGTTATCAATGTGCTTTTGTGTTTTAGAGCACCATGACCAGGAGTGACCAGCCCTGACTAGGAGAGAGAGGAATTCTGTAATTTACCTTATAAATTAATTAAAAAAGAAATGACACTGCCAGGACCACTGCACATTAACGGCAAAATTACCCGATCAGGTCTGCCCCAGGGCATCTGTGGCTACAATAGTAGCTTACCACCACTAAGTGTGGCGTGAAAGAATAATGCCTTAATTCTGTAAAGCGCTTTGAGTGTCTTTGATAAAGCACTATATAAAATCCAATGCATTATTATTATTACTACCATCAAATATTATATTGAGGCAACAAGGCATCAAACGACTTGGCACAAGGACTTACTTTACATTCACTGTTAGAAATCATCTGATTGGGATTCACTTCACTAGACACCAGGTTTTTAAGAGGGAATCACTAAGTTATACACAACAGCTGGTTCTGGGAGGAGGGCCAAAGCTGCAGATAACTGAACCAGAACTGAGAGAGTAAAAATGGACAGCATATCATCATCATCATCATTGTAGCATGTGTGCAATTAAAAATGGTAACATCTGGCTAGCTGACATGAATGCGTCAGAACTCAGATTTAACAGTCTATGTCTTCTGGTCTCTAGTGGTGCTGTGAAAGTCCCGTTACACAGAGCTGGAAAGCAAAACCAAATGGACGTCCTGACCCAGGATTTCTGTCCAGCTTTGATAGATTAGTCAGTCGACCAAAGATAAAAGACTTCTACTGGTTCTCATTCATCATCTTTGTCACCATCATCAGATGGTTGCTGGGTCTCATATCATGTTGGAGGACCCTAGCTGTGCATGTGCACACTCAATGAGCAAAGACGTAAAGCACAGAGATGGTGTGATCTGTTTATGGGTCATTTACGTCAATAATGACATAAGAGTTACAAAAAACTTTGTCACGGTGCACAACATTGTTCTCTTTAAAGCTTGAAGAACAGCGAGGGCCTCATAGATGAACAAATCAAAGATCATTTGCTGGAAACACTCCAATTGTTGACATTTTTAGAAAAACTGCGGATGCGTAGAAATGTTTTTACTTCATTCTCAAATAAACACAAGGTGAAAAGTGATGTTTTTCACGGTTTTTGCCGGGATCTTCAGAGCAGACAACAAAGTTTTTCAGCTGAGCCTCTTGGTCATCATTTGGGGGTTTCTGGAATACCTGAAAAAGTCACGTTGTCTTGCATACTGTGAGGTTGGATATCCAGGACTATTTCTTTAAGGAGTTTGTTTTCCTTTTTAAGTTCCTCCACCTCTGTGGACACCGCTGATAAAGCCGAATGGACATCATGATTCTCTTTCTGTAAGTGGTGTGTTTGTTGGTTGGCAAATACCTTCATTTCCTGAAACTCTTTGTGTCATAAGTCAGCGATACCTAGCCTCTTATTGATGGATTGTAGGAGCTCTACGTGGGAATCTGCCTCCAGATCTGATTTGTCCGAAAATGTATGGTTTTTTTGGCGTTTCGCCGGCTTACCTGATGCGCTCGTGACTTCGGGTCTGGCTTCCATCGCGTACTGGACATAATATCGATCGATGAATTCTTCCAGGTCCTCCACTCTGACTGGTGAAACGGCATGTGGTCTGCTCTCGTTTGATGCCTTGGATTTAACTGTAAAAAGAGTTAATATAAGCAAGTAAACACAGTTGGTAAACTAGTCAAGGCAGTGGGCTGCCATGTTGAATTGAAGTATCCCGTGACTCTCAGAACATCTAGCGTGACTTAACTCTCTCCCGTCCAGTAATTTTTAACTTATCATTAGCCATAGTGCAAGGCATTGGGCAAAAGGCACCATTAAAGAAGAAAAAAAAAGACCAATTGTCCTGATTTATTGTGGCATATGCTGCCACTCACTGACATGGATGATTGTGTGATTCCTGTGATACACTGCTTAAAAATGTCAAACTGATGCAATTAATGGCAAAGGAACTGTCAGAATATTTTGCAATCAAAAGAGACTGGACATATATAAAGGCACACTTGATAATCTTGACAGAGCAGAAGCAGAAATAACCACCTTTAACATTATGCCCTGGCTCACCTGCTCCCTATTCTCTGTCTCCTTATATCTCAGAAGAAAAGGGGGGAAAAATCCTTTTTTTGATTCTCCTGTTCCAATCATCCCACACCACTGTCCCCAGTGCCTTCTCTCCCCTGTTGTATCCACATAAAGAATATGTAATTACAGTGGATTCTGGGCTTTGACAGATGACTGTGTGTGAAGCCACAATGTGGGCCAGGAAGAGTCACTCTTCCCAGGGCCATTATCAGATGAGCAACCCTCTCTTCTTCTGACTGGGCATCACTCAGGTCCTTCTCTGCTTGTTCCAGCGTGCACTTTTTGGCCTCTACTTCTGTTTCGTCTTTGCCTCTGTTCTTCTAGACGTGCCCGGTTACATAGTATAGTCGAGGTGGGCACAAGGTACACAGTCAGAGGAGAGAAGGTGAGAATTGTGTGGAGAGAAGCGACGGATAATCGAGTAAATCAGGATACCCTTAAGGTTTTGGAGAAGACCTTATACCTAAAATAAAACACAGGTGGTCCAGTTTGGAGTTTTTCTGCTGCTGATGTTTAAATGAAATGCTTGCAGGGCTATAATAATAGGATAGTATGTTGTTTTTGCGTTTGTGCAGAGTTCCCACACAGTGACTTTCCACAGTGCGCAAACAAACTTCCGAAAGAATTTCTTACCATCTGAAGTTGCCATTATAAACATTTTGTTTTTCTCAAAAAAAAAAACAGAAGGCGCTGCTGAAAACAAGGTGGAGTTTTCAAATCAAGGCCTATATTTTGTTTTTATTCTAGAGACATCTGATACACACTATAATATCCGCCCAATGTAAAGTTGCTACGCTTTGATATCAGGTTTGATGCCAATAACAAAAAAATGACAATACCCAGTTGGAGATCCATGATGTGAGCTGAAATGAGTCTGTGTATATCAATGTTGGTAGTTTTTGGAATCAGAAAACAAGTGTTTGACAGGACCAGAATAATTAGCAATGTTCCAATGTTAGTTTAAGCCCTATTAGCACGGGATTAGTTTTACCTCGGGACCACATACGATTTGTAATAATTGCAGAGAATGTCTGTGATGTTAATCCGGTGCGAATCGGCCATGTCAGTAATATGTAAAGTAAAAATTACCAGAAATTACCTACTGTATTTTGTTGAACTCCGAGGTCGTGTCGGAGTCCGATCGGATGCGTGATTACGCGTTGTTTTGTTTCCGATGACCCAACCTAATCCTAATCCTAACCCTAAACTAATCCAATAAACTAATAAAACGTGTCCGTTCACTTTGAAAACAAAAATAAACAAAACTTAATTATTATAATTGTTTTTTTTAGCAAATTCATTTTTTGGTAATGAGCATATATTCTCATAATCAATCTCAATATGAGGTAAACATAGACCGCGACACCGGGACGCATGTTTATTTACTTTTGGCAAAGAATGGAGGCTGCATTGGAGTGTTTAGAAAAACTTTTGGGTCCCGGGCCAGGAAACCCTTATATTAAGATGTTATTAAGGTAATCTGATGCTTTGCATATAGGTCTTTGAATTCAGACTCCACCAGTTTAATTTTCTAAGTATAATGTGCAAATATCAAAGCAGAGGCCAATAATTAGCTTTTAGTTATTTAAATTGTGGCCAAATGTTGCCCAGCTTTTTTCACAGGTGAAGAATTATCTCAGTTTGCCACTGCTGCAAAGAGAAGCTATTGAATTACTCTTAATTCACAATAATGTGTGTGTGTGTGTGTGTGTGTGTTTCTTGACAGCCAGCAGTGTTAAATTAGCTGACTAAAAATGTCCGTCATAGTTTTCGTCAATGACGTTTTTAAGTGATAACGAGACTCTGACTAATTAAATAAATACACGTGAATGAAAACAAAACAAATATATTAGAAATTTTTGTCATCTCATAAAAATGAAACTCTAATTTCAACACATGATCACATCAAATCTGTACAATCTCATATCAGGTTCATCAATGGAAATTGAATCTATATATTAGTCCAGCATATCTGTACCAGATTTAATCAGTTAAATGATTAAAACTAGACTATAACTAAAATAGTTTTGGTGACACAATTTTGACTAAACTAGCACCGCAAACGGTGGACATTTTTAAGAAACTTATTTTAACAGTTATTGCCTCTTTTAGTCCCGTCTTTTAATATATGTTGTGTTTTATTTATTTATTTATTTATTTATTTATTTATTTTTTATAATTCTGGAGCACTTTGAGTTTTGGCATCAAATGTAAAGTGCATTAAAAAGAAAATGTATTTTTATTATTGTTATTATTAATAAACTCAGTAGCATTTTAGTCAAATGACAATGGCTAAGCTTTTACAGTATAAGTCCCTGTTTCCAATAATCATTTTACTATAAAAAAATTATGTACATAATAATATGTGCAGAATACTTAATTTTCCTCATCAGAAATAAATTCAATAACTTCATCTTGGTGGTGGACAGAGGCAGTGAAGGACAGCTCATGCAATACATGTGTGTATATATATATTTTATGTTATTGTAATAAAACAAAGCAAAAATAGTATGCAAAAAAGTTTAAAGTGTTAACATGAACATTTCCCCATCTCATCATTTTTTATTTCAGCTTTGAATGAAAGAATATACTTGTTACTATTCAATGGATAATGCAAAAAGACTTAGACTCATATCTGAGACCTTTTGTCACTTTCCTCGCTGTGGTTGTCATGCTGAAAAGTTCAAGTACCGTCACCTCGAGGCATGACAGAAGACGATGAACAAGGTTTGACTTTTTCAAAATGACAGCCTCTTGTCAAAGAGAGGCCCTCCGAGCAGAAGCGCACAGGTGGGAAGAGAATATGTGTGACTGTTGGGGTGTGTTGAGTGTGCGCAAGTGACTCACGGACAAGCCATTGTGTAGCGTTAGGGCCCGCCGGCGTTGGCTTTCTGAATCTTTACATAGTTTTCCTAAAATACAAAAAGGGAAGTATTTGGTTCAGCGCTGTAGAGGGCAGACAAAATGGGACTCGGGAAGTTATTCGTGTAAAAAAGACATTAATAAAAGAAAAAAATTTAAATTCAGGCCATTGTTAATTTAGTTGAAAAAATGTTTTCGTCGACTACATTTTTTTTGAAGTAACAAATACTTGACTAACACTAATTAATTAATAATCTATAACTTATCACAAACCCAGTGCAATAACTAACACTAATCCTTGTCAGCACTTTATCACTGTTTTAAATGTGGTTTTATACATTTTTACTGTATTTTTATGTTTTTATTTTTAAAGCCTAAAGTCGAGCCATGTGTGAAAAATGCCATGTATGAAGGACAACATTAAAAAACACATATGAATGAAAACTACATCTAAATATATTGATATTTTTGTCGACTAATAAAAACAAAACTGTAATGTTCACGTGACAAAATCCAATCGAGAACTAAGTTTCTTTTTTTGTATCCAATCAAAACTACTTTTGTTTTCTAATACTTCATTACATTAATTAACAAGCAAACTATCAATTTCACTGACAACTGTCATCAAAAGTACATTGCATTTTTTTGTATATATATAACACAAAAACAGATAAAAAACTACTTTTGTTGCGTGGAAGGCGGGACCTTAATGCAATCCCATATCAGGTTGATAAATGGTATTTGAATCTTTAAAAAAAAAAAAATGCATAAACTTTTATGCTTTATATTTTAGTCAACTATATCTGTATGTCATTGAGTTGACTAAAACTAGACTGTAACTGCAATCGTCCAGATGTCTACATTTTCACAAAGTTGCATTTTTTGTCAAAGTTAACACTGTTACCGGAGCATTGTGAGTTCCTTCTAAAAGTGCATTTGACCATGTATAAAGGAATGTGTGATGGTATTAGCTGTAATACTCATAAACACACCACACGTCTCCACACGAGCACAGCGGGCCGTAATCGCAGCGACATGTCAGCGGCGCAGCATGCTCCGATCGCGCACACACAACAGCAGCTGCTGCTGACCTGCTGTGGGTGTGTGTGGGTGTGTGTGTGTCTCCCTGGGTGTGTTTGTGCATGTATTGTTGTTGTGCAGCTGTCCTCAACCAAACGGTGCCACCCTGCAATCTCCTTTTACCACTGGAAGGATTAGACGCCACACATGCCGTGGAGCACGTCACAGCCAATCATGTATTCATAAGAAATTTGTTATGCACGCCTTCCTTGCAGTGGGAGAGAATTCCATCTGCATATCAATGCTTTTGCACAACTCTGCCAAGTAACCATTTAAGGCGTCTACATTGACTAATTTAAAATAAGCTGCACACTGTTGGGCTTCATATATCTGCTTCCAATTGCACAACCTGTATCTCAGTGATTTAGGGTTAATGTTTGAAAGTTCTGTATTTTAGTAGAATAATTAACTTGCTGTGAGAGGAGATTAAAGTGAGATACACACAAAGATAATCAGGTTGTTTTTTAACTGATTTTACCCCTTTCTGACCAAGGATTATTTTATGTTCTATAAGATTATCCTGTGGTCTGAGGTGTGATAAGAGTGAATTTGTCTTGATAAATGGCTCTGAAACCGGTCAGGGGCCAAATTTACAATTTGATTGTAAATATTAAATTCAATATCTACAACTAGGGATGTAACGATTAATCGTAAGGCAGTTAAAAATCGATTCATAGGTATCACGGTTGATATCGATTTTCTGAAAATTGAATCGCAGTAAGTGTAGGCGGCGGGCGGAGTAGTTTCTTTCTGGCTGCCTTCTAAATCAATCAATAAATAAATAAATAAATAAATGATTCATTACCCCTTCAGCACCGAAAGAATATCTGTAATATTACTTGAATAGCTGTAAATGTCACGCTTTTATATTAGCTCTGTCTGCTAGCATAGCTTCTCTTCTTCACTGCAAGATATCTGCATGCCAACTGACCACTGGGTTAGCAGCCCCCACTGCTGCTAACCCAGTGGTTACGTAAATCAGTGCAATCGTTTTTTTTTTTTTTAAAGTCCAATTGTTAAGGCACACAATATATTTTCAGTTGCACTTTTAAAAGAAAAAGAACTATTATGCAGTTTTGCATTGTTTATTATAGAACCAGAATTTAAATTAATAGGCTTCATTTTCATTTGTATTATTCCTTTATTTATTTCATTCAAGATTTATTTTTAGTTAAATTGAATCGTTTTGAATAGTTTATCAAGGAATTCTTTTGACAATGAAAAATAAAAGGAAAATAGTACAGCACTTTGTAGTTTTTTTCCCAAAAAAAAAAATTTGTCTACAGTCTCATTTTGTAAAATAAATTGTGAGAGAATCGTATCGTGAACCCAGTATCGTGAATCAAATCGTATCGGGAGTTGAGTGAATCGTTACATCCCTATCTGCAACCCAAACTCCTTGCGTATGAGGAAAGTCAACTACTCCAGATTCATGACCACGTGAATGTTGCCAATCAAGAAGCGAGTTGAGCTGACTTAAGCCTGATGTATGCTACTGGTTGGCCAACTGTACTTCCGCGTCGAAGGAGTAAGCGGGTAAGCGTCTTAAAATGCTTCACGTGTGGTGCAGCCATTAAAAGAAATAATAAAATTCTTGGTTCTCTCTTTGACTCAATCCGCGAACTCTCGTATCGCTCCGCAATTAGTTGAAACATTGCGGACGTGACCGGAGAAGGCAGTGACCGGGGTGAGGTTTGGTGTGGACCAATCACAGCCCTTACGTTTGGCGTCGCTTTGATCAGGATTTCTGGGTGGCGCATGTCGGGTTACGGCGTGGGGGTCTACGTCCAGGTAGAGAGCTACGTGCGGCAACAGCGTCGACTTGACGCAGTAGCATATTTAAGGTTTGAGAAACACAATGTTGCCTTCAAGTCAACTCAGATCTCTGCATTTCTGATTTGAAATACCGATCTCCGAGTTCAGTGTTAGTACGTCAAAAAATCTCAAACATGGCTGACCACTGTAGTATTAGATTTTCCCACCGATGTTACCCAGTAGGAGCTCCAACTTGAGGTGGCGTTCCAAGTCACATTTTCACCCTGGGTTCCAAGTTGGTTGTATTTTTTATTTATTGAGGAGTCCTGAAGAGTCTGAATTGACTATAGTTTTGTGGGCCAGTGGACTTAAACGTCGTCTTCAGTAATTCCTACCCATTCTCGTCCATATCCATAACAATATGATGGACCCCATGTTTTACCATCCCCCCAATGTCACACACTAATACATCTGAGTCAGGTGTTTACCATCCCCTTCCCTTCGGCCTGAGGGTGTCCCATCCCTGTTTATGTCTAGATTAGGAATTGCCATGATGCTAATGAAGGCAGTGCCAAAAGGGAAGCCTTGTTGCAAATTTGCCAATAGGCTAATTGAAGCCAATCGGCAAGCACCACAATCCTAATAGGGTTGTATACTCTGCGATTCCCACCAGTTCCGTATGCATTTCCTCATTTCTTGGTTGTAATTTACAATTTCATCCAGCAGCGTTGCTGGCCAAATAACGATGACTGCAGGGTCACAGGTCAGGAGGAGGTAGGGGAAGCACAGGGGTTCGGATGAAGGTCTATGAGCCACGGCAAACAATGACAACGGTTCTCTGCCTCAGGTAAGTTTTCTAGTGACTGAGTATGAAATCAGAGGAAACCAGCAGAAAGTGCCATTATTCACATAGAATAACTGATAAAGACAAAAAAACGGAGGAGCCTTGAAGATGGAAATATTTCCTGAGAGATAATCCTTGTGTTCAGGGGAGAGTTTTTTATCTTCTCTTTCACCAGCAGCAAGGCTTACATTTCTTCTCCTTTGCCTACAGCAATCTTGTGTAGAAACCTACTGGATGTGAAGAAATCTTAGACACTAATTTCAGTCATGGGACATGAACAAAAAATGGATACATTTAATTCATCCTTGGATATTACGTACGAGGAGGGACAGCTATCTTTTTTTTTTCTTTTTTTTTTTTTTTTTTAATAGTGATGAACTACTTCTTGGCTTTGATTCTTTTGTCAAGGACTCCTGTATTTATAACTACTCAACACGTTTTCACACAACTTCATTGAAATGACTGATCTTAAACAGTAAATTTCTTACCACCTTTTAGGGATGTTATCCATTGGAAAGCAGTACACCACCCCCCAGGAGCCTCCCACCCTTCATCCTACCCCTGTCCCCAGAGCCTGGCTCTTTATAGTTGAAGCAGTGCTAATGGGAATGAGGTCATGGGGATTTTGGCAGCCATTGTGACGAATGCGGAGAAAGACACAAGCCAGGAAACATAACACCCTTTTGCCCTACAACACACACAAGCTGTCAAAACCTACTTGTGAGGGTTGGGCAAGTGGCAGCAGCTGACTAGGATATAAGGGCAACAGCTTGGCCATTATCAGCCATGGTTGGGGCGGGTTCCAGTAAATGGAATTACAAGAGTAGAGACAAAAATATAAAAAGCAAAGTTGATCCTTTAATGTGGCAATAAAACTAAAAGCCTAAGTAAGAGGAAAGACCAGGCATGAAAAAAAAAAAAAAACAGAAAAACTTTAGTAGCCTTGATACATTATTAAATGACTTCACACAGATTTGGGTTTCTTTAGCTGACCATTGACGGACAGCGTCATTATGGCCGGAGAACATGAGAAGAAGGAATGGACTGCGATTTAACAAGGGTAAATGAGTTTAATAAGGCCGTAACTCTACAGAGAAGAATGTTCTCTTTCCATGGGCCACTGGAATGGGACTAACAGCAGCAGGCATGGCAATATACGCACACGTTGACACATGGGTTCTGAAAACTGATACGGAGTCAAATTTCATCATCTGTGATGCAGTTTTCATCAAGTGTGTACCAAGGAAAGAGCTCTCTCCTCAGAAATAAGGTCACATCCAGCAGTGACCAAACGCCCTGCACATGGTGTCACGAAGCATCTGCTTTGAAGACGTAGCAGGGGGAAAGATGTGCTTCAAAACTCCACGGCTTACTTGGGATTCAGTGCTTTGGTTGGGTGCATCACTCTGTAGATTATATCAACTTCTCTGTTAGAAAGCAGCTCAGAGCAGTGCAATTGCATAAACTTTGCTCTTAAAAAAAAAGGTAGCCTTAATTTTCCTCCTACTTTAATCCTGTTTAGCGGTTTAAGGCTTGGTATGACTAACCAATATATCGCCATCAAAGACAAAAGATGAAAGGCTAAACCATGGAAAGATTGCTAAATTATCATAAGTTTCACAGCAAGGACAGACCGTTAAGCTGCGTTCACTCCAAATGAGTCTTCTGCGGCACCGGATGCGTCATACCCACATCTGAAGCGAAGCCCCGCCCACCAGCGACACATCCAGCTCAGTGAGTTTCACTGCCTGCTGAAGCGAAGAGCTGTGCTCTTTTTTCTCCTCTCATTAACATAAACCACCAGTGAAAAAAGCCAGTGTGATTAGCGGCTAATGCTTTCCTAGCTCAGTGCCGACTTTCAAAGATGAAAACTACAGAGAACTTTTATCTGCTACTACCACCTCCTCGCTGATTCTCCTCCACGCCAAATCCTTCCTAGTCCGGCCCCGGTTATAATGGCCGTGTCACACAGCTCCAGGTGGTCACACAGCTTCTACTCCATGGTTGAATGGGTGAACAGAACGGTATCCGTGTTGACAGACTGACGTCATCGTCAACAAAGACTCTGATTGGCTTTCGTCATGGGAAACGGTCGCAAGAGTTCAATATTTTCAACTCTCGCGAATGTGCGGATTTGCATCTGGGACGCGTCTATCCATTGACTTTGTAGGTAATCTGGACGTACGGACACGTTTACTCCTACGACCCAACTCACTTCAACTACTACAACAAAAATCTATGATAGAAACCTTGAGAATCTAAGATTCAGCAATATTAACATCTATTCCAGTTCAAAGTTCTTACTTTAAACACACAAGCAAGGTTGTAACATGACTAAAGGGTGTGACTTGTAACACAATCCCTGACTCATGAAAAATTAAAGGAGATCACATGTCAACACATGCTGTGGATTGTCCCCCAGAGAACAACCTACCCACGGTTCATTAGTTGCAACATAAATGATTGTAAAAGGGTAGTTAACTGTATATCTTACCAGGAACAAACTACACTTTTTTTTTGTCAAAATCCTTATAATTGCATGTCTTGACTTTGAACTCAAACACAACAAAATGAAACTTACTGTTAATGGAAATGTGAGATAACTGGGGACCAAACTCTTCTGTTCAGAAAACATTTTAATCATGTCTCATTTGTGAGTTTAACACAAACACATTACACAAATTTCGTTACAAGATGCTGAGTAAGCACTGGTACACATGGGAATCAAGAAGTGTTACAAGTACTTATTATGATTTAGACAAATGAACCAAACCTGATCAAGAACCACATTTCATTTTTAAATAGGTGTAGGTTGTGCCATTGTTAGATCCCGTAAGAAATTAATCAAAAGCCTAAAATATTGGTCAGTAGATTGCTTTCTCGTGTTCTTTCTACTACTTTCTCAAATATTAAATTCACTTTAGCTGATTGTCCATCCAAGTTCATATTTTAGTTTTGAGCTTATATTTAACTTGGTATTGACTATGTGTGTTACTTTGTGTTGCTTTCATTTTGTTCATCTGCACTACTATTGTTATTAGATAGGGCTGGGCAAAAAATCGATTTAATCGATTAATCGAATTTGTAGATAAAACAATTTTTATTTTGCAAATTCGAGTTTAAAAAAAAAAAATATATATTGTTCCGTCCTTGTCTGTTACCTTAGCACGACGTGAGCCAGCCCACTCTTTGTTTACATGTGTTGACCCTTTTAGTAGGCTATATATGTGCCACACGCATGTTGCATTTTTTATTTGCACGATGCTGAGAGATGCTAAAGGAATAGTTTATTATTTTTTTAATTGTAACGTAATATGTCATAAAATATGTATTTATCTGATTAGTTAATCAGAAAATTTAACCTACTTTCAAGTTGCTGTTGCACTTTAGCTTAAACCTGGGTTAAAGTTTGAAATCGTTGAATGACAGAGCCTTTTTATTTTGGGATTGTTCTATACATTTTAACCCTTGAGGACAATCACAGCAATAAAGTGGCACTTTTGACAATACATCTGATGTATGCAGTAATTTTTTAGTGCATTAAAAAAAAAAAAAAAATCTAAAATCTAATAGAAACTCAAATTTTTGTTAAAAAGTTGGAGATTAGAGTTTAAAAACTCTAAAAGTGGGCTTAACGCTCGGAGCTCGAGAACCTTGAGAAGCACGCTGCCATCTTCTGTGTTTGGTCTACCAATCTGTCCAGGGTGTTGTCCTCTAACCCTGGTCAGGTAAAGGGATTTTAATCAATTCATAAATAAAAGAATAGATGAATTTCTGTAATGCTCTCCCAGTGTGGACATTTTAAGAGAACTCTCGTGTGCAATGTGGCTCTTCAAGGCCTAATAATGAACGCAATCACTGTCAGGGATGTTTGATTAAGCTGCTGGCCTGGCAGCAAAGGGGCTCAGGTGTACTCACTGTAATTAACACGGTGTAATTAATTAACAAAAGAGCTGGATGAAGAAGAAGATGTCCCAAAGGTTAAAAAAAAAAAAAAACACTCCTTCACAGACAGACTGAAAAGCAGTGCCCACAGGCTCGTCAGAGGTGAAGTCTTAATGTCTGCGTGTTCCCCCTGTGAAAACTTAACTAATGCTACTTTGCATTCAGTATTTTATCTGCAGTTCATTTTTGACTGAGCAAAGCCATGGTAGAGTATATTCATTCAATCCCTGACAACAGCGTGTCTTTGATGCAACTGGTTGCAAACATTCTCCAAATTAGGTGACATCAGGACACTTGTAAAGAATCATGTCTCATTTCAGTCACGTCAAGCGTGAAATTATCTCGCCCCATCGGCAAGTTTGATCCAAAAAATGAGCTTTTCGAGGCACAATTCCAGTCTTCTATTGTCAGGGTTTGCTTTCTTTATTTTCAAAACCTCAGACCACAGGAAGAGCAGCTGGATGTCATTATCATCATGCCCGACTGTGGCCCTGCTTATCTTTAGGTCTGGATTATAATGCCTCCATCGGAAAATAATTCATGGGCAAAGGTTTAGAGGCTTCTCTTCATTAAATGTGTTCATTACTTCCAATCCCAATGGATTTGCAGGCAAACGAGAATGAAGTGGGTTCTATGCATTGCTGGCTAATGGAAGAACTGATTCCTCACATTCCGGTGTGTTGAGGCACTTACGCTGATGTCTGGACATCAGGCTGGAATGGAATTAGACATATAATGAAGCAATAGATTTAGCAGAAGAGACACTATACAGAGAAATATAACATTGAATTCACTTAGCATTCAAGCCATTAGCCTGTTATGTCCTCATGGTGTTCTGTACTTGTACTCAGACTGGGTGTTCCTTCTCACAGTAATGTTGTACTCTATATTTCCACACACTAGAGGTCGACCGATATGCGATTTTCAAAGGCCGATGCCAATTAAAAAAAATATTTTGGATTTTGGAAGCCCATATTTGAGGCCGTTATACTTTTTTTTTAAAATGCGATTTTCTAATTGCAAAAGCTGCAATTATTTTTATTTATTTCTTTTTTCTTGTCCTGTCTTGTACTGTCCTGTTAAGTTCAGAGAGTGTTTAAGAAGTGCAGTCCACATGTTTACATGTTTCATGAAACGTGAAGTTAGTTAGATATGTTGAAGAGGTAAAGCCACAGATTTGTTTCCTTAATTGTTGTAATGTGTGCTTTAAAATGTATATTTTCTATTTATTTAAAGTTTAAATAAATCTGAAATTGTTTATTATGAAACAGATTGACTTATTGCTTGTGTTCATTGAGAAATACACGACAAGAGGGCCTTGAAAAAATGATCGCATTTTAAATCGCAATCGCAATATTGAGGAAAAAAATCGCAAATAGATTATTTTTCAAAATGATTCAGCCCGACTTCATATTAAAAGAAACCTGAATATAGATCAAGTAGAATAATGTAATTAATGCCCCCGTTTGCCATATTCATCCACTTTTATCTATTGTATAATAGACTTAACATCTATCACATCAGTGTATTAAAATATACAAGTTGGTCTCCACTTGATTAACATGTATTGGTAAATACAGAAGCAACTTTGTTGTAAGGGTGAGATGATATATCGTGCGACTAGATACTGTGGTATTAAAACGTTACAAGATATATTGTTGATGGTATAAGTGGTATTGCGACAATGAGGGGGTTGGGGGTGGTTGTTGAAGCATTCCTTTCCATCTGTCCCGTCAACACATCTTTCCAACTGTACAAGACAAAGTCAATGTTCAGTGGTCTCACTTGTTGCCTGAAAATGTAGACGTGCTAATGTTGTTGACAAGGAACATGTTCATATCGGAAATCTTGGCTGTGTAGACGGTTCTAGTTTGGTTTTTGAAGAATGTCACAATAATGACTGGCATTAATTGTCACTCTGATTTTGGTTCTATGTGCAGAGTGGCACAAATGTCATATTTTTTTGGTTTATTTATCTATATCCACTTGAGTTGAAAAGGTTATACCCTGGATATATGTAAGTATGCCCCAAGATAATTAAATATAAACATGGTTATTTTTGAGTCAGCATTTTTCCCTTTTCGAAAAATATCGTGAGTACAGTATCGTATGTCATATTTTCTCGTGGAGTTTATCGTCCCACCCCATGTTGGTCCTTACTCACATGCATTTTTTAATCTTGTTTTTGTTTCAGACCTAAAGTGTTAACTAGACCTTTATGTATAGATTACAATTCTAAATTACCCCAAACAATGAGGGTATCTTTTGCTTGGGTCACTAATATGTACTCCTATATAATAAAGACATATGTGTTGCATTTCAGATGTGACATATCAGCTGTAACTCTGATGATGATGAAGTAGATAATTTTCAACATCTGGCCTTAAGTCATTAGTTCTCAAAAGTTGCCACGGATTGACTCCAGTTCAAAGTCAATTCAACATCTTCATCAACAATTGCCAATTTGCAGCACTTACTATATTCTCCATTATATATCCAGCTTCCCTGTACATGGCAGTTGTCTTGTGTCAATGTGATTATGATGGATGGATTCCGTTTTGATGCCCTCGTTGGTCTGGATTGGCTGCTGTTCCGTAGCACATTGAAAATATGCTTAAGCTATGACAATTATCAGACTAGATTTATGGTTTCATTCATTAGCTGCTACCTCCCTCAGGGTGATCCAGTGCTGCCAAACCTGCTCAAACCATTGTTTCTTTGTTTTGTGAAAGAAAATGACTTCACCTCAAACCGTGTCATTAACGACACAGATCGTTTTGTTCTTGTTGGTACATTGTGTTAATACAATGCCACCAGCCTGACAAATGTAAAATAGTGAAGTGTTCATAAGACAGCAAGCTGCCAAAGACATCCTGAGAAATGTCCGCTGTCAAAGGGAAGCTTTGCTAGGTGGCAGCGGTCCAATCCTACAGCGCCTGAAGGAACAGTGCATCCTGGGAGTGGGTAGCTGCCAGGTTTGTCCGTCAGCATCAACTCCAAAGCTGTGACTTTCTGGTTGAGTCCTTGACTGTTCTGTGTTTGGGAGTTGTTTTTTCTCATCGGTTCAGGCAGTTGCAGCCTTTGCTTCCTGACTTATTTAGTCGTTTCTGTTCGGCAATAATCTCAGTAAAAAGAAGATTACAAGTTAAAAACCTTTGCAAACGAACGTATGTGGATTTTTACTGTTTTTTCTGATATAAAATACCAGCTATCATATGCCTTTAGTAGGGCTGGGATAAACGATTAATCTAGCGCTAATTTTTTTGATGCATCGATTAATCTAACGATTCAATTTTTTCCAGTTTGATTCGACTCGATTCGATTCTCGATTTTCTCTCCTTTACATATCTAAAATGAAGAAAACAAAACATGAATTCCTTAACATTGCAATATATGTTTATTGCTCTTCAGCTCAAAATTCCAAAGTATACTTCAAGTAAGAATGTAAAAGTACAAAATATTGCATTCAGAGTTTCACCTTAAGAATTGTGCGTGCATGTGTGCGCGCGCTGCTGCCGCTGATTTCACGGCGGGTGTTTCCTCCCTGTCGCGTTGACACGCTGCCATCCGGTCACAGCCGGGATAAAGGACGAGGGTTAAGGGGAACAACTACCTTCAACAAACGAGTGCGTGCCTTCTCTGTTTTGCGCTTTTGAAACTCGGAGGAGCCACTCGCGTTAGTTGTTCTCCGGTGCCGCCATCTTTGTTTTGGTCTGACGACATATCGGCACGCATATTTTGCGTTGATGTATGTCGATGCGTTGGCCCTAGTCTTTAGGTTTCTTCCAATGCTAAACAAGAGCACTCAGGGAGCGCAAACCTCCACCAAGTACCAAATATCCTGTTTGCCAGATATTGGCAGTTATCTGGAACAGTGATCCTGATCATGGTGCCATGATCATTCACACTTTAAAGCATTGGAAGACATTTCTATATCCATTAATAATGGCACAGTTGGTTGAAATGTATAGGGACCCACATTTTTCCAAAAAAATGTGATTAAATGTGTAATCTGGATTTGCTCTGGATGAAACGTGATGCAGTGCTTGAGGAACCATTCAGACGTAACTTGGTCAATTTTCAAAAAGATCGCTCTTCTTTTGAAATTTCATTCATGATAAGAAATGGGGATTGTTCAATTTTGGAAACTCATCCAGAATCAGTGCATTGATCCAGATCCCCACCAAAATCTAATGGACTCCTCCATGATGTAAAGTCTATCTTTGGTTAAAATTTTGTCAAAATCAACCGGATGATAATATTACCTCCTCGGTGGAGCCAAGCCTGATAGAAAGGTGTCTGAATACAAAACACCATAACACACATCAGATGGGTAGTCATAATATCCTGGCTGTTTAGTAAGCATTGGAATTTTATGCAAGGTATTGACTATTGTTTGGTATCCATCAAGTTCCAACAAACCTTAAATGACTCAAACTTAGATCTGAATGTTGTTGCCATTCCGGCTACAGGCACTAGAGCTAGAGTTTGGATCGGGCCTAAAAAATCCAGCCGGACCGCAGGCGTAAAGGCTTTTCCCCGCTTATGCCCGCCCTTTCCCCAGCCTCCCAGCCAATTAACACACATTGGCAGAGAAAGCTGCACATAACCATGATGCCTTCTCGGCCATGGGAAATCTAAGCATCAGTTAACCACTGAATACACACAAGTGGAACATAACCAGAACTTAGGACCCAGTCTGTTACAGTATGCAGACCAGACCGGGCAACACAACGCCATCAGTATCCTGTCCCACTACTAGCAAAAATCACTTTAGAAATGATACCACAACAATGTAGAAGTATTTTTGTGTTTATTAAAAAATAGTATTAATGTGATAGAGATTAAAATAAAAATAAAAAATAAAAATCTAATTTCTAACTAGAGGGCAAGCCAAATTTTAGGATATATAGAATAAGTTGCTTTCTGGTATACATAGGTGTTCATTGGATTGGGGATTTGGAGGGACAAATATGGTTGTCATGGTGATCAGACAGAGAAAGAAAGTATATTTGCTTTCAGGTCTGCATATTTTTCTATATTACAGAGTGTTTCCACCTTACTCTTCCAGCTTTTGGTACATGGCACTAACTAAAGACTCAGAGACAACCAAGCAGGGATATCTTCATCTTCTGGCAGCGGTGGAATAGCATGCTTCTTGCTCAGGGCTTGGCTTTGATTCAGGTCCTGCTTCCCAGTTGTTTCTTTTTTTTTTTTTTTTTTAAACAATCTCCCTGCAGCGAGAATATGAGCAAGACACAATCTGTTATCAAGCTGCATCTTTAGCATGGTCGTCCTTGTGTGGCCTGATGGTTGGTGTGGAAATAATGGTCTATTGTGATAAGATGATGTCTGTTTCATAATGCCTTTATGCTTAGATATACTTGGATCCCTATAGTAAGGCCAAAGGAATGCTTTTGTATGGAGTCCTTCCTTTTTCTCCTTGGCTATTCTCTTTATGACCTCCAACCATCACTGGTTCTTCTTCCTTTCTGGATTGCTGATTCACCTTTAGACCACACATGAAGCATATAGTTCAGGGGTGAGTCCTAAATAAGAGCGTATGTAGAGTATGTGGCACCAAACCAATGTGAAACTCAGTGAGCAGCTGTTCCTCTTCCCACCATGCATCACCTGGAGCCAGTCCAGGAGGGCCACTCAGGCCAAACCCCACACAGCTGGACATTCATTCACCCGTGTGCAGCCCACGCACTACATACATTTCACTTTACGTCACAGAGGGCCGGGACAGATGGTTAAAAAGGTTCCGAGGAATGTGGATCATCTGTGGGAAAGAGCGTTTGTTGAAATGACAAGGAAAATATGTGTAGAATCCCACAGAACTCGAGTTCATTGAGTTTGTTTGTTGGCTGTACGGAATTACAGCTTGCGTCAATAGAGATTACACACATCTTGCTTGCAGATAAAATTCTTATTTTGACATTGAATAAACGGAACAATCTTTACTACACAAAGGATATGTGCGGCTCCTACGGCTATGACTTTAATATCAGTCAATAAAAAGGGCTTTAATTGCATTAAGGTAGTTGGCTTTCTACCTAAAACATTTTTAAAGTCACTTTCTGGACATTTTGTAGTTTCATTGCTCTATTTAGCCAACAAGTTACATCTGTTGATTCAAAGACTGAAAGTCATTTACACAAGGCAAAAGAATATTTTAAAAATATGCTTAATGGAATGTACAGCAATTATTTTATGATTTCATTAATTATTTTTAAGATTCAGGAATATCACTGAAAAAGGAAGTACATTTACAATATTACAAAACAAGCAGTATTCACTTACTTTATTCAGGAATAGTGAATAAGTAGATGCATTTACAATTTTACAGGCACGACTGTAGCTTTGAAAACAGTAACAACAGCACTTATCTCTCAGATGCGAGTTAATTTTCCAAGTTTACAGTATTTCAAGTGTATACTTGATTTAAAAATATCCCAACAGTAAATGGAAGGATTGTTTTACAATTATGTCTATGTTCTTAACTTTTATTTTGAAAAGCTCAAGAAAAAAGCTGATATTCTGCATGCGTGGCAGTAAGGCTGAACGATTAATTGCATTTGCGATATTATCGTGATATAAAATGCGGTTTTCTCATCGCAAAGGCTGCATTTTTTTTCTCCTTGTCCTGTTAAGTTCAGAGAGTGTTTAAGAAGTGCAGTCCACATGTTTACATGAAGCGTGAAGTTAGTTAGATATGTTGAAGAGGTAAAGCCACAGATTTGTTTGCTTTATTGTTGTAATCTGTGCTTTAAAATTTATATTTTCTATTTATTTCAAGTTTAAATAAATCTGAAATTGTTTTATTATGAAACAGATTGATTTATTGCTTGTGTTCATTGAGAAATACACGACACATTAAATCGCAATCGCAATAATGAGGAAAAAAAAATTGCAATTAGATTATTTTCCAAAATTGTTCAGCTCTGCGTAGCAGTAAAGACAGTGGAGCTGTTCAACCTAACAAAAGATGTTTCTTCATTGGTGTTTAATCATTTCAACACACAGTGTAGTGCAACATTTAAAAACATGAAAACAAGAAAGAAAAAAAGGTGACAAACCAAAAGAAACCATTTTAATGTTTATCATTTTCTTCATTTTGTATGGCTGGGTATCGCCAGGTACCTCGCGATACGATACATCACAATATATTTTTTCCCCACGATAAGGACATTATTTACGATAAGGCAATAATTGATATATCGCAGGTAATTTCATCATGACATGTGTCACTGAAGAAATTAAACATTTATCTACTGCACTGAATCCATTTCACAGGAATTATAAAACCTTGTCAATCAATTTCACATGAATGACAGCCAAGTAAAACAGTGTATACAGTGGCTCTTCTTAACACGCACGCACACACACACACAGTGTAAATTTGTAAATATCCACTCCTCACCTAATGTCTCATTGTACTGTGTATGTACTGCATTATCTCTGTGTATCGTATATATACAGTATATGGTTTTTGTCATGTCTTGTATGTTGCAATTGAAAAGCAAAAGTAAAATTAATTAATTAATAATTAATCAAAAAAAATAGATAGTTGGCGCCAGTGAATCGATAATGTATCAAAAGACAAATACGATATATCGTCGTATCAATATTTTGGCACACCCCTATAATTTGGAATCAATTTGTTTGGCCACTTCCTCCTGGTTTCGCCGTCAGTCTACATATCTGAATCTCCGTCAATCATTCCCAGCTTTATTGAAACTGTACTATTGTAACAATCTGCAGCAATTGGCCTGTAAACGTTTACAGTGTATTTCTCCATTCTTTTATTACCAGCTTTGACATCCACCAGGTCCAACTGCACAGAGCGCTTCGTGGCTTGTGGAAACCAGTCTTGCGTACAGTCTCACGTTCATGCATGACATACTAATGCATACGGGCGGTGTGTGTGCATTAGGCTGTGTTGAGCGTTGCTTAGAGCTGATTGAACGCCGAGATGTCAGAGGTGTCGTGAGTGGTGACTGGGAGAGCGTTTGATTGAATTTCAGGCTTTTGAGTGGAAATTGAGATGTTAGACGAGTAAAAGCAGCCCATGTGGATGCTGCACGCTTGCAGACACATCAGGGGCTCAGATTGACAGGCGGCGTTTTCTTAGTGGACACGGAGAGAATGAAAACTAAGGCTGGAAGTGAGCTGGGGTGTAGGTGGGTGGCAGAGGCTTCAGTCACAGAGGAAAGCGTTGAGCGGGGAAAAGGTCAAGTTTACACAAACCTGTACATCTTACTGCATAACTGTGTGCTTTCAGCTTCTTGGGTAGCTCATGTGGGTGCATTGGTACTCCAGGGTTACTGTGGTCAAACACAAACACGTTGCTAAAACCTTCCTTTGACCTGTTCAGAGTATGTCCTTGTGCTCTATGTAAGGATAGATACAATTCTATGACATCGCAACAGAATAAACCCAATTACGAGGGATGCAACGAAATGAAATTTCTTCCAAAAAAGAGAAAACCAAGGCCGAAAATCAAAACACCGAAATAAATTCTTTATCAAATTACAAGTTCCATTGCGTTTATGGCTCTGAATGTGCACTAACTTCGCTAAAATTAAAACATTGCAATTGTATGAATGAATATCAATGCTTCAAAGAATAAATCAATTCAAAATACATATTTAGCATTGATATTCCAAAAAGCACAATATAAAATCAAAAAAATAAAATGTTGAACTTGACCCACTCATACATTAAATAATAATGTACAGGCCTTTAACTGACTGAGTCATATTAGATATGTTCTCTCATTAAAACACAGAGGGCTGGATTCACTGATTTATTTTTAGGTTAACAAATTGTTATATTGTGATTGTATTTGTCATTAATCCTTACTAGCTTCTGTAAAAAAATAAATAAAATAAAATACTTTTTTTTTAAAAAGCTATAGGGAGCCAATGCAAAAGAGTCAAAGAGCCACATGAGGCTCCAGAGCCACAGGTTGCAGACCCCTGCCCTACACCTTTAGTTGAATCCGTCCCAACGTTCTTGATGAAAATCAGCTTTTTAGTTTTGTTTATTATCCAAGCATGTTCTTGGAGACGCACACTGAGCGTGCGCGCCATACGCTTTGATTGCGGTGTGGATCATTTCTTGTGCGTGCTGGTTTAATCTCAATCCGCTGTTTGATCCTATCATCACAACATCCTGTTTCGGTCAGCTTTTTTTTTTTGGTGAAAAGTGTTTCGGTGGCCGGAATTTTGGTCCATCACTGCCAGTTACCTTTTTTCGATTTATTAATTGCCTATAACCATAATCCAGAACCTTATTGTAGTATTTAATTGTTAAATATGTAGCTTTGTAAAAATATTTCTACTACAGACACAGTTTTTCAAGTGGTTGGGTTTTTGTCTGCTCGGGTTTTGTTCCAATAGAAACCATATTAGCTTTAAATCTTAAATCTGTCCACTTGTCGCACTCAAACCATTCTGAATGAGATGGGATTAGCTTCATAATCTGCTAAATTACTTTTGTTGTACTTGAACCAACAACATCTGTGCTGCTTGGACGCGACACTAGCAAGTGAATGACCCAAGCTAATCTGATCAACTTTGGGCTAAAGATGTGGGACACTTGTTTGCTGACAGTCAGTCAGTTTGTGAGTTATTGTTGTTGTGAAAAGGCATGTTTAGATTAGCTTTGTAGCGTATCACCATGGAGAAATGGCAGATTGGAAAATGTTTTGCGCTTATGTTAGTTTTTCTTCAAATCTGACAAAATCGTTCAGATGAGGTCATTCAGTTAGAATTTTTTCCCCCTTTATTTTAATTTTTTTATGTAATGGACCAATAGTAGGGATGTAACGATTCACTCAACTCCCGATACAATTCGATTCACGATACTGGGTTCACGATACGATTCTCTCACAATTTATTTTACAAAATGGGACTCTAGAAAAATTATGAAAAATGAAAAATATTTCTTTATTTTTTGGGGGAAAAAAACTATACTGTTTTCCTTTTATTTTTCATTGTCAAAAGAATCCCTTGATAAACTATTAAAAACAATGCAATTTAACTAAAAATAAATCTTGAATGAAATAAATGAAGGAACAATACAAATGAAGAAGAAGCCTATTAATTTAAATTCTGGTTCTATAGTAAACAATGCAATACTGCACAATAGTTCTTTTTCTTTTTAAAAGTGCAACTGAAAATCTACTTTGTGCCTCAACAATTGGACTTTAAAAAACAGTCATTTCACTGTATTTAGGTCTGATATTTGTTTGGACCAGCAGAGGGCGCTGGCAACCCAGTGGTCGGTTGGCATGCAGATATCTTGGAGTGATGAAGATATGCTATGCTAGCAGACAGAGCTAATAGAAAAACGTAACTTTTACAGATATTCACGTAATATTAAAGATATTCTTTAGGTGCTAAAGGGGTAAGGAATCATTTATGAATATGCTTAAGAGTAGAAGGCGGTCAGAAAGACAGTATTGGCAGATTCCGCCTGCTGTCAACATTTCTGGATAGAAAAAAAAGTACTGCGATTCAATTTTCACAGGATCGTTGTGAATCGTGATACCTATGAATCGATTTTTAACTGCCAAAAATACCAGTTTCTTTTGTTTCACCTTTTATTTTCTCTATTAATAAGCATTATAGTAATACTGAAACACATTGATCTAAAGATTTCCACGATAAAAACTCTAAAACAAAGATCTCGTGGTTCAAACAAAAAAGTTGCGTCTTAGTTGAAGTGCAATGAAACGGCACATAGCCTACTGTGTTTTCCATACTTTTTTGACTTTAAGATGCTGCGTTCGCAGCATGTTAATGTACAGCATATTTCCAGTAAAACAGGCACACCACATCCTTCCTGTAGCCCTTTTCTTTTCCTTTGACATCATTAATGAGAGGTTGAAGGCATCGTCCATCTGAGTTCTACTCTAACATGTGCACTTTAGAAACACGCTTAAACTCAGTTCAGGGGCCAAGCAGGTCTTTAAACAGCCAACGGTTATTACCCTGCTAAGATGAGTTACTTCCTTGGTTTAATGCTCACTTTAAACACAGCACTAAACAGGATAGTACAGAAACTGAGAGTTGTTAAAGAGCTATAAAAATATAGCTTGTCCGCGCTGCCTACTTTACCTTCATTTCTCCGAACACTCAAAGTTTAATCTACATTGTCTCAGGACAAATACAGTAACCAGGAGATGATTAAAACATGCAACTAGGGAGTCTTTATTTACAGCATAAATGACACTCAGCAGACCATTAATGGAGGTTATTCACTCCCTCTGTCCCCTAACAGCCTACCGATGTTTGCACCTTTTTGCAGTTAAATTTAGGTTACCTGTAACAAGCTCTCAATTATGACACATGCTTCACTCTTTACCTTTCGGTACCTCCCAGACAAAACACGTCTATCTTTAAACCTTAAACGATGCAGAGTGTGGTGCACTTTGCCTGAATCCGAACATAATCTTTGCCTGGCATCAGCAAAGCCTAAACTCTGCTTTTAATACACCTGAGTGAGCAGCAGAATAAATCACCACCCTATAATTTCGGATACACACAAAAACACACAAGTACTACCGAAGCCAATGAACTGCATACACCCTTTAAAAATGGAATCAGCAGTGTTCATAAAACTGCAAAAGGCAATAAAATGTACAGAAACGTAAATGTACAATACAGGATACTGAGCAAAAGTACGTTTAAAATATATGAAGGGTTAAGTTTATGAGGACCAATTTACATATTCTTTTGATCAGGGAAAACGGACAGAAAAATCAGTTCCTGAAATGAAAATGGAAATATGCTGCAATGGATAGATGTCAAATCTTGCGCAAAATCTGACATGATGTCATTGCGTTGAGAAATATGACTTCATTAACAATGGTTAACTCAGTTAACCTTATCCAGCATGTTTGGCACTGTTTCAGGAATTTAGAAAGCCAGTAATGACGTCTGATTAGGGGAAGCTGATGAAATGGAAACAAAACAGAAAAGGGTAAACTCACACAGAAATGTGCAAACTCTGAAACGGAATTTGGGAAATTGTGAAACGGAAAATGGGAGCATCAAGTCATAATAACCTCCTCGTTGTAGTATACAACATGTTTACCTATACATTTAATGTACATTTACATGTTGCACGTACATTTAAAATGACCTTTTAATCGGTTCTCAAGTCGTAGCTATCTAAAACACATCATAATACATTTGCTAAACATTTTCGTCCAAATTTTGCATTTCTGAAGGCCTCATCATTTGGTGGGGAATGGATGCAATACAAATGGTGGATTACAGGTACATCTTTAAAAAGTAACTAAACCCCAAAAGCAGTTATTTTTCTGCTGAAAACAAATGTACTGTTGTTGATTGATTCTTGTCCAACTCTTGACATTTTTGTCCAAGTATTTCAATTTGGTATTTTGTTTTAAAAATGTAAGAGTGACTGCCCTCTACGGGTTGAAATCTGGCTATTACAATAACATTTTACTGGTAGTAAAAAATGGTGATTTGTGACAGTTTGAGGGCTTCTAACGTCATGAACCAGCACTGTTGGCCCCGCCCCCCTATAAAAACTGATATCGGCAAAAGGTTTAGATTGAGAGAATTGTGATTAGAGAGGTATAGTGAGTATTGAGTAGGGAGTTAAGGCTCAAACATACTCGGGCGCACAGCCTCGTAGTAGTTTCCATTAAAATCTTACATTTCCCACAATCCTTAGCGCTTTTCTGTAGTCCTTGTACTCCTAGGACGTGTTGTTACATTCATGGCTCGTCTGCCAGTCTCTCCTCTAAGCTCTAAGCAGTGTTTTGTGTGACACCAGGTATGCGGACAAGTCAGCACGGTCGTAAAATCTTTGGTTTGCACTTAATTGGCCTGGCGGATGTATGCTCAAGTATGTTTGAGCTTGGAATGTGCGATATTTTATCGTTTATGATTTATTGTCAAAAATATTCTCACCGGTAAGAATTTGTCATCCCTTGATATAAACGATAAATTCCCATGTCGGAAATTAGCGAGGCCCACGGGCCATTTGTCCCTCAATTCAGCCAAGAATGCCCCAAAAAAAAAAACATGTTCCACCGGCCAAAACTGCCCCTGTATGTTGTCAATAACTTAGTATTCTCTGGAGCAGAACGTTGTTTACGGAAGCCTTGCACGTTGTGCACCGACACCGCCCCCCACACACACCGCCGTCTGTGTTTGTGTGAGGTGTTCGTCGCGGCTACCAGAAGTTGCTATACTGCGATACAACACGGACCGCTACTTGGTTAAAACCAGACAACCATCCAACAAAGGGAACTGATTCAAGTTCCTCCGTCAGATCCACCCAAAGTTCCACAAACGCGGGGACAGAGATGAACCTGTAGCATCGATTATGAACTGGAAACTCAACTAAAGCTAACTATGCTAAGCTAACACACCAACACACTGAGCTAAGAGCTAACGCTAACCACTGCATATAAGGATTAATAGACCAAGGAAAAAGAACACGTCTTACTGTCATAAAGCCACAGAGAGCCACCAATTTGTTTATGGTCAGATTTAATACTTGTATGAAAGAATGAAAGCTAAACATGTCACACGTTGTGTGAAATAAATATTAACGTAATAACTAATGTAACTATTCATTCATCCCAATATGTGAAACGCAATATTTTTAAATTATATTTCATTAGCAGTAAAAATACTTTCAAGTGAGGAAATAAATGAATTACATACAATAACACTATAATAATCCACATGCACAAATGTATTTCATAAAATATCAGCTCAGGAGCTGTTTGAGTCAGCAGTTATTGTAGCCTTTTTAAACGTGTCTCGTGTTGATGTATTCACATTTATTTGTGTTTGTAAGAAACCTGTTTACACTAAGTTGTGAATTTTTTTAATTTTTTTTTTATTTACAGTTTTTATATATCGTGATTTTTATCGTTATCGTGATAAATTCTAGAAATTACCGGGATATTTTTTTTTTTTTTTTGTCAATATCGCCCATCCTTAGTTTGAGCCTTTAGCATTATATAGATTGTTTTCCAGGAGCTCCTCGCTTATTTAAATATTTTTTTAATCTCCTGCCTAGATGCACATCAGCCAATACCTCAGGGTTTAGTTCGTCTTTAAGTACCATAATTACAGCCATGGACTTCACATCTCTCCCATTTTCACTCCCTGGATGCTAAAATAGCATTAGTCCAGTCTTTAATGGCACAATTTTCACCGGGCATGATGGTTGACCGTGTTTTGACTAAAATAGCTTCAGGAACAATGTGAATCATAGAGCCAAGGGTGGTTTTGACCTTTGACCGACTAAATCTTGCACATGCGTAGTTGAAATGTCGGCTGGGTCGATTGGTTTGTGTCTGATAAAAATCACTCAATAGAATGAAGTGAAATATGTCCTATACTTCAGAGAGTTTTTGTCCTTCTCAAACCGATTCTGAAAAAAGTCTCACAAAGACTGAATAAATCAATTCTACCTGTGAATGTCTGCAGGTCAGGCCAATATCTGTTTACATGCAACGGTTTGTGCTGCTCTTTAAATGAAAATCATTTCAAAGCTGTCTCACTCACTGTTGCCGATTTGACTTATACTAAAGAATCATGGTCTAGGTGAGACAAATGATCGGATGTCAGAAGCAATTACATCTTTCCTGTCAGAGTTAGGAAGCCCTGACCCTGACAAATGAATAGATTTCTTTTGCAACAGAACAGACTCACAAAGTAAACTGCAAGTGTATCACTGTGCTCATTTGTTAAGCAGTTCTAAAGAAACACACCTGGATGGGTGCCCATTGTCACAGTGCAGTGGAAAGATATTCTTTCAGTTGTGTGCATGGATTTATGCTGGACATGTAGCTGGATGTTTGCCAGCGCATTAACACGTTAAAGCTCGCAGTTGCTAACGCCTACTAAGTAAGGATGGCAAACGATGCAAAAAATCCCACCATATGGAAATATCATTTGATTTATTCACACCATCGATTTCTAACGAGGAAGGGGAAGTGCGTGGGCGACAAGGACATCATGCTTGTTCGTGGTTTGCAGGTGACGAGAGGAGTGACGAATGCTTGAAGATTAGTCATACCTGTATTAATCACTGCTTTTAGAGGCACAGGAAAACAAAGTGATTCGTATTGTCAGAATTATGTTATTAATATTGCATTAGTACTCCGCTGGATCCCATTTGTGAGTGTGGTTGCATGTGCACGTTGTGGTAGGTTTAGAGAAAGGGCAAGCAGCAGTTTCATGTGACATTTGACTTCAAACATGATCAGAAGGTAAAGTGTGTAACGACAGTTCCGTGTTACATGCACATTGATTTTGCTTTGATGTAGAAATACTGTGACAGTACTGGTCACACGTGTACTGTTCGGGCTCAGCAGGTTAGCTCATCCATTTATCCAGCTTCTGTGCCCACTGGAGCTTTTCCAAGGGTCTATTGAAGGTGCAAGCTACAGCCTGGATTTGTCCATCACAGAGAGTCAGACTTGGAAAAAAGTGAAGCTAACACATGTTCTAGGACTGTATGGGGAAAGTACCAGACATATACAGATAGATACAAACCCACTACCTAGAAATAGGAACGTCACGGTATTGACGATATCACCATACTACCTTGGTGATGTCACAGTATCAAATATTGAGCCCTTGCTCTAAAGAACAAGTTTTGGTTTGGTTGTAGTGGACCGTTTCAGAGTAAACTACAAATACCATAATGCTTTGGGCCGTCGTCATGGGTTACAGATGATTGAGGCAATGGCTTGCAACAGTGCCAGGTCAGAGGGGGAAGGAAACATGGCCGATGGTGGCAGCCATCACAGCAAAAAACTTCCGAGTTTGTAGAACTCGTGCATGATGCAGCGGCTACAAGTCAGAGGTGTGGAAACATTTTTGGTTCACCGCATCAAGAAACCATAAAGGAGAAAAGGTGGAGAATAAACACAGAAAGTGTACCTCGCGCTACTCTTCTGGAAGTACGAGCAACACGAGAAGCCACTTAACAACCTGGCAACCCGAAAAGTTTGAGGATTGTGTCAAACAAACAATCCAGTCTGCTCAAAAACCTCTCAAGGAAGCGTTTACACCCAACCTCCCTCAGAACAGCTCAAGGACTCAAGAAACAACAAGAAACATTGCACAGTTATGGCCATTTTCTGGCGTTGACAACGAGGGTTTTAAAAGGTTAGTGGATACTTGGAATGCTCAGAGACTTCTACTACTAACCCTAAATGTTGAGTTGTTCATCTTTCTTGATAAAAACCTCAAATTAATCTAAACACAAAATAAGTCGATTTCCTTATGTGATTTTTTATTATTTAATTGATTGATTCTAAACTGTTTCTATTACTGTGTTGCCTTTTAAGTCTTCCTGATGCGATCAGAATGATTGCACTTTAGCTAAAGAATGTGTATCTGTTAGTATGCCGTATTCAGTTTTTAATGTCATAAATCTAAAAGTATGACAATAAATACTGCGAAAATAGTGAACAGACAATTTTTCAAAGGTCATCATTCCTGCTATTGCTAGCATTGCTGCAAACTGTGTCGCTTCCCGTAAAACCGTGAGCTTTCCTACAATATCGCAATAATTATGAGGTTACTACCGCGATTATGCCGAACCGTGAGATTCAGATATTGTTACATCCCTACCGAGAAATATTAATGGTTGCAATGCTAAGATGTGCAACAAGGAATGTTTTTGGTTGATGGGTTTTAGCGCACACCCTGTGTCGGCCCAGTCTGTTCTCACATGAATAGCAGTATTTATAGCTTGTTCCTCAGTGGTATGACTCAAAACAAACTAAAAGATGTAATGCAGCTAACTGTTAAGCTAGCTGCTGTTCTACGAGTCCCAATCAAACAATACAATGTGCACCTTTAACGAAGAGGATTTATTTAAAGATGTAACTAAGCCCCAAAACCACTTTTTTCTGCTAGTTATAGATGTATATTTATTGATATACAGTATATATTTTTCAATTGAACTTTGGCTGAAAATGAGTTTGTGAAGTTTGTAGAGCTTCTTGTGTCACAAACAAGCACTGTTGGCCCCTCCCTTCCTATAAAAGCTGGTAGGAGGGGCTTACACCTCCTCCTCTTTCAGCTGTTGATGAGCATTGATTGACAGCTCTTTGTGGACTGCGTTCAGCTGCTGTGATGCTTGTGGTTCTGGTCTAATCAAGTTAAGTGTGTGTGTGTACATTGTGCGGCTCTGCATGTGCTATGCGACTATGCGACCCCTTGCCTGTGTGTGTCTGCATGTGTCCCATGCACTAGCTGTATGCTACAGTGCACCACTGTGTCCTGTTAGTTGATTACAGGGGTGGGGGCTGGTGGGAAACGAGGGATTCTTTAAATTTTCAGCCTAGTGCACATCAGCCTAAACACTTGAATCTTTGTTTTAATCAACAATATTATATAGAGCAGTGTTTCTCAAATGGGGGTACACGTACCCCTATGGGTACGCAATGGCAATACAGGGGGTACTTGAGAGGAGAGAGTGGAAAATTAACAAATAAGGTGTCAGTGATAAAATGATAAAAACTATAGAAATATATCAGTGATTTGCAACCTTGAAATAAAAAAAAATAAACATATTTTTGAATTATTTTTGTTTATTTTTTTTTTAATTAAATCGAAGCAACACACTATCTTAAACTGTATTGCTATACTTTCACTTTGTGAAATATAAATCTAGTAAAACTAAATTGCGGTGAAAGAAAATAAATAAATAAATAATAATAATAATAATAATAATATATATATATATATATATATATATATATATATATATATATATATATATATATATATATATATATATATATATATAGTATACAAGCTCAAACTCCAAAACTAATTCTAGAAAAAAAATAATAATTTGGAGTTGGGAACCATTGCACTAAATACTGTTTTTTTCCCACTTATTTTCAAAATGAGATTCTTTAAAATGTGTCATATGTTCTATGGTTGTTTTAAAATAGTTTTCAAAGCAGAATGTGGCATACTGGAGGAGGTACTTGGATTAAAAAATAAGAGAAAGGGGGTATTTAATTAGGCCAAAAAAGTTTGAGAATCACTGGTATAGAGGCATTAAATCAATTTAATTTGCTTTGTTTCTTTAAAGATTATTCGATCATTTACAGCGGGGGGTTTCAAACTCAGGGGCCAAATACGAATCAGTTCTTGATCTCAAGTGAACCACAGATTATAAGTGGAGAAAACAAGCAATTTCACATATAAATGATAAGTAAAGTATGCAAGACACCGGCGATATCAGAGCAATTAGGGAAGGATATCAGTCCCTGCAGGATCTTCTCTTTAAATTTCCTTGTTTTTGTGCCAAATTCTTATTTATTTGGGGAATTTTTGTCATGTAATTTCCATGAAATTGCAGAATTTTGAAAAAAATTTAGTTATTTTAGCCATTTGTCGTGTGATATATGCATGGGAAAATTGCACGCCCCTGCGCATATTGTGGAGTTTCATTGAATTTCTGTTTTTGGAGGGATTGAGATAGCTACAACTGAAATAGTTGTTAATTTACACAAACACTCATGGTTTCTCTGTCATTTTTTGTTTTTTTCCTGTGGGCTGAATTGGATAGAAGTAACAATGACAGAGAAAACATGAATGATTATGGAAATGACCAAATAATTTAGTTGTAGATTTCTCAAATTCACCAATTTAAAGAAAATCTGCAATTTTTTTTGACGTACTTGCCATTTCATTTGTGTATCTCATGTGAATGCAGTCATTTTTAATGGCAAATTGTGCAATGAACTCTCAATTGTTCCACAAATCTTGCACAATTAATGTTAAAATTGTTCTTTTTCCCTCCTAAAAACTCCAGCCCAACTGAATTAAAATGAGTTTGACGTGCCTGCTCTTGAGGGCCGGATTTGGCCCCCGGGCCTTGAGTTTGGCACGTGCGTTAAAAGGGTTAAAATAAGCTCCTTTCAGTGTTTATTCTGTTTGACTTATTTCCACTGTATTCAGGAAGATGTGAGCTCAGTGTGCACGTGAATGTTGCTCAGATGAGTGCAATGTTTTCTATGAATTATGAGCCACTTTTCTGGAGATTTAGGGATCTGTCACAGAGCTCTTCAGCCGACACTCGTTACATCGCAGCCCGATCGGTGATGTTTGCACAGCTGAAAACAGTGTCATGCATCAATGAAACATGTGTTCTACATATTTTAGCAAAGTGAAGTATATTTAAAGTCCACAGCTGAGGTTAGAGACTTCAAACCTGTTTCAGTCAGACTGCAGGCTCCATGTCTAGACCTTATGGGTGGCCTTTTTGTGCCTGTCGACAATTCGGCCCATTTGGCACTTTCATGCTTCACCGTTTGGACACACGGATGATAAAAAAAACAAAAAAAAACTGCGCGGATCAAGTGCACAGGAGGCGTCTTTGTGCTTTATTTAAGATATTTGCTTTTGTACTTGGTTGACTGGTTGGAAGGAGTGATGGAAGAGTGGGCGTGAGGAGGAACACTTGCACATTTTGCAACTGAAGGAAGCAGCTCGTGGTGAAGCAGGCCTTCAGTCCTCTCTCTGCTGTATGTGTGATTGATCTCCTGCTGGTTCTGTTAGAATATGACCTGCACACACACACACACACACGCACACACCCCCAATGCTGTTCCCTCACTCCGCCCCAAACTCAGGGTTCTCCTTACAGCAACAATAATGAGGACTCCGTTAATTTGCCCAAACGAGCAGGGGGCCTTTAGCGCAGGCAAGCAGTTAATTAACAACTAGTCTGTTACTTCATTAGCTCCACATGGAAGAGGAAGGGTGGTAGTGGTGGATGAGATGTGGGGGAGCGCGTATGATTAAATCAAGATGAAGATTGATAATCAGTGAAGGTGTCGATCTGACTTTAGAAAGCCCCTCCATATGTCGCAGTGTGGAATCTATGAAATAGCTAAGGTAGCAACCTTGATAATAGCGAGGTATTAGTGGATTAGCTGCTTCGCAAAAGGCACAAGTCAAGACACAAGCAATTCAATACATTCACGCACCAAACATGACATTTCTCACGCAGAGATGTAACATTAGGAACACAGACTATATTAAATAGATTAGATGAGACGAAGGCAGGCTGCTCTGCTTGAATCAACCAATCAGATTGAATGCAGTGGAACATTTAGCAAGACGGGCTGAGCATGGTAGAGCTTAACTGGAGCTTGGCACGGCCAAGTCAATAAGATCAACAACACATCAGCCAGTCAGGAAATAGCAGTGCTGTATCTGGGGGATCTGACCGGGAATGAGTATGTGTGTTCGCACTTTCCTTTCATCATGAGCGACATGGACGAAAACTCAAGCGAATTTTCCCTCAAAATGGCGATATACGATATAAATCTTGATTATTTTAATTCAAAAATTTAGGGTTAAATTTGCTGATGCAAAATGCCACACAGACATATTTATTAACAAACAGCTGATTTGGTTGATCAAATATGGATACTCGGGCTGCAAGGTTTATCGATATCGAATCGCAATCGAGGTTTTGACGACTGCAATAACGTAACCTCAAGAGGCTGAGGTTTTTTTTTCTGGCGTTTGATGTGGTTCACCAATCAGAATAGTGGAGCTTTGCGATCTCAAGGTTTGAGTTTCCATAAAGCAGATCCTATAGTGTTTAGACAGATTTCCAGAAGAGGGCGCTGTCCGCATAAAACCAAATATTTTTGAAAGTAGATGAACGTGTATTCTTCACTCATCATTTTAGCAGTTTATGCGCTTAAATATATCAAATATAAAAATTGCAAAATCGAATCGCAATATTGGTCCAAATAATCTCAATTAGGTTTTTAGTCAAAATCGTGCAGCCCTAATGGATACCTTGATCTGGGATGTCAGACAATTTAAGTCTAAAATGTTCAATGTTTAATATTGTTGCAGGTGGTGGCAATATTGGATTTTCAAATATGGTGATGTCAGTCAAGGTTATATAGGCATCATATTTAGATTCCCTGAGATCCAGAACCTTAGAAATGTGTTTTTAATTTTAATTATATGACTTTTGGTTGGCTAGTAACGGAAAAACCTATTTTTGGTTGGCCGCCATTTTGAATTGTCCAATATGGCGACCTCTTTGAGAATTGGCTTTAGCTCCCGCCAGATTAGAGTTCGGCAGGTCAAAAACTGCCAGTATGTCATGATTTAAGACAAATTCTTCCCCCAGAATACTATGACAGTGGTTCTCAACTGGTCCCACCCTGGGACCCACATTTTGCCACGGACATTAAATCATTTTTTTAGAATTCAACCAACAAAATGTTGTTTTTCAAAAATAGCAGTTGAAAACACATATATAATAAACATAAATCTGCATATTTTCATGTGTAACATGCATTTCACAGAATGCCTATCAAAAGAAAAGTTTCTTTCAAAATAAATTACAACATGAGACAATAAGCATTTATTTAACTTTGACCAGCTGTCCGCGACCCACCCAATACAGGTCCCGACCCACCAGTTGAGAATCACTGTTATAAGAGACAGCACGTGTGAGTGAGTTCTATAGTGTGGCTCGTTTAGGGGAAGGTCTCGGCTAGGATGCACTCAAAACTCCATTGAACTGTGTTTTTCATGCTGTTCTGAGAAGTAGTGAAAGCAGTAACTCATAAAATGAGTATTTTAATACAAAATAAGATGTAAAATATATATATTTTTATAGGTGTGCTTGTCATTTTCTATATTTCCAAAACTCAATATATCTTGAACCCCTCGCCCAGCCCTAATTTCCATTGCCGGTGTTCACAAACAGAAGCAGTTTCCAGACACTCTACAGTTCCTCTCAATCACATTCTGCTAAAGCTGTTAGCTTCGGGCTATGGCCAAGTCTCTTCTACTGAAATACAGTGTCATTCGCCCTGAGGGTCGCATTGGGGTTTCCATGAAATCTCTCCTCTCAGCATTTCTTTCCTCCATATACATATTCAGACCTGTACTTCAAAGAGGTCCTCTTCACCTTCGCTTTAATTCTTCAAGTACTCTTTTCGAACTTACAGCAGTGGCTTTTGTACGCACCATTGGAGACCAATTGCAGGTGTATAAGTAATGAAATACTAGCCTAAAGGTTAAAAAAGCCGTTCTGTTCTGCAGTGGCGGAGCTACAGAACATACATGACATTGGAGCTCATTGTGCTGATGCCTTCACCACTTCACCCCCTCTCTCATATCCTTTAAACTCATTAACCTTTTAAATTGTAGCATTGAGCTGCTACCTTGAAAAGTGGATTTTTAAGTAAAAGTGCTTTGAACATTAATTTTTCTCTCTTGGGAAGGAAGTGTAAAGTTCTCTTGAAGTACAGCGCACGCAGGTCAAAAGCAGAACAAAGTAATATACATGAAAGAGTTAATTATATATTGATGTGAGGGGTTCACTAAGTCCTTCACTAGCAACTAGTTTAAATTGAGTGATTTTATCAAAAAGATGACTATTTGATAGGATTACTTTGTTTCACATTTTAAACAGGTCATTTGAGGGCCCCAAGCAAAATCAGTATATAAGGGCCCATAGTGCGCACGCAATTTTTTTTGATTAAAACAAAACCATTTTGGTATTATTATTATCCAGGGCTTCCCCCCAAAAAGCTTGCTCAGCCTGGTGGTAGTGAAGCCCACCTGTGGCCCACCGTGTTTTTGTGAAAAGAAAATGTTAAAAGTTGACAGGAATTTTGAAATTGACTATTATGTGTTATTATAAGTCATTTATTAACGATACTTAAACGTAGAGTCTTACAAAAAGGCACAATCTTAGAATACGGTTTTAACAAACAAAAAAAATACAAATACGAACTTAAGTTAAATCCTAGTGAATCTTAAAACAAGCCATTGCTGGTCACATTTAAAAGTAAAATAAATTAACATAAATAAAATGCAAACATGGCCAAGGGGTAAATCCAGGAAACTCATAAGCTTTAGTGATTGACAAGCCGACAACATGATATTATAATTGATATTCCATTTTAGTCAGTGTACTGTATTTACATCAGATATTTTTTTTTCAACCAACAGAGGGCGCTGGTAACCCAGTGTTCGGTTGGCATGCAGCTAATAGAAAAACGTGACTTTTACAGATATTCACGTAATATTACAGATATTCTTTCGGTGCTGAAGGGGTAAGAAAGCATTTATCAACATGTTTAAGAGTAGTAGGCAATTCCGTCCACAGCCTATGCTTCTGATTCGATAAATTGTCTTTGACATGGCGACTGCTGTTGTTTGTATTGGGCGTTTTCTTCCACGCAACTTGTTTAAAATTACCTGATCAATCGTGGCAAGGTCAAGTCCAATGTCACTCTCTAAGTTGCCAGTTTGTAATTCCAAACAAATGCATGGCTGGATAGATTACTGGAAATGCACCCTGCAGTTTTGATGCACGCAATGCACAGCAGTACCAGTAACATACAAGTGGGGTTGCCAGGTTGGGGGCCCTCTAGTCGCCAGGCTGGGCCGGCCACAATTATAAACCATCTCTATTACGGTACATAGATATATGTGGGATTATGTCTTGGAAGCCAAGGTGGTAAATAAATACTTAAAGAATCAGTGAAAGATGCTACTCCAACACAAAGCTAACAAAGCGATTTACAAACTGAAAAATTTTAATTGCTTAACCACATAACTCACAATTAAAAAAAAAAAAAGTGACTTGTACATTATCGAGAAGTTGAAGGTAGAAATTGCCACTCGAATGTTTGTTTTTTGACTCTACAGTAAACGAGTTGTTGATAAACTGGTCATGTGACTTGAACTTTGGAAAAGTTTTGCCCGTTGCATTGTGGGATTTGGAGTCCCGTAAAAGGATGGAAAGAAAAAGTTCTACAAGTGTTTTTTTTCATTCTTGCCTCGATTTCTTGTGTTTCTTCATCAAACAAGGAAGACAGTGATTCACTTGACGTTTATCATGTTCATCATAATATGACATTGCTACATTTTTGGCCGTATTGCAGTGTGTATGTGGAAGTCAAAATATCAATTGTTTTGTAAATAACTTTTAGTCTCTTTGGCAGAATCTGAGGACACTCCCACAGTTTGTTGAAATGAAAGAAAGATGGGTTTTCGGTTGGTTCAGTGCATTCTACTGCAAAACTGTTATTGGACGACGTCATCAAGAAATCCCAGACATTAACGTTTCTTTACCACACCTTGAAATCAGCTTGCACTCTCTATTTGAGTCTTGAGTCGATATTTGCAAATCTGGAGTCAAATTAGCCAAATTGCCTCACCCATTTAAATGTGATTTTCCTTTACGAAAACCTGTAAGTTAATTAAGAATGAAGCTCTTTTCCATGGGGAGTCTAATTTAGACAAATCAAATCTGTTCTGAAGCCACCAACTCAATATTCTATTTACATTTACAATCCATTTATAGGTCATTGAGCAGATTTGAAGCCAGTCTTTCAGGTTATCCTAATAATCACAGCATATGGATGAAGTAGGAGGTGAATGAAGCCTGAGGTGATGCTGAAAGGCAAACTAAATAAATAGTTTTAACACAAAAAAAAACAACTTGTGATTTGCTGTTATTGTATCTTTATCACGTCTTTTGTGGAAGTTTTTTTTTTTTTTTTTTACCACGCCATAAAAAAGATTTGACTGACTTCAAAAGATTCACAAAATTTGAATAAAGTGACTCATACTGGAAAAAAAACACACCGCTATTCATTATTTAATCCGTTTTGAATTGAATATTTATGAGGTCATATGGAGCTATCAATGAAAATGTATTATGTATTACTTGTCAGAAGCTCCCAATTAAACGCTTAATACAAGTATACGCTATTTTTTAAGCTAACGATGTTGAATGCTAACCACAGTGCTAGCTAGTTTGTGGCTTGTAAAGATGGTTGTATTGTTGTCCGGACTTTCCTTTAGACGTCACTCTACCTTTGTCATCCGGTCATCGAGAGCTGAACAGGAAGCAAAGGACACTTCGTTCCACCATATTAATAATGGATATTACTCCCATGCTGACTGCCAATGATTAATAATGGAAAGGCAGAGTAATTACGAGACACTCGTTGTATATATATTAAACATATCCTTCCTCATTCTCTACCTTATTTTCATACATCACATCCATCCGTCTGCCCGCCCTCTAGCCCTTTTTCATCCGTTTTCTTTGTTTCTGTAAGTGACATTTTGTTTTTGAGTATGGCTTCACTACATGGTACAACAGAGGGGACAAGTAACAAAGTACAAATACTTAATTTAAGTAGTTTTTCGGGTATCTGTACTTTACTTGAGTATTTATTTTTTTGGTGACTTTTTACTTCTTACTTCTTACAACAAATATCTTTACTTTCCACTCCTTACATTTTAAAAATGAGCGTGTTACTTTTAAGTCCTTCGAAGATGACTTAATGATGATCTACGCATCAATAGCGACGCTCTGTGAGTCTGGTGCAAGGCTTCATGTCTGTTCCATTTGTCAATGTCCGTGTGTGAACTAAGTTTGTATGTCCGTGTGAATGTCCGCATGTTTATGCTTCTGTCCATCCACTCTTTTTATTATGTCCATGCATTATTAAATAAAGAGTCTCGGCTCAAATCCGGGCGGCCATCTTGAATTATGTCTTCACCAGCGCGTCATCGCAAAAAAAGAATGGATGAAATGGAATGAATGGAATTAAGTTAAAGCGTAATTAAGCTTGTACAAGATCAAGGAATTATTCGTGTGTAGGATGGACGAGTCTTTTCCTTTTTATTTCGGAATTCAAATCGGAATAAACCAGCTACCTAATTTGGATTTAAGTTTTATTCAGAATTACCATTTTCATTCGGAATTGTGTGTTTACAAGGTCAGTTTAAAGAGGATTTAACTTTTATTCTGAATTAAAGGGGAATTAAAACTCTCATGTAAACATGGCCATTGCTTTGCAGTATTCCGCGGCTCAGTACTGCACCTTCTGGACATTTAATACCGGTACACATCCAATAATCTGACGTAGCGTGTCAAATAATGCACACAAGTCTGAGGCGTGTGACCCCTGCTGAAGAACACAATGGTTAGCAGAAAACATAGATTAGTTCATGTCTGGCAATGATTGAACTGACTGAGTGCGCTCGCTACTTGCCAATAGCAGTAGGTCAGATAACAATGGATAGAAGTCACCTTTACCTTTGAGCAGGTGATGAGAGAAAACCTTGCGTTTCTTGCATTGCTTCAATTTTTGTCTATAGTTCTAAGGTCAACTGAAACACTAGCTTCTTTTTGATTCTTGCTCTTGTGATATATAACCATATAAAGTGTTCCAAATGGTTCTTTTATCATTAAATCACTCTTTGTTGAAGAAAGAGTGAAAAGCTGCTTCGGTTCACTCTGAACATGTTTCGGATCTTTTTTTGTTTTTTTTTTTTTTTGTCAGTAAGCTTTTCTTCACCTCTTAAAACCACAATCTCTGCCAATTGGCAGCTTTTCCTTGTCAATTACAACATAAGTGTGATCAAAGCAGCTCGACTAAGAGAGCAGCTCTGTGGTGTTGTCAGCTAGTGTTCAACTTCACATCCAGATATTGACAGAAGAGCAGCCTGTCAGGGTGTGGATTCTCTGACTGGTCACGGATTAGGAAGAAGCTAATTGCAATGACAAAGGGATGCCTTAGAATGTTGCATTAGAGAAAAAGGAAACAAAGGAAGTCGTCTGAAGTGGCAAATATCTTAAGATTTTTGTTTTTTTTTGTTTGTTTGCCTTTTCTTTCAAGATTGTTCTTCACATTCTTTAGCCTTTTTCATTTTCTTTCTTTTTTTTTCCCAATAAAGTGCATTTCATTCCAAAAATGTGCTGCAGTTAACGGTACGCACCAGCTGAATGTGTGTGTTGGCCAATGGTTCTGTGGTCTCCGTGTATTTTAGCCTTCAATTAACCACTGTTCTCAGTGGGCTTTAAAGCAGACTGCTGCTCTCCTGGAGCTTTTAGTGCGTTAATGTAGTCAGGGAACAGCATGCTCTGCATGGGCTGAAAGCACTGATATACATTTGTCTGGATCCACTATCTGGAACGTAGAGTTTGTAAATGAGATGGATGATTGCAGAGCGGCTGAGACACTGTAGTGATAAAACATGGGAGTAGAAACTTTTGGATTTAATGTCAGATTTATCACATTTTATGTTATATTTAGACGTTTTATGTTTTGCCATCAGCTCCCTGCATGAACACACACACACACACAGAGATGCCTATGCTTTTGGGTACATTTGCATATTATGAACATGCAGTTTAGAGCCTCTGATTTTCCTTTTAAAAACGTCCCCTCATTTATTTCCGTTTCTCTGGCTTTCCTAAATCAGATGTCATTAATGGCTAATAAACTTAATACAATTAATTGAGGAAACCATTGTTAATATTTTTATATTTAATTTTCAAAACATTCAACACTCAACATGTTGGTTAGGGTTTTGTCATAGAGCTATTTCCACTATTTCCACTCTTTGTATTGTTTGCAGTGTTGTGCTAGTTACTGAAAAAAAGTAACCAGTTACCGTTACTAGTTACTTCATTCACAAAGTAACTAAGTTACTATTTTGATTACTTAAACCAAAAAGTAATGCGTGACTGGAAAAAGTAACTTTTGAGTAACTTAGAATTAAAGAATGTGTTATTTATTTTGGGTCATTTGTGTCCGTACAGCTTCATATCAGTGCTGTAATAATATAATAATCCACTGTTGATCAACTGTTATAAAACAACCATAAATGATGTGCATATAAAGCACAAAACAGCTGCTCCAAAATTAAGAGTACATTTTCAGCCTTAGCACAGTAATGTAAAGTAAGCTGTGCATATTCCAGGTGCACATTCTGCTGTTGAAAATGCTTATAAAAATAAATGTGGAAAAGCTAATTCACAGCATTTTTTTCAGCTACACAATGCTAAACATATCAGGCTAACAAGCTGCTGTTAGCGGTGACTCAGCAGTAGCAACAGACTGCTTATTTACAACAACATACCGTGCAATAGTTTGGCTGACCTGTCCCTGGATAACAGTCACAGTCCGTTAAAATCCAGCCGCACCGTTAGCTTAGCTTCACTGATGCATCTTTTGGACACAAAAATAATACGCGTATTTCCACTCTGAGAAGCTTGTCCTGCTCTCGCATTGACTCGCCATGATTGGTGCACGTGATGTAAACAGAAACACGCTGACAATGCTTCTTCTTCTACTGGCACGGCATCCCGCAAAAATTTGTAGCGCCACTGTAAACAGGAAGTACACTGCAGCTCGCAAAGTAATGGGCAAACTCACCATATTGTTATTATGGCACTTAGTGTTGTTCCAATACCCTTATTTGTTTTGTCCCGATGCCAATACACTGTCGATACCCAGTTGCATAGTATCGGCCGACACCGATATATGTCGATACTGCAGGGTTTAGAAAAAGATATCTTTCGCCAAAAATCAGATCCTCGAAATCGCCAACATTTTCTCTTGTGTGTAGGGACGTTCGTTTGTTTTTCGGCAACATGAAAACAGAGCCCCACGTTTGGTTCAGAGCGGCAGCTAGGGGCCAATAGCGATAGCTTGCCTCGACCTGCACTGAACACGTAACCATAGAGTGAGAGTCGGGAGAGAGAAAAACACAAGGCGCTGCGTTTGAAGAAGAGTTTGATGCCGTCAATGGCATCGGTGTGTTATTAGTTAGTACTTGGCGATAACAATGCCAGGCTTTTAGTGCCGTATACAGTAGGTATCGGCTAAACATTAAAGGAAATGCTATGAAGAGATATTAATGATTGCATATCCTCTGAGAATGCTTGTTATATTAGGCACTTTGAAAAAAACAGGAGCATTCCTTGCAGTTAATGATTTACATATTTTTTTTAGAATGTGTCTTCTAAGTACAAGTTCTCTCTTCTTAGATCTGTTCTATCTTTGGTTTGAAAATGTGTAGGAATGTGTTTGTCCCTCCCACATGGCTGTGTGAACACCTCGCCCACCAGCGGCTCTTATCAAAGCAGTGTTTTCATGTGATCAAGCTGTAATCATACCACAAATAGCAATAAATACCGCATCCATTTCCACCAGGAACCTCAGCAACGTCTTGGCGCAGAGAGTAGTTATTAGTTGATTGGTGGCCTGTCAGCTTTGCATCCTGTCGGAGCCACTGAGAGAAGCCTCTGATAGGCTGGCATGTTGACAGAGGGCGACAGAGGGTTGACGGGCGCCATCAGAGGAGGAGCGAGAGGCGTTTGCACCGTGGTCCGTAGGCAAAGTTTCCAAAAATAGCTGGCATTGACAGGACAATGATGGGTCTGTGTGTGTGTGTGTGTGTGTGTGTGTGCGTGCTTCTGCATCCTGTGAAATCCTATTAACAGCAGCTCAAGCAGTTGTATCGTCAGAAATCTCTCGAGTCACTAGGAGTCGACAGATAAAAAGAGAAAGTGATGGAACGTGTGTAAAAAACATGTCAACACATCTTGGGAAATACCATGATTGTTCTCATTTTGTTCAAGCGACACAGTGAATGAAGAGTAACACAAACTATCCTTGCTCAAGAGTCTTCCTCGCAAGGTGCGACACGGGTTGAGAAGCTCTTTTATTCAGGTGTGCAGATAGAATCGCTAATCAGCGATTGATTTCATCACTTTCTCAAGGGGAAGCAGGAAGGTAAAGGCTGGGGGAGGGGGAGGGGAGAGTCAGGGGTAGACAAGCGAGGCGTGAGGGGATCACACTGCCAGATTAATAAAAACAGACAAAAGCATAAAGGGAAATTAAAAACTGCAATAAGCAACCCGTACCAGAAGATATTTGTAAGTCACGCTTTGTTTGAAAGCTCGGAAATATCAATTGGTTAAACTCTTTTTTCTTAGAAAATAACAAAAAAGAAAACAAAAGCACAGAGTGCAAACCTTTGCCATGCAAATCTCTTCCTTTCCAGATATTTGCATTTATCTGGATCAGTGATCAACGCACTATGATCATTCTCACTTAAAAGACAAATGTATATCTCCATTAATAACAATACAGCAGGTAAGAATGTATGGTAACCAATTTAAAAAAATAAATAAATAAATCAAATCCAGATGAAACTTGTTGGGGTAATTGGGGAACCAGCATTTAATGGAATTTTCCATGATGTGAGGTTTATCTTTGATTAAGATTTTATCAAAACCAGTTGCTTTTGACTTAATTCTGCTAACATTATGGTGGTCAAATTATGACCTCCTTGGTGGAGGTAATTAAAATAATCTGTTATTGTTGGTGAATTTGCTCTTTCTCTTGGGAGGTGGAAGGTGCTAAATAATGGTCTGCATTTATTCAAACACTACAGAGAGGCAGGTTAAATAGGGCATTTGAGTAAATAGTAAAAATGAATCAATGAATAAGGCAATGGTTCTCAAATTCAGGGGCGTGAGAACGCCTTTGCTGAACATTGAGCATAAAAAAAATACTCAAATTCAAAGAGTTTGAGTTTGAGTATTTTTACGACTTTTGAAGAAGAATAGTCCCATTTCCTTTTCCAATCAAGGTTACTTTTTTACCCATTTTGTTGAAACGTTATTGCAGGGGTGGTGGTTAATGAAGAGCCTAATGCTGCGTTCACTGTGGCACCGGACGCTTCTGCCGCACAAAACGTTCCACAGGTTTCGCAGGCTCAAAAAATGTCCCCATTCGCTTCATATGCGCGTCTGCTATTTCACTGCCTGCTGAAGCGAGGAGCTGCGCTCCTTTTTCTCCTCTCATAAACATAAACCACCAGTGAATAAAGCCGGTGTGATTAGCAGCTATTGCTATGCTAGCTCAATGCTACAGAGAGAACTTTTATCTGCTACTACCACCTCCTCGCTGATTCTCCTCCACGCCAAATCCTTCCTAGTCCAGTCCCGGTTATAAAGGCCGTGTCATACAGCTCCAGGTGGTCACACACAGCTTCTACTCCATGGTTGAATGGGTGAACAGAACGGTGTCTGTGTTGACGGCTTGACGTCATCGTCAACAAAGACTGATTGGCTTTTGTCATGGGAAACAGTTGGAGGAATATTTTCACCTCTTGCACGAAAAATCGGGAGCGCGCTCGCACGGCCAACGCTCTTGACGCGCGGATCGAACCGCACCGCCGCACCGGAAAGATTTTGCCTCTGGGACGCATCTAACCATTGACTTTGTATGTAATCTGGTCACACGAACATTTCGTGACACATCTGGTGTGAGCGCAGCGTTAAAGCTCATAAATAAAAGACAAATAAAGACAGAGTGTAGGTGTCATAGATCAATAAATTGAAGATTCTTTACAATAATTCACAGAGAAATGTTGAAGGTTGGAATTCCTGCTCAAAAATCTGTTCAGATCTTAACTGTAACCACTCTCTTTTTGACGTTGTCGGAAAAGTTTTGTGTGTGCGTGTGTGTGGAAGCATTTGGTTGATCGCACGTTTAAAAATATATTGTTGAAATAAAAAAAAAAGTAATTTATCTTTTAATTACAAAGTGTGATTTATTTTTTAAACTCTGTGTCACAATGTCGGAGAGTCTTAGTTTTAATCCAATTTGCAGTGCATGATATAACACTCAGCCAAAGAGCCACGTTTAATTAAATGATTTATGCTAAAAGCAAACGAGTCACGTTGAAGCGCAAGTCCTGGAATAAGAAAACAAATGAGCTAATGAGAATAAGTGTGTGAAAATGAGGGAGCGTTGCTTTTTTTTTTTTTTTTTAAAAGCCATAACCCATTCAATTTTGAGTTTTTCCCAGAATGCCCTCTGAAGATTAAAATCCAATGACGGACAGCGGGCTGGCGTGAAACCGCTTTGTTTGCTCTTGACTTTAATTGACTAATTGCTTGGATATTTCATTTCACCTCATGCAGTCCAATGAATTACGACAGCACTGTGCTCTGACTGGTGTCCCAATGAGGTAGAAGCTGCTATTGATCACAGAATCGGTCCTGTTTTGTGCAACTTTGGTGCTTTCTCTTGCAATTTTGCTGATTTAGTTTTTCACGTTCGCTCCAAATAATCCAAAATCACAGCTCAGGGGAAGCACAAAGCGCTGAAGAATCCAGTAAGCCACACCCTCTTTGTGCAGACACACTGAGCGTTTTGTGTTTGGAACAATGAATCACAGGATTTGAACCGTGGAGAAATGGAAACAAAAAGCAAATGAAAAATGAAACAATCGCATTTTTATTCAACCTAATGAGGTTTGACTCTTTTATGGGGACTTTGGTTTTCAGGCTGGGGACAGACGAGGAATGTCCCATGACCACACCTGCTAACACAAAAACCGCTCCATCGCTGCCAAATGCACAGTGACTGACTGCTTCAATGGAGTGCGACGTAGAATAGCAGAGATAGATTGGAGACTCATAAATGTGTAATGAGCCCACCTGCTGTTTATTGTGATGCAGACACAACAGTGTTGAAGGTGGAGAATGTCCCTGTTATTTCCCTGAGCCTGGCTGTGCTGACACATCGTGGTTCGAGCTTTTGAAAACAATAATCAACAACTACTGCACAAAGGGAACACTTAGATTGAGGACCATGTCCAGTAATCTCACTTTAACACTGGCCACGTTTACATGGGAGCTTTAATTCCTCTTTAAAGCAGAATAAAAGTTAATTCCTCTTTAAACTGACCATGTAAACACTTAATTCCTAATGCTAATTTAATTCCGAATTAAACTTCCAAAGTAGGTGGCTGGTTCCTCTTTCTTGTAAATATTTAACTTGCTTAATTCCGCTTTAAGGTAATTCGGGTTGTTTTGCAAATGCGCGATTTACCGCGATGACGACATAATCCAAGATGGCCGTCCAGACTATTTGTTTATAAGAAGTGTCACCTAGTACGTAATGCGTATCTATATACTGGCAGTTTATCCGTACGAAAGATGATGTTACTGGACCTTTTCTACATAAGCGTAATGTGTTTTCACCGTATCAGGGTGGTCTAAGGTGCCGAATCCCACATTAGACATATATATTTTTTCATTTTAACGTATTTAACACGACAAATTCCACCTTTAAAAATACATGTACGAAAAAAAAATTACATTTTAGGGTATTTCCTGGGTAAGCAGAACACTTTAATTCCGAATGATTTAATTCAGAATAACTAATTCCAAATTTAAAAACATCATGTAACCGTGGCCAATATTAGGAAGCTGCTGATGCCCCGAGGCATCGGGCATCATGTGTCATGTGCTATTTTATTTATTTTATAATAGAGTAAGTCCTAAATGTACAGTAATGGTTTTTTGACTTAAATCAACTATATATTATTATATTTGTTCCTGTACTTTTTCTTTGTATCTACCAGCTAAGGTTCTTTACCATTTTCATATTAAATGTTGGATATTTGAACCTCAAACTGGTTACGTTCATTCATCCTTTCCTAGATAATCAATGCTAAATATTACTGTAATTTGTAGCCATAAATATCATAGGAATGATCTATTCTTTGAATGTTTCAACATAAATATCCAAGATCTCTGTAGTAGAAATGAACTTAAAGAGCACCGGTATTAGTTAGTGCTTCATATCCAGTATTCATGTACTGTACTGTACGTTTGTTTTATTGGTGCATTGGTCACATACAGAGTTTATATATAATGTACATAATAAACACATAAGTTCCCTAAAACACAGTGACTGTACATAGATACAGATATGTATTTGGGAGTGTTATTTTTGTAGTCAGCATTAGTAATAATTTTTGCATTATTTTATACAGTGTTGGGCAAGTTATTTTCAAAATGTAGTACATTACATATTAGTAATTACTGTCATTTAAAAGTAATTAGTTACATTACAATATTACTGTCTCTGAATGCGTTGCACTACTTTTGAGTTACTGTCACCAAAATAACCACAGAAGTATGACTAGCATTCTAAACTGCTAAAATAGTTTATTGCAGCTGATTATATACAGTATCCTGTGGAGAGTGCTGTGGTATAGCATAATGACTAACAACTTAATATAATAGGCACAGTGAAGGCTCATGGCGCAATACAATAAGTAACAATAACTGTCAGAATCACAAAAGCAGACAAAGTTAAAGTCTGGTAAGTTATGATAAAGATATTGTAAATATTTACAGTCTAGGCCTATTCATATGAAACACAATAGAGCTAGAATCAACTATAATGTAACCTATAGCCTCATGATGTGACAAGACGCACAATCTCTTTCGTTTTCTTTCTGTTCTTTTATTCTGTTTTAATTAAAGTTCAAAGCAAAAAGCTGGCATATGCACTGGGATTGGTAACCTTTTAAATGTCGCATGTTAATTTACAATATCTGTCGGCTTTTTTAGTGCTGCTAACATGGTGACCAGTAAAATTGTAACACTATTTTCTATGAGCGCTCAATCGAGATAACATGACCACCAGTCTAAATGTAACACTATTTATTTTCTGAGCCCTCAATACAAACCAGTCATGAAGTGTATAAATAAATACAATAACTCAGCACCGAAACAATCCAGGGAATTGCATCATTTTCAACTGCCGTCAACATGACGGCGGCAGCGGCTCCGGTCAGCTCTGCTGTTGTGTTTAGCTGCCAGCTATCGGTGTTTCTACTGTTCCACTGTTGACAGAGGCTGCATATCCTCCACCATGTCTTGGTTGAAGTAGCACAGCAGACTGAGAGAAACTTAATTTCTGCTGCTTTGTCTGACTCTTTTTTTTTTTTTGCACTTTCGTCCTATGCTCGCTTTCTCTTCACCGCGCCTGCATCTCTCTCTGTCATTTTGGTGTTAGCGTGACACCATTCCCGCCGTTTCTTCAAGTTACTGGTAGAGGTGTCCCGAGCCGATATTAATATCGAATATCAGTTCGATATCAGCCAGAAAACAAATATTGGATTTTATCGGACTGCATCTAAAATCACCGATATAACCGCTCCGATAAAATTTTCCGTTCCAGCTCTTCTATCCATAGGTGACTGTGGTTCACACTCCAACACAGTAACCTACTGATGCTGACTATTGTTCTCTGTTTGAGTTACATCACTTGATCAAGCCTTTTCTAACATCCCACACTACAAAATAAGTAATAAAAGTATGTATGATTTGTGCTGATATTGTATCGGATCAATATCGTTATCGGCCGATATGCAAGGCTGTAATATCGGTATCATATCGGAAGTGACAAAGTTGTATCGTGACATCCCTAGTTACTGGTGCTGTTTTTCACATTTCAGGTTAATATGCGTTGTAACGCGCGTTACTGATGTTTGTAATGGGTATAATATTACCGAAGTTTTATCAGTAATGCGTTACATTACTGCGTTAAAGCAAAAAGTTATACATGACTGTAATTGCATTACTTTTGTAACGCGTTACGCCCAACACTGATTGTACAGTACATGTTACACACATTGTGGTTGGCGTGAATCTCGAGACGGTCCATATATTTATTTCTATTTTTTTCTTTTGCCCCCCCCATCAAGAAGCTCAAACTCCGCCTATGATTGGTCCCCAATATGAACTACTTCTCTAGAGAATACTGTTAGCTTAGCTTAGCTTGGTGCTATGTCTCAAAGGGGAATAGCTCACGTGTATTTCATTGTGACACCGTCGCTGTAAGGAACTCTCTTTCTGCCGGTTGCACTTTCTGTTTCACTGCCACCAAATTGAAGGTTACATACTTAATATCGGACCAGAAAAGCCTGTGTGTGTGTGTGCGTGTGCGTGTGCGTGTGCGTGTGCGTGCGCGTGCGCGTGCGCGTGCGTGTGTGTGTGTACACCTTTTCAGTGTGAATCTGTTTCCATGGTGGGTGTGATATGTTTGTTGGCTGGGATAACCTTCAACCGCTGCTCAGCCAATTGGAACAGGCCGGACGCAAAGACAGCCTTGTTTCTGGCATGTTGTTGTTTTTCTTTTCAAGGTGTGTGTGTGTGTGTGTGTGTGTGTGTGTGTGTGTGTGTGTGTGTGTGTGTGTGTGTGTGTGTGTGTGTGTGTGTGTGTGTGTGTGTGTGTGTGTGTGTGTGTGTGTGTGTGTGTGTGTGTGTGTGTGTGTGTGTGGGGGGGGGGGGGGGGGGGGGGGGGGGGGTAGTGATGTGATGGTAGGTTAGAATCTTGAAGAGGTATGGAACAGGCACACAAAGGCAAAAGAGGAAGCAGACAAACATGCCTTAATTCATGCACACACTTAAAAGCAAGGCGTGTGTCTGCCTTCAAGGTCATGAAACGGGCCTGATGTGGTGGAAGGTAAATAAGTGATTATTGCTGCGGAAACAAGCGCGTGGCTGTCTTTATTGTTATGCTAATGTCGAGAGGAAATGTGGCGAGCTAATCTCCATTGGCCGCCGTAGCTTAAACTTAGCTTAAGATGACCTTTTTAAACATGCACGTATTCATATGGACAAAACACATTGTCCGCACAACAGAATATTTGATCACAGAAGATCCTTCATTAAAGTTAATAAACATTAAATCTAACATTGGTGATGTTTCCGTCAACTAAGTCCAAACTGAGCCTTTGTGAATTGAATATAATGATTGGAGATCTAAAATATCTGATGAAGTTCTGCAGCTTTACATTAGCAGCTTCTATTGGTACATATTAGCAGAAATGCATATTTAGTTTATGAACCCACGTTTGCTAACAACATGCTAACCTGTATAGAGATCAGCTAGCAGGGGTTTTTTTTAGCCATGAAAGTGTGGCATGTGTCCGTTGTACAAACTTGTTTACGCTTTGTATTAAACCACAGTTTCATTCTCACAACTTCTACCTTTTTTCTCCCTGATATCGTGTAGAGTCGAGGCAGATGAACAAAACCATTTCTAACTCACTTGTTTCGTTACCATAGCATTACCCAGGCAACATTTTTACCAATATTTAAGCCTTTAAGAGCAATTTTTTTGCAGGTTTTATTAATTTTTAATCAATTTATACTTTTTTATTTAGCTATGTTTGATATTTTTATTTAGAAATGAGGGGGGTAAGCTACCTGTAACTGTTGCTCTCTGTAATGTTTGGCCAAACGCACCAAAGTACAGTACTATGTGTGTGATTGTACACCTTTTTATCATAGTTAGCTTAGAAATATAAAGCCATAAGAGTTTCTTAAAATTTCCCAGAGATAAGTAAAGTATAATTTTTGACGCTGGCGTTTGCCGTTATTGACGGACAGTGGCAATCAGAGTTTAGCAAAGATGGGCAACTTCTATTCCAAAGACCATGTTATCTGAATTTTTGTTTAAATTTACGATATTGACCAGTCTAAGCATTAATACAGGAAATAGCAAAGGTCTTTGTGTAGTTTTGTGGTTTTTTTTGGAATAATTTTGTGTTTTGTCGTCATTTTCCATTTACAGTATTTACCTTCACCAAGAAAGTAGTATTTTTACCGGTGTTTATTTAATTGTTTGTCTGTTAGCAAGTTTATGTCAAAAGTATGTAAGATTCCATTCAAATTTGGAGGCGATCAGGATCAAAATACTGAATCTGAATCGGTTTATTCCAATTTATCCAAATTTATTTCAGAAAATCCTATCTCAAATAATAACAGACCAATCTTTAATAAGTTTTACTCAGTTATATTGGTTTATTTCTTCCGAGTTTCATCCGAATCAGATCAAATTATACATTTCATAGCAATTTAAAAGAAAAATGGGGGTGCCCAGACATTTGGACCTACTGTATGATTATTAATGGGGATAGAAATTTCTTCCAAGCCTTTAAAGTTTGAATTATCATGGTACCATGCTCACTAATCACTGATCACTACCAATATCTGGCAAAGAGGAGATTTGGCTCTTGGCGGAGGTTTGCTCTATCTAAGGGCCTATGTTACAAATCTGGATTGGATTCATCTATGTTAGCTGGCTTCAACTAACCAAACATTCCCCGTCAGACGGGAGCTGTCTCACGACCGTCGAGCAAAACACGTTAATTTAAGCCAAGTGATTTCACCCTCGGTTCGTGTCCGTGCACATGAAAGGGGTGGAGATTGCAGCGTCCGACCAATCACTGTTGAAAACTGGTAGACTGAGCGTCTTTGCAATGAATGGAGGAACAGCTTCTAATCTTAAACAAATCTAATGAATATAAATCCACGATGACAGCAAAGAGCAACCGTGAATTAGTGTCGTGCACAGCAGGAGGCGGAGCTTTTATACTCACTCAGATCTGATCCACTTAATAACTTGGTACCGAGCAGGTTGCTGAAGATTAAAATGATGAGTAATTAAAATCCATAATTCAGACCAAAGACAACAGTGTTGTTACAGAAAAGGCAGGGACGAGAGAACTCAGGCAGGAAGCTGCTGACACTGTGAATGCGTAAAAGGCTGTGAATATTTATTATATTAATCCATTGGAATGATAAACGGACAGCGCTCTGCAGTTAAACTTTATTACAGCACACACGCTTTTCTTTCAACTACACCTATTTATCACACACACCAGAATGAGAGACGAGAGCACATTGTTTAACTGTAGTACGTCCCTGCTGAGGCGGTCAGCTTATGAATGAATGAATGAATGAATGAATTAATTAATTGTAGACTGTAAATTAGTCCATCAGATAAAACTATATCTTTCCGAAAGGACGTCATCAGTAAATTTCCTAAACTCAGTTGTTAGATTTGCACCAACCAGGATCATCTGACAATGGGCTGGTCATTTTCTAAGAGATCTGATTGGTCAGGAGGCGGGGCTTTAGGACTGGCTAACATTCAAGCCAGAGCCAAACCTGGTCGCGACCAGGTTTGCCGTTCAGCATTAATTGCCATAGTGATTAAGCTCCAGCGAGCTTTGTATTTCAGCACACACTGAGTAAATCCCGGAAGTAAGCACGATAAGAGGTAATCTAGATTCGTAGCATACCCCCTTTGTGTTGTTGCTGTTGTTTTGTACCTTTGCAGCCATGTTGTTTTTACTGTCATTTTGTGTGTTTTTGTCATTGTTTCGTGTGTTTTTTTTGAGTTATTTGTGTGTATTCTTTTGGGGCTGTACAAACTGAACACACAAAATTTAACCGAGGACCCCATATGGCCCCCAGGCCGCACTTTGCCCAAGTCTGGTTTAAAGCATAAGCCATAAAATTCATGATTAACTCTGTCGTTGCATTTTAGGGAGACTCAGTTCTCCAGAGCTGGGTGAAAACGACAGTTTGATGCAGAGCAAAGACTAAAGGCTGAGATGCTGAGATGCTGCGGTTCACAGCGAGGGTGTATGTTATCCGCAGCCTGCTGACCAGTGGCCACACACAACTGAGAACAAAGCAGGTTAGACATCAACAACCGCTGATGCTGAATCAGTGAACCCAGGATAATGATCAGAAATAACTTAACCATTGAGGCTAGCAGGAGACAGGAGGAGAGACACACCACAACTCTAGGAAATCTACTCTGGAGGCCGTCAAATCAGAGCCGAACGTGACTGGAAACACACACACACACACACACACACACACACACACACACACACAGCTGAATTCCTGCAGTACATTCCACATCAACTCAATAGCATTACTGAATCCGATCTGTGTGGATTAAATCAGACATAATTTGGCTTTAATGGGACCATTTAGACTCACACTCAATACCGTGGGCACCTGTAATTTGAGAGTGAGCCATTTGTTGCAAATTACACACTCCAGACCTGGTTGTCTTATTTCAGCCACATTGTTATTATGGCTGCACATGCACACATCTGACTGCTATTGTTGCAACACATTGATTCGCATTTTGCATTTGTGGATAAATATTTAGGGGTTACAACTGGTGTGCGTTTATGTGTGTAGCTTCAGTCTATTTGACTGATGTTGGCATTAAGTGTGTGTGTGTCTGTGTGTATCAGGCACGCAGGTCGATTGGAGTGTGTAATGTGTGCGTGCCAGGCCTCTGGAAGTGTCAGATTAACAGATTAGAGGGGAGTGGCTCTCTGTCTGTGTTGCACACAGTGGCAGCTGGAGCTGTTCCACAATTCCCAGTCCGAATTCCCATTCCTAACTATCAGATAACCCAACCCCCCACCTTTTTCTTTTTGCCTCCACCTCCTGAAGCCTGGAGCTTCCCCAAGGCTAATTTTCATTATTAGTGAAATATACATTTCTTCCTCAAGCACAAAATAAGGAAGGTTGGTTGTAGACGATGAGAAACGACTAATCAGCTGAGGTTTTGGATGACGCCACAAGCTACACAGACATCCCTCACAGGCCTCAGCACCATTCCAGTGATGAGTAATTGCAAACAGGCCTCAGTAATCTAAATCAAGCCTGGGATCGGCTTTTTGCGCTTTCCCATGAAACACAGTGAGTGAAAGTCTTTCACGCACCAAAGAGAAGAAAACTCCTTGGCTCTGAATGGGGGGCTGATGCTTTCTAGCCCCGAGTCACAAGAAGTAAATCTGAAGATCTCTGGAGCTCTCTTAATGCTTAACACAGGAGAAATTGTGTGCATGGAAGTGATTGTAGCAGCAAAGGGAAGGACAGGAAGACCTCAGTATAAGCTTGTGTTTAACATGAATAAAGCAGCCAACAAGGATCACCATTGATCTAAATTGGGCATAAATATTTCAAATCGAGTAGACAGTTGAAGTATGGACTATTGTTACATTTTGAATTTTGATTCATCTTAATACTGGCTACATAATTCAGCATCATTTTGCTATACTCTGCTGTTATAATGTTATTACCTAGAGATGCGCAATATTATCGGACCACCGATATTATCAGCCGATATTTGCCATAAAATGTAATGTGCCAAATTAAAAATCTCGGTCACATATTTTTGACATTTAGCTCACTTTATCAACATTTCGCTAATTTTTCTTTCAATCGTGACAAATTCATGTTCTATATCATTGTTAAAAATGTTAAAAACATAAAAATAAATCTAAATGTTAAATCTAAATGTAAATGTTAAATCTAAATGTTAAATCGGTCGCCAAGTGTAAAGCTAAATGTTTCAAAATTATGTAAAGTGCGCTGGTCAGCGCCTTTCAATCACGAGGACCCGCCCACACCACCGACTGCGGCTCAGTGAGTGGTGGGCCCTTGTGATTAACATTTAGATTTAACGTTTGGATTTAGATTTAACATTTAGATTTACATTTAACATTTAGTTATACATTTAACATTTAGTTATACATTTAACCTTTAGATTTAACATTTACATTTAGATGTAATACTAATAATAATTTATTTTTTATATAGTTTGGATGGATGGATGTTTACACATTTTAACAATGCTATAGAACATGCTGTTTTACATGAATTTCCGTCTCAAATAAAAGAAAAATGATCTAAATGTGAGAAAAGTGAGTTTAATGTTCAAAATATGTTGGCTATGAAAAAGTGACCGAGTTTTTACATTTGGCACCCATAGACATTGGTATAGTTATGCTATTAAACCGATATGTGCTGCTCTACTTTAAGCATTGTGTTACTTAATTTAAAATGTTGTAACAGTGCTGTCAAGGGGTGGTAAATAATATTGAGTTTCCCGACCTGACCTTTCGATACGGGACAAATCCGGAAGTACTGGAATGTAGTAATTATTTCTAGAAATTGTTAGTTAACCTCCATTCTGTTTGCTAAAGCAAGTGTTTTCAATTGGTAGACAATGTTTATGATAAGTTTCAGTTATTTTACACTGTAATATAGATTTTTTTTTTTTTACATGTTTAACTATCACATCACGGGGAAACCACTAAGCTAACACTAACTTGCTAGCTAACTTGATCTGCACCTCATGTACAAACTATATAAGAAATATTATATGTGATATGTTTAACTGATTGGATAATTATTCTGAACTTTTTCTATTACTGAATTTACAGAAGTATTTATTCTTATTTTTCTTGGATGGCGTTCATTTGTGAAGTACATCCACACATTCAAAGTAGGCTTATCATATATATATATATATATATATATATATATATATATATATATATATATATATATATATATATATATATATATAATGTGACGTTGGGAGGGGTCTGTCTGGAAATTGGAACTTTAGTGTTGGACAATATCAGATATTGCTATGAACTAACATCAGTCATCGATTATGTAGTTTACCAGGAATGTGTGGGAAAAGAGTGAGAGTGAACTACCAAAGTGGCAGAAGGCCGAGCAAAGACTACACATGGCTGGATCATGTGACACCTCTCTGTATGTGTCATTGAATACACATGTTACATTGAAGTTTGAAATGTGTCTCTCTTGTTCAAAGAAAACCCACATTATTGTTGTTGTGTAAAGCGAAATAACAAATGCGGTTTTTCCATCTTACAAATGATTCATATTGGCTGTGTTTGATTCAAGATTCTGCTTTCTAACGATAAATAAATCTTTACTTTAGTTTTGTGAAAGATCAGCAGAATGTCTCCCCTTTCCTCTCGTAATGGTTTGGTTCACTGCCCCACTAGCCTTCAAAGCTTAAAGCTGCGATATGTAGAATCATGAGGCGCTCCACACTCCCCCATCCCCTCCTGAAAAACTCACCAGTCTTCTTGGGAACACTTGTGTGTACATGCACGCCTGTGGAACTCTTTGCAACTGTTTTCTCCATAGAGACTAGTAATAAATGTAAGGACTTTATCTTGTGTTATTGGAGAGTTTTCTGATGTTTTAGAGACATGAATTGAAAGCATGTATCAATTACATATTGATACCGAGTCAGAGGAACCTCCGCGGACTGTGTTCCTCCTGAACTCTTTTGTGCCTTTATTCTGTTGCTTCTCCACCTCGTTCTTCCCTTTTCCTCGTTTTGCCGTGCAACCGCTGTGCCAAATATATAATGCCATGGGACTGTTCCTATTCTCAGGTCGGGAACGCGCATCGACTTTTGACGAGCGGCTCGAGCACCCAATAGTAATGCTTAAAACAGCTCATGGGATCACCCTGTTGGGAGAAAGATCTCTGATTGGCTGAAGTCCAGTGTCACGTTCCTGTATTTCTAAAGCTCATTTACAGAGCCAGGAGAAGGAGCAGAGATTCACTGTCCACACTTTAGATCACAATGTGAAATACAATATAATATAATAAGATGATTATGGATTTTTGACCAAATAAAACCAAAAAAAAATTACATAGTGCAGCTTTAAATACTTGTTGACAGCTTTTCTATCATTTCGATTTGTTGTGTAATAGCAATGCAGTCAAATTGTTTTTCATCAGCAGAGATTTGTTAACATTTGTTTCTTTTCATCTGTCATTTTTGTCAATTTATATATCATATTGTATAGTGAGTATTTCGTATCGTGAGCCCTATATCGTATTTCATGTCATATTTCATTACACATCAATTAGGTATTAATTTTTCTGTCATTGATTGCCACACAACAGTTGTGTTGACATTTTTACAAAAAGCCAATTTAGGTCATTTTGAATACCTTTGATTACCATTCCCTCTATCAAGTTGTTTTTAGGAGTTCTCTATTGCTAGAGTTTGTTGAATATGACTACAGAGAAAGGCCTACGCCTCCAACCTCTTATACAATAGAAAATGAAACATTGTAAGCCTTTTGATGCTAAAACATGAGTTTTTCATTCTCGTTTGTTGCTCTATGATCCGCCGATGCAGCGCGTTCCTGTTCCAGGATCACCTACAGGTCAGTTGATTGGAAGCCCATGCATTGATCAGCACTGGGTTCCCAAGCAGAACACACACATGCATGGCTACGTTCAGATATTGTTCTCGCACTTGATTTGCTGCTGACAATTTAATGCTTCAGAATGGAGAAGCGGCGGTGGAAAACAGGAGTTTCTGTCCAACAGAGCGCTCTGTGTGAATTTGGCTGTCACGTCTTGTTAGGGCGTGTTTCTGTCTCCAGATTTCACCGTCGCTTTTGATTTGCTTATTTGGCTGCTCTCAGGTGTGGCTTTGGTCACGCTCCAGTGTTTCTGCTTTTGTCAAATCAATTCCACTTTCAACTGCAACCAAATATTGCCAAAGCATTGAGATACGATGGCTGCTTTAACATGAATTCCTCACTATGGGTTTGACGGGTTTTCAGCCATTGCACAATAAATAATGTCACAAGAATCCACTGAACAAAACTTTCTTTTATCTTTTTATTTATTTTTTTCCTTTGTCATTCCCAAAACGGAGCCGACAGCCGATAGCGCGTAGTACGGTTCAGACTTATAGTTTTAAAGCATCTTCTTTTTATGCTTTCAAGGATATATCCAGGTCAGCAGCTCTGAACGTCTTCTCCGTGGCGGGCGCCATGCTTGTTTTGACACTGCTTGGCGCAGGAGATATGGCGTTCTTTCTGTACAGCTTTGATTAGCTTAGTTTCTTTCAAACTGAGGAAGTGACCATACCCACTTTCTTACACAAAGTAAGGAAGTGGGTGTGGCTTATCGCCAGGCTCCTAGAGCTGGGAAAATCGATTTCGAAAGGTAAATATTGCATGTATCAATATAGCTTTAGTTCAAAGCTTATTTTGGGCTAAAAGAAAACTGTTTTAACTGTTGCTACTATCACTATTCGCTCTCTCAAAATGTTTTGCAGACAACATTGCGATGGATACAGACTTAATTAACCGATTAATCTGTGTGGTCGATTAATCGGGCAGGTTTTTGCTATTGGCAATTAATTGACATTGGTCATTAAGGTTGAGTTCTGTTGCTGTTTCTGAATTATAAGATGCCACTTTTGAATCAGCAGTATTATTTACAAAAGGAAAAAACTGAGATCCATGTTTACTGTTTGCGATTTGAGCAACTTTAAAGGCAGGGTAGGTAATTTTCGAAAGCCAGCAGGATTTTGAATGTAGCGTCGTCTGAGGGCTCCGCCATTACACCCCCCTTTGTGCTCCCTCTAAAGCCACGCCCTTCACACACATGCACGAGCCCGGTGCTCCAATAGTGGACCCAGGCTCATCACTTTTATTGTGTAGAAACTACGTTGTCTCATGTCTCATTCAGCGGTAAGTAAACGCTAAAATTTATCATTATATATGTTAAAAATGTGACCAAAAACTCTGTTTTAACTCTGTCACTGTCGAGAACAAACAGGGAGACGTGATTGGTTAAAAAAAAAAAAAGCGAACCATCTTTTTTTTTATTGGTTGAAGTTTTTACAGGTTAACAGCTGCTACACATGAAGGATTTTCTTCATTCCTTTTTCAGAGCACATAAGATCTTAATTTCTGTCGGGACATAAAGAAAATTTCAACCAAAATCTTAAAGTATATTTGGGGAAAATTACATACCCTACCTTTAATTTAGATTTTTATTTTTACATTATATTCCGTAAATTTGCATGAGTTATTATTTCTCACTGGCTTTACAGTCGTTATATTGACAGTGTTACTAATTACAGTTCCTTGTTTTAATTTAGTAGCGTATTGCTTCTTTGTCTTCAATCATATTTTGGTTATTCTAAGAATTTGTGTTGATGTACAGTATCCTGTGTATATCAATATTCTTATTTCATATATTGATCGATATCCCTCATCCTTTTGTGGCACTAACATGTAACTAATGGGATCTGTGTATTCTACATATACCAAATTCTAAGTATGGTACTTTTTGATATAGACAGCTTTACTCAGCCATGTGTCAAATTTTAATTCACTAGTTTTTCTGTTGCTGCCTGTTATGAAGAAAGATTGTTGCAGTTAGTCTAAAAAAAATGATAAAAGGAGCACAACATTGTTTGAAATAGGCAGGTATGAATGACTAGATGAGTTCATTAGACAATAGAGACTATTGCAGCTCAGGAATGGTTCATAGCAGTATACATGGTTTTTGGAATTACTATTGAGCTAAAGGAATTTATATACCGGTATATACACGTATATTTATGAAAGATGTCTCATTTATGTTTACTAGTTATTAAAAATGTTCAAATATGTAATTGGAGATGTGTTGAGTTCTGGCCTCTGTGCCAGTGTATGTCTGAGAGACGGAAAACCTTGGCGTATCACTGAGTGTGTTTGTGTGCAGTGTGTGTGTGTGTGTGTGTGTGTATATCCCACTTGCACATCGGCTTCTTGATCTCCGAGGCTGTCTAAGAACAAAGAGCAGCCAAAAACAGACTGGAAAAAAAAAAAAACTGTGCTCCAAGTCGTCCTTGAATATTTTTTTCTATTCCCAAGTGTGTCCCTACGAGGACTAGGTGAAAGCCTCACAGCAGACGCTCTAATCAAAAATGTGAAAAAAGGCATTTTGTCTAATAAGGAATGCATTTCCATAAAGAGCAGTTCAATCAAAAGCTTTTTTTCGATTACACTGGTTTATTTCCCGCCTTCTATTATGATCTGCATCTGTGCTGCTTCCAAACAAAGAAAGGGCCTGAGGTGAATGATAAACAGTACAGTAGTAGCTTGGCGTCTCATCCAAAGGCTGCCAGGCCCACGACAACATCCACCGTCGAGCGCCATGTTTATGGATGAGATGTTGTGCACCGTGTCGAGGAGACAGGTCGTCAGCGAGGACCGAGGAAATAAGAAAGAAAGCCTCTCCGCCATCTGCACCACTGACCTGTTCCGCACCTGCGATCCATCGTGACCATCTGGCTTTCACCCCCTCAGCTTGTGTATGGTTTCAAGTTGTCCTGATGTCACGCTGCCATGTGGTTTGTGTGCAGGAACCAGCGAGAGCAACATGACACGTGTAGAATGCAGTGCGGGAATGTTGCTGTGTCGGTACGCAGTGTAGGGTGATATATTTCACGACTTCTATTGGACACAGCCACGACTGAACTCTGTTGTTCTTGTGGTGCGTTTAATCTCTATTCATGTGCTAAAATCTTTCAGTATCAGTGATTTCTTTTGTTGGCCCCCAAAAACTTCCCAACACATTTCTGGTGTTTTCAGGGAATGGAAATTGAGGAAAAATAATGGCACATGCTGCACGTGGAAATATCTAAATCCAGCCAAAACTGAATGTCTGGCAGAGTGGGGTATACCGTGAATACAAACTAGAACAAAAATTGTGTAATGAATGGGGTGTTGAAACAAATCGATTTGGCGATATATCGCGATATTACATTGTGCGATTCTCGGATCGATTCAAAATGCATCCTTATCGATTATTATTGTTTTATTTTTTTTAACCTTTATTTAAGCAGGAAAGTTTTTTTCCACTGCAGGAGACACTGTAACGGCACAATGAAGAGCGTTAAAACCCGGGCATGTTGACCAGCTTGTGTTTTTTCCATAATATATATATATATATATATATATATATATATATATATATACTGTATATTAAAAAAAATCGCAATAATTGCCTTTTAAATCCGTGTATCATCAATTGTACTCTCATCCGACGCTAACGGCTATGCTAACAGCGGTGCGACATGACAAGATCGCTGCTTCCAACTGCGCATCTGAAACGTGTCCTTTTCGCTTTAGCCGGTGTTGGGTACAGAACCTCCTCACGGACATTTCAGAGGATTTAGAGACTCCTAAGTGTTGCAAAGCTAAAGATATCTCGGAATGTGTAACGCTTCACTTCCGGGTCACGTACTTTGGCAAATCGGTAATGGAGAAAACGAATAAAGGTGTTCATTTTCCATTTTTCCTTTTCTGTACCGAAGCAAAAGTGCTCGAATTTGAAAAATAAGGCGTTTTCTGTTTTTTTTGTTTTGGTTTTGGAAACAAATATGAAATGAAGAGATGAAATGTCGGGGGTTCAAATCCTTCATTGTTGTTGTGTCCTTGCACTTTACCCATATTGCCTTGTATGAATGGGTATGGGCTGTAGGCAGCCATACTTCTGTACCACCACTGGTATTACTGATGTGAGTGATTAATGGTTTCTGTAATTCTCCTTGAGTAAAGTTCTATTAAAATCCAAGCTTATATTATTTTTTTTGATCTATCATCCCTATACTATGTCTATCTGATTAAAAAAAAATTAAAAAAATGTCACCAGCAACTTTAACTACATTAGCAGTCAACAAGTTGCACACAAGTCATTCTGAGTTTACATAATAAGCTTAGGCTTGATTTACAAGTAAACATTAAATACAGTTGTCCAACTGCAGATAATAACCTTCACCAACCACAGCCATCTGTTTTCTTGAAGACAGGAAACACCACTGGCTAAAGCATAGATATATATAAACACTAGATGACACAAGCGGGATTCGCCAGCGTAGCTTAACGGCGGCCATTTAACCTCAGACAACTGACGTTCTGACTCTCTGACGTGCTCTGCGGTAACTGTTGGAAACAAAATACCCTTAACTCATTTAAATATTGACGGATTTACAAACGGTTTGCCTTATTACAAACCTTATTATACGAAGGTATGACATAGGATTCTTGTACACGTTCTTTAAATAGTACATGCACCATTGACATCGATGTAATGAGCAGGGCCAGCTGTCTGAGGTAAGATGGCCGACACGTTGCTAAGTTGCTCATCACTGTCTAACAGCGCGGGTAAGTCATCTAGTGTTTATATTTATCTATTGTGGTTTGCCTCCAGGCTAAGCCCCGCCCAACAAAATATATCACAATGTTTACAAACAATCAAATGGACTATAAATATTTGGATGTCTCTTTATTGTTGCAATGACTTTGTCTTTAAAAAAAGCCTCATTATATAGATAGATATTATCTCACAAAAAGAAGACCTTTGTTCCTAACTTTTGAAGCTTTTTATTATGAATACCTGGGTTCACGGGGTCCCGGGGCTGTTTGATTTGGCGCCGTTGCCCCTTGCATGCGCATCTGGTTGGTCTCTGGGGGTGGGGCCCTGCGTGCTCCCCTGCCGCTCCTTCCCCTTGCTCCCTGTCCCCCTGTCTCGTCCTCCCCCCCTCCTCCTCCTTTGCTCTTGCGCCCGCCATCCTGTGGGGTTGGGTTTGGGGGGCTCCCGTTGGCCTGGGGCGCTGGTGGGGGGGCTGTGGCTCCCGCCTGGGGGACGGGCGGTGCCGTGCCGGGTGGGTTGGCTGGGGGGTGGTCTCGTTGGGGGGCCTGGGGTGGTGGGGTCCTTGGCTCCGGTCCGGGGGGATCCGGGGTGGGGGTAGCTTTGGGGGTGGCTGCTGCCCGGGGTCGGCGATTGCCTCCTGGGTTGCTGGGTGGCGGGGTGTGGCTGTGGGTTGCTCCGTCGGCCCTTGCGGGTCCTTGGCTTGGCTCCCTGAGGCGCACCCTTGCTAGGGATGTCGCTTGCGCGACGAGCTAGGCGGGGCCCCCTCGGGGGCTTTTTGTACGACCGCAATGGCCGGGGTGTGGACGTTATGGCTAGGGGGTGGGGTGAGGGGTGCTATGGGGCCTCCCCGGGGGTCGTATTGGGCGGGTGTGCGGGGGCGCGGCGCGTGGTTCCTGGCCCGGTGGATCCGCGTTGGGATTGGCTGGTCTGCTGGCTGGGTGCACCGGGCGCCGTGGGCGCGATTCCGGGGCGGGGGTGCCCCGGGGGCGGATCCTTGGGCTACGTGTCCGGGGAGGTGCTCTCCGGCCATCTGCCCGGGGACCGGCCGCGGCTCGTGGCGGCGCTGCGCAGCCTTGGGCGGGGCGGGGCTGGTGGCCTTGGGCCCGCTGTTGTTTGGGGTGTGCTGGCGTCGGGGGGGTGTCTCGTGCCGGTGCGTGGGTCGTCGGGGATTGCCTCCGTGGGGGGGGGGGGGCTCTATTGGCGCCGTTGGTGTGGGGGGGCGGTTCCGGGCTGGGGGTGCTTCGGTACTCTGGCTTGCCGGTCCGTGGCTGGCGGGATGGCCCTGCTTGGCGGTGGATGGCGTCCTCTCTCGTCGGGGGGGCCGGGGCCGCCTCCCGGTGGAGAGTGTTGTATCGTGGTGCCGGGTGGGCCTGTGCTGGCCCTGGTGCGGGCATGGGCCTCCCCCCTGCTCGGCCGCTCCCCTTGGTGGCGGGGTGGCGTTGCTCCGGGCCGGCGGGCGGCGGGGGTCGCCCCCTGGGGTGCCGGGGGATGTTGTTGGTGCCTGGCTGTGCCCGGGGGTGGGGGGTGTCGCCGTGCTCCGCGGGGCCGGCGCGGTCTGGGGGGTGCCGTGGGGGCGGGTCTCCGGCTGTGCTGTTCCGGGGCCCGCAGTGCCACTTGCCCGTCTGCGCCATCTACCCTCTCGCGTGGCCCGCCACGCGGACGGGCCCGGCTCACACTGGACAGGCCTCCTACATGTTCACTTCACCCCACTCCCAGCTGGTCTGGCTCACTCACAAAATGCACCACACACCAATACCCAACCCTTGGGGGGCTGGATGGTGGGGCTGGGGGTGGAGGGGGCCGCCACCTGTGTTACTATGTAGTGGCGTGGGGGCGGCCCTCCCACCTCTAGTTGCCCTACTAATCCCTCCAATTTTAATCGCATCTCAACATGTCACCCCCCGGAGGGTGTATCATCTTTTACACCCTCCGGCCTATTACACCACATACACATAAATCCACAGAGGCTGGAGGGGGAGCACCGCTCCCCTCCATCCCCCTTCTTTTAATTACACCCCATACATTCACCAAACACACACATTCACACAGGGGATCGGGAAGTGCCTCTCCATTGGGGAATGGAGAGGCACCATAAGAGGGTGGTGGGTTGGTACACATATTTGGGCCTCTCCGGTGGGGGCCTGGCCCCTCTGTTGGTGGCTGGGCCACTGCATAGAGCAAAAGCACATCAAGATGGTGCGGTCGGGCGTGGCGGTGGGTCTCGGGGGGGCTTTGCCGGGGTCTCTCCTTGCGGGGTCTTTCCGGGCTGTGTCGGCCGGGTGGGGCGCGGGGGTGCCTCTCCCCCTTGGGTGTGGCTTGGTGCTTGCTTTGTCTCCTGGTGGCCTTGGGGGCGGGCCCCGCGGTGTGCGGGCCCGGGGCGGCCTGCCTCGCCGGTTTGGGGGGTGGGTGTGCTGGGGGGGTGCTGGTGTCCTCGCCGGGGTTGGGGCGGGGTTGCTTGGCGCCTCGGGGTGATGCTGTTTACTGGGGGGCGGCGCTAGCTGTTCCGGTGGTGGAGGTTGCTGTCGGCCGCCTGGTGGGTCTATCCTGCCGTTTGCGGACTGGTGGGTGGGTCCGGGGCATCTTTGGCTGGGGGCTGCTGTCCCGCACTTGATGTGTGCCGTTGGGGTGCCTCCGTCCCCGCGGTGGGGATCGCCGGTTGCTCGCGGGCCGGCGGGGGGCGCTGCTCCGTGGCTGGCGCTGTCCGGGGGGCGGCGGGCCCTGGGCTGCTGGCCGTGGGCTGTCCGGGGCTGTGCGGTCCTGCTGGGCCGTGGCCGGGTCCCGGGCGGGGGTGGGGGATGCGTCCCGGGGGGCTTGGCCCGGGGGCTTGCCCTTGGGGGGTCCTGGTCCCGGGGGGTGCTCCTGGGGCCCGGGGTGCTTGGCCTGCTGGCCGGGCCGGTCCTGGCGGGGGTCTTTCGGGGCGGGTGGCGCGTGCCGCGCCCTTGCGTACCTACTGGTGCGGCCCCTGCTTGGGCAGTGCCCCGTGAGGTAGGGTGTCGGGGGCCGGAATAGGGGGCCACATCCCGGCGGGGCGGTCTGGCTTGGCCCTTGGAGGGGGCCCTGGCTTTAAAAAAAAAAAAAAAAAGAACTGAAGCTCGTGGCGCGGGCGGCATCAGTGAAGGGTGATCTGGGGCGCCGTGGGGGGCTAGGTTGGGGTGCCTGGGGGCCGGCGGGGAGACTCCCAGCGGCCCCCTGGTGCCTTATGCGGCTTGGGGTGTGGTCGTCCTCCCTGGGCGGGCTGCTCCTGGTGCTGCATCCGTTCCGGGTCCTTCTGGCCTGGGGTCGGGCCCCTGCTGGCTCTGGGCTCGCCGGCGGGTGCCCACTGGCTGCCTGTTCGGCGCGGTTCTGGTCGTCTGCTGGGTGTGGGCTTCGGCTCCTCCGCTGGGGCCTCGGGCAGGGAGTTCTCTGAGCCCTCCCCTCGGGGGGTTAGGCGCGGGGGTGGGGTGGGGGGGTGGGGGGGTCGATGGGGTGGGGGGTCTGGGGGTTGGGGGTGGGATCGGTGGCGTGGTGCGCTGGGTCCTTGGCTCCTTGGGGCTTTCTCGGGTGTGTATGGGGGGGCGATGGCTGCCTCTCGGCTTGGGATCTTGGGGGCGTTCGGGGGACTGCTTGGCCGTGGGGTGGTCGCCGGGGGCCCTTAGGCTGCCTGCTCTTGCTGCTGGCCTGACTGCTTCTTCGGGCCCGGGGGCGGCTCTTGGGTTTTGCAGTGGCGGTACTTGGAAATACATTTGTCATGGATGCACTGGCCTTGGGCTGTGGGATAACACTCATACTGGGCTCAACCTTAGACACGTTGTTCCCAAATACCTGTTTTATGGAATTTCCACTCACCTCTTCCTCTGTTCACAGCCACCACCATTATTCCTAAACCACACACTGGTCACCAAACTGGCTTGACAACACAACAATAAACACAATATACACAACCACAATTTCACATCGCATCACTTAAAACTATTCCTCACCCATTCCATATCCTATCTTGTATCCCTCTTCCCTGCTAACTTCCCCACCCCCCTCCAACCCCTCACCTTGGTGTAACACTGCCCTCTCTTTTTTACATCCTCCCTTTAATAAAGTATTTCTTACCCTTCCCTAGGGAGGGCTGGTGACGGTCACAATTATGCAATGAAATAAATAAATTTATTTAATTGCAATAATAAAATATGCATTGCTGTCAAAAGATTGCACTTCTTGTAGTGTTAACCTTCGAAAGCATGTGCAGACAAGGTAAAAAAAAAAAAAAAAAAAAAAAAAAAAAAAAAAAAAAATGAATACCTGGGTTCCCTCACTGTCCAATAATCATCATCATAAAGAATAATATCTCTAATTAATATTCTCACATCCTTTGACACTGCCTATTTTAAGCAATGTGGCTCAGGAGATCTGGTTACGCTAACTTTGTAATCCAGTTTGTGTAGATCTAAACTTGGTTTTCAGTAAGTTTATAGATTTCTGTGAATTAGGCTTTGGGACTGTCTGTAGTTATTGATCAATCATCCAGATTTATGTGAAGGTCAAAGTAATATTTAAGTCAAAGTTTCTTCAGTAGTTTAAGACAGATGCTCATTTGACATCAATGTTTAATACTAAGTGAGCTACATATTTTCACAACCCTGCTGATTTAAGCACTGTGGACAAATCTACCAGCTGTGCATTACTATTGCAAGGTAACATAAGGTAATTGTACTAATGGACCATCAAACCGAGGTCTAACATTCACCCCACAGGTGGTTCAGAACATGAACCATCTTTTTAGTTTGACTTATTTTAGGAATTTTTTTTTTTTTTTTTTCAAAGTTGACTTGTTCTGTAGTGTTCAGCAAAGAGTAAAAAAAAAAAAAAAAAATAGGTAAGTAGTCTTTCTTTCAGTAGGACTAGTGTGCTATACATATATTAATTAGGGCTGCACATTTAATCAAATTTTGATCGCGATCACAATTTCAGTTGCCACGATTAAATTAACCTGATTGTCGGCAATATTTACATTTAGAACATGGGCTCTGCACTCTGTAATAGTCTGTTTATTCAGTTAGCCTTTGGTGCAGTTTAGATTCTAGCGATATTTTATTTATTTATTTTTTTAGTTATAATTACAGTTTAAAGCTTAATTTTGCACTGTAAATTGCACACATATTGTTTGTTTAAAAGTAGTGCAATAAAAACACAGAGTTTTTTCTGTGAGCGAGACCCTGTACGAAGCCCTCGCTCACGGAGAAAATTCGGTCATGCAGGTGTCTCAAAAAAGAAAAAAATCAAGGATTAAAAAACACTAAATATATATTTAAAAATAAAATAAAAAAAAATAAGACAAAAAATGATTACTTCCACTACTCGCTCTGTTTTTTTTTTATCTTCTCACTACTGGCTCTGTTTTTTTTTTGTTTTTTTAGTTCCGTACAACAAGCATTTAAAGTCTTTGGGCAAACCTGGGTTTACAACTTGCCTGCTATGGCTGGTTTAATGAGACATCACCTTGCTTACTTCACACACTTGGCCCATGAACAAAGGTTGCAGGGTTTGAAAGCCTTTTCAGTCACCGCTGAATGTTCCTGTTTCCATTCAGCTTTGATAGACAGCCCTACTCAGCCATGTGTCAAAATACATTGAACTCCATCAATGGGCGAAACGGCCTCGAATTTCCTACTTGTTTAGACTCTAAATACACGCTTTGCCCTCGATCTATAGAAGGCCAGAATTGAGCCTGAATAATGGGAAGCAAGGACGAAAGAGGAAACATGATGAAAACAGAGAAGAATAGTGAGTGAGGTCTAACTGCTAGCATACTTCAGAAAAGCGCTAATGCTAGCATAGGAAGCTTTACACCAGTTTCGCGTGAAAAACATTGTGCGTTCTGCTATAATATATGGATTTTAACCAACAGCTACGCTACATGCCGTGCCTCGTGCTCATTAGACACAAAATAAAGTGTGATAAATAAAGTAGGAACAGGATTTAGTTTATTTCTGTGTAGACAGAAATGGAAGGAGTGTGTGTGGGAGTTTTGGATTATTAGCAAAATGAGCTAATGGCATGTGGCAGTAGCCATGATGGTGGTCTGAAGCTAAGTGAGACCTCTTTTATGGTCTTTACTTGAGGAGGGCAGATGGCAGAATCAACACACACTGCAGGTGGGCTGGCATCGAAAGACAAAAACCCTTTGCAAGCCTTTTCTCAACAGTGTTTTTCCTCCTTGTTTATCAAACAAATAAAAAATGAGAAATTTGTATACCTCATCTGATATTGTGTGGGTGTCGCGATCTGGTTTCTTGGGTTGTTTTGTGTTCAGTTAGTTAAGTGGCACTCTGAGTTGGTTTCTTTTTTCCTCTTTTTAGTTTGTATAGTCTAAAGCAGAGGTTCTTAACTCATTCAGTGCCAGCCATTTCTACCCCCCTCAGTGCCAGCCGTTTTAGAGCATTTTGACTCACCCCCAGAATATTTTGTACTATGACAATCTGAAATACGACACCAGATTCAGAAAGATTAAAGTCTATACTTTCATCAGAAAAAAGGCATGTTTTGTTCTCCCGTAATCAGCCCTTGAATAGAGCAAGTTTTACACAAATCGCCAGTTTCAGAGCAAAAAGCTGAGTAAACAGGTTTTTTTCTTAAAAAAAATCTGTCACTGACTTTGAAGTTTTTAATTATTTTTGCTTTATTGAGAACTATAACATCTGAACATTGGTTTTTGTCTAAAAAAAAAAAAAAACAACTACACAGACAAGGTTTTTGATGGCATAATTATTATTATTTTGCTATCTGGCTCACAGTTGGAAATGTTTTGCTTACTGTATTTTGTATCTCCTCCCCCTGTCAATCACACAGACGTTACTTCCTCTTCCTCTCGACAGGTAGAGATGACCCGTTTGGCCCGGTTAGTTGATGGTTTTATCTCACGATTGTGATGTTATCAATAATCCACAGGTCCACACATGTTCCGTGTTAGTACGTGGTGCTCTGAACACATAGCGCCATAATCTCCCTTGTCCCTGCTTTTTCCTCCATAGCTAATGGTAGCATCCGTGGCTATTTTCTGATCCAAAGGTGCACTGCCTCCACCTTCAGGACACAGTTGGTTACTACATCAACAGAGAAGCTTCATATTCACAGTAGAACTCGGTCACAGTGTATCCCAGCAATACACTTTCGTGAAAAAACGCAATTGACGTAATATTATGTCTTTGGCACTCAGCGTTCGGATTTGAAATGACGTAAAATTACGTCAATGGCACTGAATGAGTTAAAAAGTTAAAAATGGTGACTATTCTACGGCAAAACTCATAAATATATAGACAAATATAAAATGTGCAATTACATATTTTAGAATAGTAATAATGAAGTTCGTGGCAAGGCCATTCTCTTGAATTTATATATTTTATTACATACTTCATTAGTATGTTATTATCTTTTATGCTGTTAACCACTGTATTGCTATTTACACAACGATAAAACATTTTGAATTCATGAAGGAAGAATAAGTCTGAAAAAAAAAAAATGGAAGTTAATGGTTGATGAGACTTTTTTCATCATCATAATGTCTGATTATTATACAGGGCTAGAAGAGGATTTTCAGATGAAGCTTTTTTAATCTTCAGAGAAGAAGCGTTAAAGATTTTCATGTAATAGTTCCAGCGAGTTTCATTTTGTCTTCTTTTTGAATAGTATAGTAAGGTTTTTCGGGAAATGTTGATCTCCCCGACATGTTTCGACTGTCATCTGCCAGTCTTGCCATTTTCTTGAAAAACCTTGTCTGAATAAATGAAACCTCAACTTAACATGTTGAAGATTTTCACCAAACAAGATGCACGGTGAAATCCTGAGCTTTCAAATGGTGTTTTCAATATAAATAACCAGAACAAATAAGAGGGAAGGTATTCTGTTGTTTTCTAATAATGAGTACAATTCTTATCCTTTTTTTTTTTTTTTTTACTCCAAACAGAAAACGCCGCCTTAACGGCTTTTTGTGCTGATAATAAAAAAGAAAGTTTGGTTCCGTAATTGCTTTGTGCAAACTCTACAACACAGCGAGTGTACAGAAACACACAGCAGCCCCAACTGTTGTCCTTTTTGATTGATTTGCTTGCAAATCAAAGCAGTGTTTGTTTGGGTTTCTCAGTAGTTGCATCCTTTGGTCTTATTTTTGGAAGAATCCTGCAGGATTTACAAAGCTACCAACGAATGCCATAATAAAGTTGATTGTGACGTTTTTTGGTTAGCACTTCGGCATTTTGATGTCCTCCTGTGTTGATTTAAGAATTTTAAGTTTGGATCTTTCCGTCACTTACACTTTTCAATTCCAAATACATTTTCAATCATCCAAAATGTCAGTGCACACTCACCTCAGATCAACCCTCAATTCTAATCGGGGTTTCACTCTTAATATATAATGTCTTTATACATTTACTTTAATATATTAACATTCCACTAACCCTGGTAAAGTTTTTCATGTCAGTGAGGATAGTGAAGTAAGTGCCTCAGCAGTAAATGTAATGAAGCATCCCTGCCTGAGAGTACCAACACAATTAGCTGTGTTAAAAGTGTGTTTGTTTCGCCCTAATGAGTTTACTCAGCTCTCTGTTGTCAACACTCTCCTGTAAGCGGATGCATGGAGCTCCAACATCAGAGTGAAGAATTGAACGGTCTCTCATTTATATCGTTATTCAACCACCTGTACGTGGTGGCAGTGGCTCCGCCAGGATTCTATTTCATAGTACGCACAGATAATAATGTTCCTACCTATTTGAAATGACGTCTACGCCCTCCGAGTCGCGCCGAACTCCCGCAGAATGACCTCAGAATTGATAGGAATATAATGATAATTGTTCATCAGGGCAAATCCACTCAGTCTTTTGTCTGTCACGGTGCTCCGGAGGTACGTGTATGTTTTCATGGCGGGCAGACACGATGCGATTTTTTTTTCAATTGTTGTACTCCGCTCCAGCTCAAACTGTACGATTCCATTGCAGAGCCCGAATGTGCGCACAAATCATGTTCTCACACTATACGGCCTGATGCTCTGACTCGATCTGACTGCTCAAACTGTACGTTCATACACGACACGTCGGGGTCTTGTTTCCGGAAATGCAACTTACAAATTAAAAGAAGACGAACCCGGAAGTGGATAGACACTCGCAAATCTCAGCAAAAAGAGCTTTAAAAAAGAAAAGAGACTTGGCCATAGACGCACAAATCAAAAATTGGCTCCAAATGGGTCAAAAATTGCAGTGTATGACCGCCTTTAAAGGGGACATATTATGAAAAATCCACTTTTGCATCCTTGGGTGTTCACCGGCACACAAAATGTGAAATAAAACCATCCAGTCGTTTGTTTGTGGTCTGTGTAAGTCTTACAACACAGAGAAAATTGCTCCGTTTCAAATTTTCAGAGTTTGTGACGTCACAAGGGTAGAAAAAACACTCCCCTCCGCTGATAACTCCACCCAGGGACTCCACCTCCAACCTGATCTATCTATTGTGACACAATTGATGCAGCGGTTGAACAAAACAAATGATTATTATCACCATTTAAGGTGATAAATTCCGTAATTATTTACAGAATTTTATTTCTGTAAATAATTATTTCTGTAATTACAAAAGCAGAGGAGGAGGAGAAAGTGAGTGTTTGCATAGCCGGATGACAGGGTAGAGAGAGAGCTGATCACTCCTCCCAGCACTTATCATTAACAGCGCCACTTTTACGGTGTAAATGATCAACTTACGCCGTTACTAAAGGATGAGTTCACTCAGAATGTAGGCTTATTCAAGAAGTTAACCGCTTAAATTTTGTCCTGGTGTAAAGTCATAATTTCAGCTGTTCTCTGATTTAGTCACACAACAGTTGTTCTGTATTGATGAAGTCCATGCTGAGATGGGAATGTATATAAAAAAATAAATACAACAACCCTCTTCCGTGACGCGCCTGAACCCTGAAAGAGTAAAGCAATATATTTTATAGCTGAAGAAGAGGAGGGAGGGTGTGAAGGGAGGAAGGATTTTGATGGAAAATTACTGCTTCTACAGAGCTCTGCTTATCAGAGTTTTTTTATGAGACCTTGAGCAGAGACTGTTTTTTGCTGGCACTGTGAATACAGCGCAATCTGTCTGTACCGCGAGAAATCTAATCTAACATGACTCAGCAAAGGAGCAACGTCTGTTCAAAAGTACAACGAATAATGCAGTCATCGTGTATAAACACATGAAAAATTGTACACACGAACACACATTTGATGATATGATGAATAATATAATAATTGCCGTAACACTGGCAAGATGCAGCTGCAGCCACGTCACTGTAGCGGAGCGGTAGGGAGAGGCTGCTACCTCGGCTCTACACTCCTAGGGACACGCCCCCAAAACAGAGCACTCTCACAGAACTCGTTTTTACAAGGTTTTAAACCTCTTCTGTTGCGTATTTCACGTTATGTTTTGACCAAACAGCACTGATTTGTCATTTATACCACAGGGAACAGTTTTAAAAGGTGAACATTTTTCATAATATGTCCCCTTTAACAGCTGAATGAATGCTCAGCACTGGCAGTGAACACAGGCATTGTTAGGAGAACCTTTCCTACAGAATGCACATTGGGATAAAAGTCTCTTTAAAGCATTTATTTTATTTTATTTTTCCACACCTTCAGTGCGTACAGGGTTCCGTAAAGCTGTTGCGGCTACATAATTAGTGATGTTCCTTGTAGTTCCTGTGGAGTCGTCTAGTTTTACCTCTACAAGCCCATTATTTCTCTACAGCGCCCAAGGGTTGAGGTTTAAATGCACTGCAAAGCTCACCTTTGGTGATTCAATCTGAGTTACTGGCATGTTTTATCGCTCAGCAATAATTCATATACAACTTGACCCCTTTTAAAGTAAATGGCCATTAAACATACAAATTACTGATGCATCAATAGCCTTTAACGGCACTCATTAGATGCTCTGGCCCTTCTGTGGTTCCACAGAGCAAAAAACAACAACCAGTTATTTACTGACCTGCAGACATTTTTGATGTGCCACACATCATTAATGTGGTGCATAATATGTGAAAGTGCCTCGAAAATGGAATAAAGAATAAATAAAAAAAAGAAACTCCTTTAGCTAAAAGTATTTCCCTGACTGTTTCATTGAGATTAAAATCTCTGAGAATTATGGATAATGTTAAAATGTGGAACCCATAATGTTTAGAGAACAGCTGATTATCTGTCATATTTGTTCAGTTGGGAGAGGAGAGTCTGCTGAACTGGTTCTTTGATAGCTGTAGGCTAGAACAAATAATATAGAAGCTTGCCAAGCTTGCATCGTCTACCTACTCCGGCTCCAGCTGGCTTTTGATATCCGAGCAAAACTGTTGATGTCAAGAGACGATAAAAACAAATTTCATGTCCTCCTCCTGCACCTGCCTCATTTCTTGGTGAATTGGTGTGTGTGTACACGTGTGCAATTAAGAAATATTTATCTGCATACATGCACGGCACGTTGCAAGAACTCTCAGGTTTGAATTAATTGAAACTACTGTAACTCAACTGGTTTTAACATTTAGGCCCTCCATCTTTCAGACTGCACCAACGAAAACTCCGGGAGATATTTTCAGTTTTTTGGGGTTTTACAGAAAAATACAAGATGCCTTTGATTTTCAAAATTTCCTAAATTCCTCATCACTTCCCATTTTTCCGTTTCCATTTCATCATCTTCCTCTGTTTAGATGACTTTACTTGCTGTTAAACTTCCTATTTACCAAACATGTTAAATAGTCAACTCCTGTTATTATTTCACATTTAATATGCTTCAGATAAATTACGCAAACAGGATGGTTATGCTATTGAAAATGTGTGATATTGTGTGAAATTTGTGAAACATAATTACCGCCATCCGGCGAATCACGCTCGAGTTTTGCATGAAACCCTGCAGTCGTGCGATTGAAGATGTTTCTGCCATGATGTCACCAGGTAAAATGGTCACCCATTCAAACTAATACACCTTCAGCTAAACCTGTTGTTGTACCAGAGCCTTTTCAGATTTGAATGCAGCTATAACAATCTGAACTGCTTGTTCATCACAACACATTAAAGCTGAGATCCGGAGTTTCAGAGAAACGTCTTGATGCCCCGCCCTCAACAGCTCCACTTCCTCCCACTGCCTCCCACTCAGAAGCCACGCCTCTACTTTTCTGCATGCACATCACAGAACATAACAAGGTCGCATCGGGTCGCATTGATATAGGTCTGTGGGTCAGGTACGAGCCAAAATCATATTTACCTGTTTGCTGTTGTGACGTGCGGCCTTGTTTCCGTGCACAGTTCCGCATTCACTTTGATTGACAATCTCAAAAACAGGAAGTCGAAGCCTATTGGCTGGGCGCACTCGGCGATCGTTTCCATTTGTATAGGGGTCTATAGGACGAAGGAGGGACTTATATACATTAACGTATATAAATGACCACCGGCAGTAGACCATAGTAAAAGACTAGTTAGTAGGGCTGGATGATTTTGCCTAAAAGATTTTTTTTTAAGAAAAATTCAAGTTTCGATTCAGTTTTCGATTTTTTTTTTTTTTAATACACTTAAAAATGACTGATTAAGAAGTCAGATAACAAAATATTCTATAACATATAACATTACAATTAAAAAAATAATAATAAAGTTTTTTTTGGTTTTGTAAACTTGAATCTGTGTTTTCATCTGCAAATTCGATTAATCGATTGAATTTTGCTCAGCCCTACGAGTTAAATATTTTAAATAAATCATACATAAACATAGATTTCTCAGAAACTCTGGATATCAGCTTTAAGGACACACTTCAGATGAAGCTCTGCGTTCATTTTCAATCACAAGATAACACAATCACTAGTCGAACCGTAACATGTAGCTTGAGAAATTGGAAAAAATTTTCAGTCGCCTGTACCGGTAAAGGGGCGATAATGTCCCAAAACATGCATGTGACGCATTTCTGTCCATGATGACGGACAATCAGAGGCCCTAAAGATGTCTTCTAACTATAATGGAGACAGACTTGGTGATAACACTTAGTTTGGGGGAGCGTGATGGCCTTTTGCAGGTATAAACACAGAGACCAGGAGAAGGGGGGCTGCTGGTTTTTGTGCGCGAATAAACTCCAGTGCTAAACTTCAAATCTTTGACTTGTCTCCTCTCTATACAAAACCACCACAACAGTATCCACGTCCGTATGGTATTCTTCATAGTTGTTTGTTTGGTGGACTTTGCTTCCAAGAGTCATTGCCCAAATGAATCTTCTGTAATCTCGTTGATTGCGGCATGTGTTAGCAGCCTGTCTTCTATGGATTCCTCGTCCTTGGGGGCTACTGCCTGACGTGTTCCTGCTCATACGTGATTCTACCTTTGTACCACTTCACAAAAGCATGCTACTCATCAGCATTACTGGACTATGGACTCCACCAGACCATAAATCCATCCTAATTTAATGCAGTATTTCTTATGGGCAATTTGCTAAATGTTCATGATGCTCATTGCAGCGAGACAGTATATCCTGACTGATATTAAACACAGTGCATTACGACCCACATTAGTACAGTCTTGTAATGGGACCAGTCCAGTTACCACTACTGTAATACCCTTTATATGATACTGTATAGCTCTAACGACTCTCTTTTCCTCACACATTTGTGCTAATTGCACACTGTGCTCTATATATTTAGCACACTATAACAGTAACTAATGGAAGCCCAGTGTCAAGTGACAATTAGTTTGGGTTAAGCACTTCCTGTCAATAAGCAGTAATGATCAAGCTTGTAATCATTCAAAGTCTACTCTGCAATTCAATCCAGCCAAAGGGACTCACACTTTAATTCGCTGTCGAAAAATTATTTGATTCTGTTTGGTAATTCCCATATTTTTTTTCCTTTTGCTATGACTTGTGACTATTATTTCATTTGTCAAAGGAGTACACGCTGGCTTTCGAATTCAAGTTATTGGTACCTGGTGATATTGCGTTACTCAGTAACCAGAATAAACTGTGTCTGAACCCTGTCGGCTCACGAGAAGAGAAGCCTATGTAATGTACACAAATTAATAATGCATCTCTTTAGCGTAATTAAAGCAGAACCCGGAGCACGTTTGCTAAAATCAGACTCTGAAAGTGTTTCCGCTGTATTTAATGTTGATCTGCTCTGTTCACTGCACACTAGTACTCTCTAACTGCCATTTATAAAACAATCAAGCTATTCCCCATTGTTAATTGCTTCATTTGTTAATGACGTGTACAGACTTGCTGCTTTGTCGAGCTGAGACTTCCTGCTTGAAAGAGAAAAAGACACAAACTAGCAAGCTAATGAGCAACTATGACAAAGCACAAAAAAAAAAAAAAACAGCCAAGGTGGAAGTAATGCCAAAAAGCAGCTGGAGTGATGAGAGAAGGAGGCGGGCTGTTTGGAGGACAGGGGGATTATAATAATGGAAAAGCAACAGCTGCTCAGCTGTGGTTAGCAGCTGTATCCACTGAAGCCTGAGCCTGAACCAGAGCCTCCGTCCATATCAGCATGACGGCAAAGGTATCTGCCGGCCGGAGACGGAGCTGCATACAAATGTGGCTTTGCAGAGCAAGATTAATTAACTAATTTAAAGTTGATATCTGGAGGATGAAAAGAAAGAGAAAATGAAAAAGCAAACGTCTCGATAGCCCTCCCTAAACAGCTCCACTTCCTCCCCCTGCCTCTGCCAACCTACCAGAAGCCACGCCTCCAGTTTTGTGCCCGCGCATTGCGGAACATGACAACAACGTTTAGCACATCAACACACCTGTACTATTGTTTTTTACTAATAAAACACTTATGGTAGTTTGATTAAAACATGTTTATTACCTGTCCATGAGAAATGTCGCCAAATCCTGATCTGTTAGGAATCGTTTTATTTTTTTTTTTTTTTTTTTTTTTTTTTTTTTTTTTTTTTTTTTTTTTTACCTTGTTTGCACATGCTGTTGAAGGTTAACACTACAAGAAGTGCAATCTTTTAACAGCAATGCATATTTTATTATTGCAATTAAATAAATGAATTTATTTCATTGCATAATTGTGACCATCACCAGCCCTCCCTAGGGAAGGGTAAATACTTTATTAAAGGGAGGATGTAAAAGAGAGAGGGCAGTGTTACACCAGGGTGAGGGGGGTGGGGGGGGGGAGTTAACAGGGAGGAGGGATACAAGATAGGAAAACGAATGGGTGGGGAATAATCAATAAGTTTCAAGTGATGTGATGTGAAATTGTGGTTGTGTATATTGTGCTTATTGTTGTGTTATCAAGCCAGTCTGGTGACCAGTGTGCGGCTTAGGAATAATGATGGTGGCTGTGAGCAGAGGAGGAAGTGAGTGGAAGTTACATAAAACAGGTATTTGGGAACAACGTGTCTATGGTTGAGCCCAGTATGAGTGTTATCCCACAGCCCGAGGCCAGTGCGTCCATGACAAATGTGATTCCAAGAGCCGCTACTGCAAAACCCATAAGCCGCCCCCGGGCCCGAAGAAGCAGTCGGGCCAGCAGAAAGAGCGAGAGATCTAGGGGCCCCCGGCGACCACCCCACGGCCAAGCAGCCCCCCGAACGCCCCCAAGGTCCCAAGCCGAGAGGCTGCCATTGCCCCCCCCATACACACCCGAAAAGCCCCCAAGGAGCCAAGGACCCAGCGCACCACGCCACCGACTCCAACCCCCAACCCCCAGGCCCCCCAGCCCCCCACCCCCCCACCACCACCCACACCCCCGCGCCCAGCCCCCCGAGGGGAGGGCCCAGAGAGCCCCCCGCCCGAGACCCCAGCGGAGGAGCCAAAGCCCACGCCCAGCAGACGACCAGAGCCACGCCGAACGGGCAGCCGGCGGGCCCCCGCCGGTGAGCCCAGAGCCAGCAAGGACCCGACCCCAGGCCAGGAGGACCCGGAATGGATGCAGCACCAGGAGCAGCCCGCCCAGGGCGAACGACCACACCCCAAGCCGCATAAGGCACCAGGGGGCCGCTGGGAGTCCCCCCGCCGGTCCCGAGGCACCCCAACCTAGCCCCCCCGGGCGCCCCAGATGCCGATGCCGCCCGCGCCACGAGCTTCAGTTCTTTAAAGCCAGGGCCCCCTCCAGAGGCCAAGCCAGACCGCCCCGCCGGGATGTGGCCCCCTAATTTAACCCCGACACTCTGCCTCACGGGGGACTGCCCAAACAGGGGCCGCACCAGAAGGTATGCAAGGGCGCGGCACGCGCCACCCGCCCCAGAAGACCCCCGCCAGGACCGGCCCGGCCAGCCGGCCAAGCACCCCGGGCCCCAGGAGCACCCCCAGGGACCAGGACCCCCCAAGGGCAAGCCCCCGGGCCAAGCCCCCCGGGACGCGCCCCCCACCCCAGCCCAGGTCCCGGCCACAGCCCAGCAGGACCGCACAGCCCCAGACGGCACAAGGCCAGCAGCCCAGGGCCCGCCGCCCCCCGGACAGCGCAAGTCACAGGGCAGCGCCCCCCGCCGGCCCGCGAGCAACCGGCGACCCCCACCGCGGGGACGGAGGCACCCCAACGGCACACATCCAGCGCGGGACAGCAGCCCCCAGCCAAAGATGCCCCGGACCCACCCACCAGTCCGCAGATGGCAGGACATACCCACCAGGCGGCCGAAAGCAACCTCAACCATCGGAACAGCTAACGCCGCCCCCCCAGTAAACAGCATCATCCCGAGGCGCCAAACAACCCTGCCCCAACCCCGGTGAGGACACCAGCACCCCCCCAGCACACCCACCCCCCAAACCGGCGAGGCAGGCCGCCCCGGGCCCGCACACCGCGGGGCCCGCCCCCAAGGCCACCAGGAGACAAAGCAAGCACCAAGCCACACCCAAGGGGGAGAGGCACCCCCGCGCCCCACCCGGCCGACACAGCCCGGAAAGACCCCGCAAGGAGAGACCCCGGCAAAGCCCCCCCGAGACCCACCGCCACGCCCGACCGCACCATCTTGATGTGCTTTTACTCTATGCAGTGGCCCAGCCACCAACAGAGGGGCCAGGCCCCCACCGGAGAGGCCCAAATATGTGTGCCAACCCACCACCCTGTTATGGTGCCTCTCCATTCCCCAATGGAGAGGCACTTCCCGATCCCCTGTGTGAATGTGTGTGTTTGGTGGATGTATGGGGTGTAATTAGAAGAAGGGGGATGGAGGGGAGCGGTGCTCCCCCTCCAGCCTCTGTGGATTTATGTGTATGTGGTGTAATAGGCCGGAGGGTGTAAATGATGATACACCCTCCGGGGGGTGACATGTTGAGATGCGATTAAAATTGGAGGGATTAGTAGGGCAACTAGAGGTGGGAGGGCCGCCCCCATGCCACTACATAGTAACACAGGTGGCGGCCTCCTCCACCCCCAGCCCCACCATCCAGCCCCCCAAGGGTTGGGTATTGGTGTGTGGTGCATTTTCTGAGTGAGCCAGACCAGCTGGGAGTGGGGTGAAGTGAACATGTAGGAGGCCTGTCCAGTGTGAGCCGGGCCCGTCCGCGTGGCGGGCCACGCGAGAGGGTAGATGGTGCAGACGGGCAAGTGGCACTGCGGGCCCCGGAACAGCACAGCCGGAGACCCCCCCCCACGGCACCCCCCCAGACCGCGCCGGCCCCGCGGAGCACGGCGACACCCCCCACCCCCGGGCACAGCCAGGCACCAACAGTTAGGAATCGTTTTAAAAGCCGTAAGTCCCTCCACCTTTGAAAAGCAGCTCCGAGATAAATTCTGTTGCGGTCACAAAGACGTTTAGCCGCAAACTTTGAACTCGGACTTTGCTTTTGTTTTTTAGTAGAAGCTTTGGAGTTTCGGAGCGCTCCTCCATGATGCTACGCTGCTCAGAGTGATACATGTTGTATTTCATAATATTCTGTCTGCATTCCTCAGAAGCATTTATTTCAATCGGCCAATCCTGATTGGCCGGTGAAGCGTGTCCGTCCGCTAGGGGGAGACCCACTTCCTATAAAAGGAAGTCGAAGCCTATTGGCTGAACGATCACGGCACGATTTGCAATTTGTATAGAGGTCTATAGGTCGAAGGCGGGACTTATATACATTGATGTATATGAATCACCACCAGCAGTAGACCATAGTAAAAGACTAGTTTTGCATTTCAAAAGAATCGTACATAAACATAGATTTCTCAGAAATTCTGGATATCAGCTTTAAGCTTAGAATCACTTCTTTAAAAAAAATAAAATAAAAAAAACAATAAAGAGAATGAGGAGAGAGCACTAAGCAGGCACATGGAGAGTTATTACCAAGCAGGCTCTGGAGGTGCTTTAGGATCCCCAGTAGATTTCAAAACAAAAACAAACAAACTAAAGAAACCTAAAGACCTAGGGCCTCTTTTATCAACCATATGTACGATCAAATTCAAACAAGCTTAGTATTTATCAATTCTGACATGAGTGTACGCTACGATCAGATCTCACCTCAAATCTGAGTGTGTGCATTTGTGGTACAACACAGCAAAATCCCAAAATAAAATATTCAACAAACCTCAGCCGTCATTTAAGCATAAGCAGACACACATTCAGAACAGATCAAAACAGATTATAAAAAATAATGAAAATAAATAAATAAAATTTAAAAAACAAGACCACTACTGATGCCACATTTTGGGTTACTTGATTAACCCGCAAGTAAGTCTTGCTTCCGTCCGAGCAGGAGTATGCTGGTTCAACCAGTGCGCGCACACAGAAGTTCAACGCCGCTTAGTGCACACAGGGGGGCAGACTTCCCCTGCTCGGTAACCGATCCTTCATAGAGCATTTTTTATGAGCTCCTTTAATTCCAGTTCCAAAAAGCACATCTTTGTTTTGCTCTTCCTCAGATATAAGGAGTTCCATTCTTTTCTTGCCAGTGTTTGTTTTACCTCAGTGGGCGGGGCCCCCGAACCAGGAATATTTAAGGGTATGTTAATGACAATCAAATTCAGCCGCCGCATTTATCAACACCCGATCATTTGTACGCTGGGATTGATCAGATATGAATGTTTCATGAATCACACGTTGGTCCTCTCAGATACAACCAAATGTGCACTCAAAATTGCAGCCGTTTTTACGCAAAATTGATAAATGAGAGCCCTAGTGTGTATGCTAACACACTAGATACATTATCATTAATAGAGCACAGCGTCAGTTTTAAACACATTCCCTGAATGTTTAAAAAGTGTTTCAGAAATTCTGATGAACATCCGAATGTCACACACCAGATAGCACAGTTATTTAGCATTAGCAATCATTTTTTTCAATTCCAAATGCTTAATTTTAAATCCAAGTTCTAAATTCTGAATTTATAAATTCCAATTTGCAAAATCTGAATTTGAAATTTAGAATGGTGAATAATATTATATTACAATAAAATTACAATAACAACTAAAAAGGTGTAGTTTTGGAATCAGTATTAGTCAAAATCTAAAATTAGCTTGGCATAAGATGGTATATGTTTAAATTTCTCTGTTAGTATCCAAAACATTTCTCTCTAACCAAACAGTAAAAATCTTGTGATTTGACATAACCAATCATACTTTTGACCTCGGGTCATATTCATCATCATTGGACAGTGCCTCTACAGGACAAATGTGTCACTACATCAACACCAACAAGTTTACTGACCCATTATTTGCAATATTTTATTCAGTACAAACTTACTGTTATTCAAAGTACAAACTTTTATCATCATATTTCGGAATCGTAAACTGATTCCCTTGTGGGTTTTTGCCTTTGTTCAGGGTGATTTTGGCTTATACAGTCTTTACTTTTGCAGTTTCTCTATTAATAACAGTAGCAATATATTACATTTTCTTAGATGATTTTTACCTCACTCCTTTGACAGTCCCTCCTACACCAATGTTATAACAGGCAGCACTGCAATAAAAAAGTTTGACATTCAAGAAATGTGTGTTTTTACTTTTAAAGCAGAGCCAAAGTATTGAGTTACCTCTGCTAAGGGCATTTTTCTCATCTCTGTGTGGTACAAAAGAGAGAATATAAAGCCATCTGACATTGTGCTAGGGACATTTTCTGAAGTGGAATTCAACAGCTCGAGAATAACTTTTTATGTGCTAGATGTGGCCACTGGAATCATTTAGTTTAGTAGATGAAGGTTTCATTGAGTCATTGACTAGTATCTATGAAATATATTCATACTTTGCACAATATGATGGAGGATAGAAGAGAAGCTAGAAAGAAACAGGGGTAACACTTTAATTTAGGGAACACCTATTAACCATTAATTAGTTGCTTATTAGCATAAAAATAGTAACATATTCACTCTTAATTAGTCATTATTAAGTATTTATTAATGCCTTATTCTGCATGGCCTTATTATACAACCAGTAAGCCATTAACTACGAGTTTTCCCTCAATAACCTCAGAATTATTACTAATTATTAGTATGGAAGTTGTTGTATATGAATTATAATCTCAATATGTTACGGTTAGGATTAGGGTTAACGTTAACCGTAATCCTAACCCTAACCCTGTTTGGACTGCGAGACTGCCATTAAGTGTATAATAAGGCATTCATAAGTACTTAATGATAAGTAACTAAGAGCCAATATGTTACTAATGCTAATAAGCAACTAAATAATGGTTAATAGGTGTTCCCTAAACTAAAGTGTGACCGAAACAGGACATTTTGTTGTTGAGATTCATCAATGGTGAAGAGGGATTGACATTGGAGATGGGTGATATTATTGGCGTACCGATATTTACGGCTGATATTTGCGATAAAGTGTAATATCGGTTGACACTGGTGTCTGTTTTCCCAAGTAGAAAACTGATATTTGCTTGAGCTTTGTGTGACTGACTATACTTTGTTTATGGTGTTTCATTGCTATCTAGTAGTGGAAAGTCCCGGGAAACCAGAAGTCCCGGATTGTGTTCTGGCGCAAAAAATGGCTTGTTAACCGGTGTTGTAAGTGTATTCAGTGGGTAGGCAGTGTTTTTGATGTATTTCAGTCATTTTACACAATGACATTGTTGTTTTCCTGTTTTGTAACGACAGTTGATGAATCAATTTATATTCCTACGATTCAACCACCGATATATCGATCTGTGCTTGGCAAGTTGGCCTTCCTGATGACACTAATCAATCTAAAATCATTTTAAAAAGTACTCAATCAATTGTATCAATACAAGGAAATAACAGATTTGATTTAGGCACTGCAGCCCTTATATGGATGTGTTTTAAAAGGGCTTTTAATATTAAATATGTTACGGCCAACTCTGTCGGCTTTCTGTGACGTCATTGCCACGTGCCAGCAGACAAGCCCATAGCGAAGAAGCAAAGAGAACGAGAAATTGGTCAATAATCCACCTTTGAGGTCCAGTGTGTGGAAACACTTTGGTTTTTGCACAGACACAGAAATATTCTAAAGGAGTCGCTCACTGTGTCCACCGTCGATCACCAGGCCCTTCTGGCAGCGTTCACTGCAGCAGCAGCAACACATGTAGCGTTAGCTTAATTAGCGGTAGCTATGCAGAAAATCTCAGGCTTCCGCTTTCAAGTAAAAACAAAAAGTAGCTGATTTAACCACTGCTCATTGAACCTGAACATAACATGTTTGCAGTTCATTTTTTACATTAATATGATATCATTTCTATGTTTAGAAAACAAGCAGAAGAGATGTATTTTTAGTGAAAACGTACAAGAAATGGGAATCTAGGAACGCTCGCCTGCACTGTCCAGTATTCAAGTGATTATTTCACTCACACTGGTTGAATTATTTTGTCTAATAAGTTACTGAATCGATTTTAAGTCACTGAATCATTTTGGATTGAATTGTTTTGAGTTGAATCGGCAACAAGGAAATTGAATCTTTGTTAAAGTGAATTGTTACACCTCTAATATTTAATTATTCGCACGGGATTAGTTTTACTTAGGCACAACATGCAATTTGTAATGATTGCGTAGAATGTCTGTGACGTTAATCCCATGTGAGTTGGCCATGTCAGTAATTTGTAAAGTAAAAATTCCCCCGCAAATTACCTTCTATATTTTTGCTGAACTCCGAAGTCCTGTGATTATTCTAATCCAATCCAATTACGCCACTGTGATTTGGACAGAAACGGGCGGGATCTGATGCGTGATTATGATTACGCATTGTTTTGTTTCCATGGACGCATGTTTATTTATTTGCTATTCATTTTAAGGTTTCTTCTCATGTCCAGTGCCTACTTTTCTTCTGCCCGCCATGTTGAAAACAATGTGAGCGAATGTTACGCAATATGCAGCGCGTTGACATCATGTCCGGGAGATGTCCGTAAATTTTGGCAACGTCTCAAGCGTTGGTTATCCTGTGCGAATGCGCCACATAAAAAGCAGACGTTGGGGGGTCATTTATTTATTACATGGGGTCCCCAATACTTATCCCATGCGAATGAGGCTTAACACTATGTTAATAGTAGGGGTGAGAACCTCTGGGTACCTCACGATACGATACGCGATGCAAAGCTCACGATAACGATTATCTCACGATATGACGATACTGCGGTTATCGATAAAAGACAATGAATTGAAAAAGTGTCTATGAACAGTGACGCTATTTTAGTGCAACATTTCTGTAAATAAGTGTCAACATACCAATGTAAACCAATAAGTATCTCGAATAGTGCTTTCTGTAAACAAACAAATAGGGTCTTTCTCACCAGTGACACCATTATAGTGCAATATTCAAGTAAACAATATATTGGTTCCTTCAACAAACAGTGACTACATTTCTATGAAGATCTACCTGCATGTTTTAGTGAAAAAGTTTAAAAAAAATAAATAATCGATGCTTAGCGGGAGCACATCGATAATCAATCTTGCGGAAAAATATTACGATATATCGACGTATCGAGATATCGTCACACTTCTTGTTAATAGCATGCAACTACATGTGGGCTACATACAGTACTATATACAATATAGGACAATATCGGCACATCAGATATTGGCAAACATCTTGACATTGACATTGCAAACACTAAACTTCCCTCACACAGGTGGTATGTCACTGTTTTGCTTGGCTCCATAAGTAGCTCTAGTTTTTCAAATTCCTTATTTTCTGACCACTTTAAGGGTAGAAGGAAAGGAGTTCTTTCTTGTTACTAACGTTTCAACTCACTGTCTTTCTTCTCATAATGAAGGCTTTCAAACAGGCAGGTGGCAGCTTCTGTTAGTCAGAACAAACATCCCCCCTTTCATTCCATCATCCTGCATCAAAGCAACTTCATAGTAACATCATCCGTGTTTCAGTAAATCAAAGGCATCCTTCTGAGTCTTCCCAACATGCTGCGAACATATGATAGCAATTTGCCTACAAGATTAAAGACACGTTTGATTCAGGGATTATCATGGTTGTGTTATGTCGTCCTTGAAGTCTGAAGACTTGGTAAAAGGAAGGTGCATCAATCACTTCATTAAGTTTTGGACTCATCTAGATTCCTCTTTCACTTTGCACTTTGAATAAAAGTGTAAATAAAGGATGAATGAGAGGCTGTGCCCGGCATGATTAACAAAAATAATTTTTTTTTTTCTCTCACTCCAGTTCTAAAATGCTGTAGTTTGATTTTTTTTTTTTTTTTTTTGTTTTGTTTTGTTTGTTTTTTGTGGGGGGTTTTTTCCCAATTGAGTGGATTATATATTGTGCACCCCTTCTACAGAAAATCATAGGACTTGCAGTACTGCAGGCCTTTAGGACTGTATTCAAAACACTCTGCTTTAGCCCATCTTACCTCCTCAGATTCCATAGATTTGGTTCTGGCTCACAGCTCCTCTGGAGCTTTTTGATCATTTATTACAATTTTATGACTTTTTTTTTTTGAAGGTGGGTATTTCTGAGGTTTTGCATCACCTATTTTCTCCCTTTGAGGTAGCACTACTAGACTATATGAAGCAACACTCACATGATTATTATTATTACTCAAAATATTGATTTATTCTGATATTTTTCTCAATGAAGTTTAACCATAAATAAAATTCTGGGTCACAGTCAGGTACTTTTATTAACAGCAAACGGCACAATATTAACTTGTCGCACCACTTTCAGCTCTTTCTCACATAAGGGACAGCACTTGTGAGTGAGTTATTTAGTGTGGCTTGTTTTTGTCTGCAGTTACTGTATCTCAGTGCAAGAGAGGCAGTGCAAAGAGAAGTTTGTGTGTGAGAAAAGGATGAAATAGGGAAAGTAATGACTGTTATTTTTGTTCAAAAAATGCTTAAAATAAGACTAAATCATTTGTCACTTTTGTGTTTCAAAAATAAGAGCAGTTTAGGTTTCAATAACATATCTACAGATCAGCTGAAAATAAAGACCAGGCGGTTAAAAAAACACCAAAAAAAAAAAAAAAGTTCCATTAAATAATCTCGTAGAATACTAAATACATCAAATGTGTAACATTTTTATTGTGGTATATTTTATTCTCAAAGTTAAAGTTACAATAAGTGTTATTCAGTATGAAACTCAATATGTATTGCTAATTGACATGTTTTTTTTATTATAAGCCATTATTTTATTTCAATAATAATTTCAATATTTTTTAGTTGAAACCTGGTAATTGACTTTAAAAAGGTAGGGCTTTTAATAGGGCTGTCACTTTAACGCGTTAATTGCGATTAACTAATTACAGGAAAAAAATAACGTGCTAAAAACAATAATGCCTTTAATTGCTTTTTTTTTTTTTCCAAACAGCGTGGAACCTTTCTCATTTCAAGAGATCCCGGTATACCCATAATACTGATGCACAGACTACAATTACAAGACGGGAGATTGCGTAGCTGCTCAGCTTCTACTTTTGCGTTCATTTTGGCTTTTAAAAACACCGGATGGAAAACTAACTAAACTAAGCCTAGTTGTGTGCGAATTGTGCAAGAAAGAGTTTGCCTTTTCACCGGAGCTTTGCAACTTTCGGTACCACCTCAATGTAGCGGCTAGCACGAACAGCTAGCATGGACAGCTAGCGTAAACACTCGGACAGTGCTAACTGCTACATGCTGCAAGCCCTCCATGACTGAGAAATGAACAATCTCACTGGATAAATATTATTATCTGAAGGAGAGAAAAAAGCAACAATTTCGGTGTCAGAAAAGTGTTCTTACGGTTTATAATGTGCTAACTTATAGCTCGACATATGATGTTTTATTTCATTTGTATTTTCTATTATTTGGAGATTGACAAAAGTACACATCACTATGACGCTTCGCCCTTGGGACAATAGTCTCACACACAGATAAATGTAAATGGATCATACCTGTCAAGTATTGCGTTTTGGCCGCCATCGTCTCGCATTAGTATTTTCCCGTAAATATTTGAATGTAATAATAAACAAAAGATGCCTTACTAAACTGAACGCTGTCACTAGCCTCGCGAGAACTGAAACCTGAAATGGCCTGAGTGGCAGTTCTTGTGAGATTATAATCGTGCCGACAACGGCAAACAAACCCGAAAACAACTCAGAAGAGAGATAAATGAATGAAGACGTTCCGGCGGAAAAAAAACAAAGAACTCTTGTCAATACGTTGTGAAATGTAACAGAGTTTATCTTCCTAAAGAGCATCAGGATGGGACACAGTTACATGTTCTATAAGATTAGTAACTGAGATTTTAACGTCTCCTACAGCGGAAGGAACGACTTAAGGCACCATGAAAAATCAGCCAATCACAAGCCCTACAAATATATTGTACACTGCTTTTAAAAAAAGTGTTAAAGGATGTAAAGTAACAGTAAATATGCAACGTGTTGACTTGTATATAAACTGTAAGTATATTAAATAAACAAATGTGCTTCATATATACATTTTTGTTTTAATTTAGGCTGGATTATAATTTAAGAATTAGGGCTGAGCGATATATCGAGATTCAAGATATATTGAGTTTTCTATTTTGGCGATATAGAAAACTATATTATCGCATATATCGATATATATCGTATTTTATATAAAGATACTTGTTTTAGGAGTGGCTGCTTTTACTTCTCAGAACAGAATACAAAGCACAGTTAGATGGAATAATGAGTGCGCCCTAACCCAGACCTTCCCCTAAACAAGCCACACTACAGAACTCACTCACATGTGCTGTCCCTTACTGGAGAAAAAAGCCAAATGTGGCACATATTGTGCAGCTGTTTGTTAATAAATGAGGCTGTGTAGAATTTTGCATCAGCAAATTTAACCCATAATTGTCTTTCTGGTCAGACTTCATTTGAAATAAAATCGTATAATATATCGTATATCACCGTTTTGAGAAAATATATTGAGATATGAGTTTTGGTCCATATCACCCAGCCCTAGTAGGAATGTTCACAGGACTTCAATGTTAATAAAGGTCGGCCTACCAGATTATAATCACATAATTGTGTTTAGTAAGTGGTTGACAAGTGTGTATTTTAGAATTCTTGTCTTAAAATATAAGGGATACTGGAGCTCGTAGCGGGTGCCAAAAAATGTCCCTTATTTTCAAATCCAGAACTTGACAGGTATGAAATGACTACGCCTGCATCTGTTCAAGTCTGTTAAAAACAAACAATGAATGACTTTATAAAGCCAATTTGTTTTATATCAACAGGGTGTTTTTCTGCTCTGTTTTAGGTGCGATTTAAAAAGAGCGTGATTGATTAATTACACGTTTTTTTTAAAATCTCTTGACAGCACTACATTTTGATAAATAAAATGGTATTGATGAAAATGCAGGGACACGTAGAAACTTTAGAAAATTAGAGTAATCAAGTAGGAGCCAATGTAAACACTAAAAAAGCCCACAAGGCTTGTTTCAACTCTGCAGGGTGAGTTATTTACTGCGAGTGTTTTTAGAGAAGGCAGGCGGCGTGCACGGCTGGTGCTTTGTTACTCTGGGACTCACATTAGTGAAGCCTGAGATTCTGTCATGCCTCCTGTTTATCTGCTCGCCTTGGAGAGTTAGAATACAAGTTGAAGTGAGGTCATGAACCCCATCAGCCTTCCCCTTGAAGATGAGAACTGATTACTTAAGGTCGGGGTGAGTTGGGTTCCCAGTCCCTGTGCTCCAGTTGAACCCCATTGCTTCGTCACTGGTCGGCTCGACCAATCGCTGAACAGAGTCGTGGGCCAAAAGACAGGTCTGAATTGTTCCCCTTCATTGATCGCCCCGCCCTACATCACAGCGTTTACACTCTTCTGATGTTTTTTCATGACGAACGTCCTAAACTCCCTCAGGCATCTTTGTAAAACCCCTCCTCTTCTTTGTCATGTTGTTCGCCATCATTCATCCAGCTCATCATTCTCATCGCTCTTCTTTGTCTCTAGTCATTTTCTCCTTATCGCCCTCTATCTTATCTCTCTCTCTCTTTATCCTTCTCTCGCCCTCCCCCACTTATCTCTTCTTTAGTCTCAAAGGCCTCTTGCTCCCAGCAGTGGATTATCATACATCTAAGGAACTGGGCTCTTTTAGTCTAGTTGGTCTAATTAGTTGGAGGGAAAGTTGGTCCAGATCCTCAACGGACAAAATGATCCTCTTAAATCTGTGAGGAGGAGGAATATATATATATTTGCATGAATAAATGATTCGTGACTGGGAATACATACTGACAATGTCTTTTGGTGACAATGCTTTGCGTTTGTTGTGCAACCAAAATAGACTTTTGTTATAGATGTGCGGTATAATTCAAGAAAAGCGTTGGAGGAATCATTGTACTAACGTCATCAGCCTTAAACATTTTTCTCTTTGTTTGAAAGCAGCCATTTTGATCAGAGTCCAACAATTGTTCACATTTTTTGACTGAATGCCATGAAGCAAAGAGGAAACTCCAGAGATTAAAAATATAAATATATATATATGTATATATATACTGTATGTACAATTACATTTAGCAGATGCTTTCATCCAAACCGACGTACAACATTAGCAGTTAGGGTTAAAGCAGAACTAAGTAACTTTTTCACCTTAATAAATCCTTCTTGTAATCCTTGTGAGGGTAATACAAGTGTTTATGGGGTGATTGGGTTTTTTTTCATCCCCCACTGCTTTCTCTGGCCAGAAGACAGCACTTGCAACTTTCCCTGCCTCTGACCCGGTGGCAAGACGTACTGCTTTACTGCAGCACAATACAAACTAATGCTAGATTATGACCAGCCCCGTGGCTGCACACGGTTGTCTACAAATTCCTTTTTCTCAAACTTCTATCAGGGCGGAGCCAACAAAAAAAAAAGGCAGACAAGACCTTTTGTCTGAGGAACGGAGCAACTCCAAGCAGTGACAGCTCAGCAGCAACACATAGCAATCACACACACACTCGTCACGGCAACAGGCACGCACACACACTTGCAACCCAGTGCTCCATCAGGCAGCACACACACAAATATCCATCCATCCAACTATTCATCCATTTTCTGAGCCGCTTTGTCAGCACACAAACAAACACATGTCCACACTCCCTTCCGTATTACTCCCACATCATTCATTTATTTTACTTGTCTCTCTTCCTAATACTGTTCACATGGTCACATGGGACTATATGTGTGAAAGCACCCTTAGTGTCACTGTTGTATTAGGATTTTTCTGTGATCGGTGGCTACCGTCTTGGGGGAGCAAAGGTGCACATGTTGCTGTGGGGTGGGGCAGGCGGCAGGGGGGGGGCGGAGTGCTTACGACAGTGACATAACCAAAAGGGACCTTTAGGGGGAGAGCTAAGCACATGTTACTTAGTTCTGCTTTAAGGGACTTGCTCAACATTCCACATGGCCCTGGTTGGATTCAAACCGGTGATCTTCCCATTACAAGCCCGCTTCCTTAACACCACCACCCTAACAAAAGGCTTGACAAAGAGTTTCGGTTTTGTCTAGATTTGTCAAGTCGGTGACAAAACCCTTGAGAATTGCCTTCAGATAAATATACTGTATTGATCCCCAAGGGGGAGGAATGTTAATATCCGCAGCCTGACACCAACCATCTCCTATGACTGAAAGATAAGCCTTACTGGATTTTATAGATCCATCTTTAAATTAACCAGTAGTTCTGGTTTCAGGACCTACTATCGGTCCCTAAACCACAAACGTCACCCAAATCCATTACATTAATAATTTCTCAAAAAATAGTTGGATTAGGTAAGATGAGATAATAAGAATATGCAGAAATACCTTTATTTTCATGTTTTTTTTAATGTGTTTTTTCAATGTCATATGCTTGGGTTCCAGGTTACCAACTGTCTTTTTTGGGTCTTGTGCTAAAAAGACACAATGGAGTTCCAAGGCAAGGTACAGAATAGTCTGTTGATGGTTAACACACATATAAAAACTTTAGGAAAAAATATTTCAAAAAAAAAACCTCACATTGAATCTTCTTTGCAAGACGAATATAAGCTATGGTAAAATAAAATCTTCCCTTAAACTGCTTTGAGTTTATTTTATTATGCCTGTTTACAGTCTGTTATATGGTGGATTGTCTTTTTTTTTTTTATCACTCCTTGTGTTCCGTGTGCCTCACACTTGGCTATTATTGAGTTCATTTGCTTTCACTTGTTTTGTTCATTTCAGTGCTTTTTAAGTTTTGGGGATTTTTTCTTAAAATGGACTTTGAACACAAGCCATTTTTAAATTGCGGTTGGATTTTCACATTGAAAAAAAACACATTTCTATAATACACTTACAATAGCTAAGGTGTGAAACATTTTAAGTCACATCTGTTAATAACATCAGGAACTCCTACTTCAGAAGTTCTAAAATAAATCTAATTTGTGGAAATCTTTGAATGAAAATGTAAGGATTTAGAATGAAAAATGACAGTTCTGGGAAACAAATTGGCTGTTATAGATTACAGCATACATGTGACTATTGAGCAGAGTCCCCATTTTTATTGAGGAGTGTCATTCATTTTGTGATTTTGGAGGGACTGAGATATCGTAGGCGAAACTCTATGAAGATTAACATAATAATTAATGTTTGTGTTTTTATTTCACCACTAAAATGTACAAAAATCCTGTCATGTGTTGAAGTGGAGACTCTGGCCAGTGGGCCTTGAGTTTGTTTAGGTTTTTTCTTTGGTTATTTCAAAATAGGAATATATTTGATAAGATAGCTCAGTTTGTTTAATATCCTCACACAGTTGTCTTCCATTGTGTGGTCAACTCAGACTCTTTATGTGGACACAGACGCAAAGGTCCATGTAATAGCCCTCCCTTCCTCTTCGCTCCAGCAGTTTAATGAATGGTAGCAATTTCAAGCTTCTGTTAGAACGTTAACACGAGGTTGGTCACCTGCTGGCCTTGGAGGTAAACCATGGTCAAGGTCTAAGTTAAAAACGGCTTGCACCAGATGTGACCGCTCAGTCCTCGGCCATTAGCATGGTGACTGAATGGGAAGGACGGCGTCAATGGGGAGCTGTTTGGATGAATGGGGCACTTCATTTGATGAGAGCACATGGATGTCCGTCAGTGAGGTCACGGAAGCGTGGAAGGGGTGGAGCAACGATTTTAAAAGTGAGGGTGTTCTATGCGTAGGGCAACCGTTATCAGATGAATTTACTAAAACCATGGTAAACCTGTCAGTGATACTCAACATGTGGCTCTGTATATTTTCATGTTAATTAAACAGGGAAACTTTTGAACCCCTTTTTACCTTTTTCTTTGGCCATTTTGCTACTTCCTTTGTCCCTTTTTTGCCCCTTTTTCCAAAAAATCGAACACTTTTTAGTTTTTTCAGATTTTAGCTTCCTTTTGCCGATAAATACTAGGGATGTCCCGATACAACCTTTTTCACTTCTGATACGATCGCGATATTACATATTTACAGTATTCTACAATTGAATTAATATAATATAATATAATATAATATATATCAGAGATTTTAGATGCATTCTGATAAAATCCGATATTCTGGCTGATATCGGACCGATATCAATATCAGAATCGGGACACTGCTGATAAATACACCTTTTTCCTAATTTTTGTCAATTTTTGCATGTTCTTTTTGACACTTTTAAGAATTTTTTGTTGATTTTCTAACCATTTTTTTTGCCACTTTTCATCCATATAAGCTACCTTTGCCCAATAAAATAATAAAATGATAATAAAATAACACTTAATTCCTTTTCCCCTTACATTTAGACTCTTTTTGTTCCCTATTTTTGCCCTTTTTCACTATCGTTTGCCACATTTTGCTCATTTAAGCTACCTTTTGGAATTACATACCACCTGTAATAACGTTTTTACCACTCTTATGCTTTTGGCCTATTTTAGTCACTTTTCACTCATTTCTTGCCACCTGTTTTTGTCACTTTACTTACACTTTACTCATCGCTGTTAACTCTTTGTTTACCTTCTCGGAAAGGCGGCTTCCCCAAATGGCCGGCTGTGATTGGCTTGATCAGCGTTCAATCAATCTAACTGGACCAATACGTTTTCAATAGGGATGTAACGATTAATCGTAAGGCAGTTAAAAATCGATTCATAGGTATCACAGTTGATATCGATTTTCTGAAAATTGAATCGCAGTACTTTTTTTAACCAGCAGAGGGCGCTATCCGGAAGTGTTGGCGGCGGGCGGAGTCTGCTAATACTTTCTTTCTTTCCGCCTTCTACTCTTAAATATATTCATAAATGATTCCTTAACCCTTTAGCACCGAAAGAATATCTGTAATATTGCGTGAATATCTGTAAAAGTCACGTTTTTCTATTAGCTCTGTCTTCTAGCATAGCATCTCTTCTTCACTGCAAGATAACTGCATGCCAACCGACCACTGGGTTACCAGCGTCCTCTGCTGGTCCAAACAAATATCTGACGTAAATCAGTGCAATGACGGTTTTTTTTCTTTTAAGTCCAATTGTTAAGGCACAAAATACATTTTCAGTTGCACTTTTAAAAAGAATAAGAGCTATTATGCAGTTTTGCATTGTTTATTATAGAACCAGAATTTAAATTAATAAGCTTCTTCTTCATTTGTATCATTCCTTTATTTATTTAATTCAAGATTTATTTTTAGTTAAATTGCATTGTTTTGAATAGTTTATCAAGGAATTCTTTTGACAATGAAAAATAAAAGGAAAATAATACAGTATTTTTTATTATAAAAAAATAAAGGAATATTTTTCAATCATCATTTGTCTACAGTCCCATTTTGTAAAATAAATCGTGAGAGAATTGTATCGTGAACCCAGTATCGTGAATCGAATCGTATCGGGAGTTGAGTGAATCGTTACATCCCTAGTTTTCAACAATGAATCCCTCTGTAAAAAGTGAGGGGGATACATTTTTGTTTTTATGAAAGTGTGGGTGTTGCATCCCCCACATCCGCCATGGGTGTGTTTAATAGTCAGTTTGTTAAAAAGCTATTTTAAGATGATAGCCAACACATTGTCCATGTTTTTAGGTGATCAAACTCAGATCCTCCTCTACCACCTGCATGGGGCTCTAGATTAGCATTTAGCTCACTAGTAGCATGTCCCCTGTGGCACTCTGTTGCTCAGTCAACAAGATGTACCCTTGAGTTTGATCATGTGACTGTAATATTGAAAAGCAGTTTGAAATGAAACATTCATGCCATGGAGAGAACGGTGTGGCTCTGCAGGTATTTGATTAGTTTTTAGCCTTGGCCTCAATCAACAGGCAACATATTAATCAGAAAACCACAATTCCAAGACGAGAATGCAGAACTTTGAGGATTTTAATCAAATTTATGATTTCATGTGTCACCTTGCACTTTTTTTTTTTTTTTCCCATATCTGCATTTGTCATCTTTTTAAAACCTGTCTTGTGACTATAACCAGCACTCCCTAAGGAGTGAAATCAGTGTAATGACATATGTAGAGAGAATATTAGTGGAGAATATTAATGCTGAGATATTGTGAAGATTAGAGTGAACAGATGGAGTAGATGTGTGCTCACAAGTGTAATGTTTCATGATAGAAAACATTTCTAAGTTGTGTCACAACAAGAGCTGTCCCAAAGCCATCATAAAAAAACCCAATTTGGCTCGCATGAGAAAATGAAAATGAAAGTGAAAACATGAATCACTGTGTAAAATGACTGACTGAGTTGTACATATCGCTGACCCTTCAAATACACAAATTCAAAGGAAATTCCCAAAACTTCCCCAAATTAAAAACAGAAGTGTCCAAAAAAATCAAGGAAGACTAAGTGACAATCCTGCAGAGACTAATATGTCCCTTATTTGTGCCATACATACTGTAGGCCAGTGATTCTCAACTTGTGGGTTGGGACCCAAAAGTGGGTCGCGGACCTGTACTTGGTGGGTCAGAAACAGCTGGTCAAAAATAAATAAATACTTAATGGAAATATACAAAAAAGACTCCAAAAAAACATATATTACAGAACAATACACCAAACGACAACAAAATATGAAAATGACTCAAAATACTGTACATTAAAGTAAATGTTTATACAAAAAATACACTAAAATGACAACAGAAATGCACAAAACTACACCAAAAAAGACACAAAAATACACAAAATCACTCTAGAATCCCACTACAATGGCAAAAAAAACAATAATTCTACAAAAAATGCACAAAAAGATGACAGAAAGATACAAAAATACACATAATGACTCTAAAAAACATCAAGCAAAAAAAAAATGGGAAAAAAAACCAACACATTTATCATGCGCATGTTTCATGGAATTAAACCAGGGAAATTGCACACGCTGTTTTACTTTGCACATGCAAATATACCCCTTTATAATGCTACAGATTATGTTTTTATTATTATGCCCATAATTGACAACTCTACTTATGCTCCCACTATATGAATTCAAACTTCTGACAGGCACTGTACTAGTATTTCAAATAAAAGTAAAAAAAAAGCTTTTAAAAAACAAAAAAAAAAAAACAAAATGAATGTTGTTGGGTTTTTGTCTAGTTCAAACCTAATTCATGCTCACAGAAATGTGTATAATCATCTTGAGTATTCATCTCTGTGTAAAAGTTTTATATTGCTACAGATTTATTTTCCATGTAATTAAATTACTTGTTCAAGAATATGAAACGACTTCCTTTATTTAAGGGATAACAAAAAGAAGTTTGTTCCTCTTGTTGTTCTGTGTGATAAATAGTTTATGCCTGTGGTCTGTCCCTGAAGAATGTAAAGTCCCCCCGGAGGGATGAGGAGGACTAGTGTTTCATTGTTTTCTCTTTAAAGAAGAATAAGAGCATTCTTTTCTCCCGAGCCTTGCAGTCTGTCTCCTGAACCCCTGCTTTCTTTTCTTCCTCTAACATGTCCCCCTCTGATAGATAGCACTCCATTGACGGGAATGTCTCAGGGACAAACTGCGGTCGTCGAGCCATAGTTCATGCTCGACTCCGCGATGAGTCTGACTGTCAATGGGGTCCCTTGTAGACTCTTGTGTGGAGTCATCCAGGGGTCCTGACCGCCATGTTGACTTACCCCTCCAATGAAAGGAATCAAGCTTTTTGTTCGCTAGCTTACAAATAAGAAACCCACAGAAGCTTACAATGAACGTATGGTTTTACAAGATGTCTTGGACTGAGCGGCGCTTACTTTATGGCCATCGCAAACTTCCTGGCAATTTATGATCAGAACTTGATGAGATTAAAGCACACGTGTCAAACTCAAGGCCCGGGGGCCAAATCCGGCCCGCAGGAGGAGGTAACAATGAGTGAGAAAACATTAAAGGTCCAGTATTATGCTATTTTTTTTTTTTTTTACCAGTTTCTCCATTTATTCTAAGATCCCCAACAACATAGTATTTGAGGTTTATTTTCCCAAACTCGCCTGTTTTCTGGAGTTTTAGTCCACTGAAAAGTCACTTTAATGACCGCTTTTAAAAACAGGCCGTTTTTGGGCCTTCATGCATATGCATGAGTAGGGATGTCTGTTGCATGAGTAGGATGTCTGTTGACGCCGACTCCCATTGACAGAGGTTACCCCTGGTAGAGGGAAACACCGACTTTTTTAGGGCCTCCAGAGAAATTTGGAGTGTGAATGATGCACATATTCAAACTTGAGGGATCCAGACCTTTTCGCTGATAACTCATTCGTCCCAATCCGAGCAATTGTGAAAAATTGATGCAAGAGACTCCCAGGCCCCGCCAGCCAGGAGTCTACCCGGGATGAGGCACCCTGCACAGCCAAAGGGGCACCAGAGATGCCCTTGGTCCCATCAATGGGTCTTTGAGGGAAGAGCAACTTCCAGGGCCTTCAGTGGGCGCAATTCGGATAAACCGAGCACATATTCAGGCTCGGGTATAAAACCTGTATGTTGATGCCACTTTTTTGACTAAAATGAGCATTTGTGCATTTTTGCTGTAGCGGACATAATTCGGACTCTACCCGGGAATGATGCACATATTTGGACTTGGGGGGACCAGACCTTTCCGCTGACTTTTCAGGCTCTCTTTCCATTTCGCTTGGTACATGACCAGTAAAGATAAAATCCAGCCACTGGGTCCGTAAGGCTCGGATGAGGGTAGTAAAAATATGTCTGTCCGTTGTTTTATGCAGCCCAAAACAATGCCTTGCCTTCGCCATGTTTGTTTTACCTGTCAGGTAGTTTGAGAGGGAGGAGCTCACGTTCTTATAGGGTAGGAGGAGCCAGAATTGTCAGGAGGAGGAGTTTCCCCCTTATGAGTCGTAACGGGGGCAAAAAACAAATTCGCCCGTTTGGAGCTGACTTACAAAATGTGGAATAAATGTTGGCCTTCTGATTGAGGCTAAAGGAATGTATATCATTGTAGCAAAACCATCAATTGAATTTTTCATAATTTTTTACTTTCAAATTGTTGAAAGAAACCACTTTTCTTTTTTTTTCTCAAAAATTCTGCTCAATCCTCAAATTATTTGACAAAATTTCCCTCAATAAATTAAATATTGTCACTACCTGTTACATATTGCTTGGATATTGTTGGTGCCTCTACATACATACATTAATTTCATTTATACATGGAAATACAAAGTGGCACTATTGTTGAAATTGTTCGATTCCCCATCTCTGCTTGTTCGTATTTGGCCCCTGAACTAAAATGAGTTTGACACCCCTGGATTAGAGGGATTTTCCAATTACAAACAGACTCCACACACTAACTTTTCCTGAAGATCATTCCAAATCTTGATGGCCCCATGTGTGAATTTGTGATTCATGTGTTTTAGATGACACCTAACAAAATATAGGATATGTTTTATATCCACATCTGGAATGAATGTTTAGTCTGTGCCAATTTTACCCTTTAGTCCATCGAGTTGTAGATGGAAGCTGCCAAGTTGTCGACTTAACACACTGCTCTATACACTAAAGGAAATGCTGGATTGTGGCTTCTGTGCTGTTCAGCACTTTTATTGATGTGGTGAGGTGCATCGCTGCCAAATAAACACTCCGCCTGAATTCTGCCAGCAGTGATTTATGGGAGGATTCATCTGAGCTCTGTCCACTTCATCCCCCAAAGAAAAATCATTTTCCAATTCAACAGTACCTGGGCCTTAAGGGGTGACAAAGCACAAGGATGGAAGGCAGTGTATTTTATTGGCATTGGCTTCTGGATGAATGATGAATATCTTTGTCTCAAAGGGCTGATGCTCAGATAGGCTTATCGGGTCAGAATTTGATCCTGTCTCGAATTTAAGCCGATTTGTACATTAAGAGTCACACTTAAGCATCAAGGTGAATGATATTTAGATTAACTAACTGTCTGCAGTATATATATGTATATGTGTATATATGTATATGTGTGTGTATGTGTACATATGTGTGTATATGTGTGTGTATGTGTATATATGTGTGTATATGTGTGTGTATGTGTATATATGTATATGTATATATGTATATATATGTGTATATATATATGTGTATATGTATATGTGTATATATATGCATATGTGTATGTATATGCATATGTGTATGTATGTGTATATATGTGTATATATATATGTATATATGTGTATATATATATGTATATATGTATATATGTATGTGTATATGTATATGTATGTGTATGTATGTATATACATATATATATATATATATGTATATATATATGTATATATACATATATATATATATGTTGTTAAGTATCGGGATATATTGTATCATGACATGCAAATTGGGAATCTTATCGAATCGTCAGATTTATGGCAATACACACCCCTACATGTAATGTGATGTAACAAACCGTAACATAAGGAACAAGAGATTAATATCTATTGTCACTTTTATAAATACATCTTTTTTTTTTAAAAGTCGTAACTATGAGGCGCATAATGTACTCATACATTATTCATTTTGTCATGATTAGAGTGTAATACTAATCCAATGCTGGCATATTTGGTAAATGTAAAAATAGGGTTTTTCAGAAAATGCAAAGAGATTTCACTCGTGTTTGAATTCCACAACATATTGGGCTTCCAACTTCCCAATTCAATAGACCTGATGTGGGAAAAACAGCAATCAATTTAAGTATAAGAAAGAAAACTCCCATTTTACCAGCCAGCTTAAGCCTGAAGGGGAACCAAAAAACGTAAAATGGTTTTATAGGCACAAATACTGTATGTGAAGCCGAGGTTAATCTAATCCTGTGTCATGGGACTGTGTGTTCATTTAAGAGTGTTAAGCGTTGAACCAGCATCTTATTATGGAGACGGACCGCTGTGCAGAAGCAAACAGCTTGTTTCCAGAGTCACTGAAGGTCACTACCCACATGCTGTTTGACTCTCACACATACCTAATACAGATGTGAAGTCTTTCTGTTTTAGGGCCATAGAACAAAGCCCTGATTGGTTGCATTTTAATTTTTCCACGATGTGGACACAAAAGAACTCTTGGGGATTCCATGGCAGGGACCTTGGTTTTTGAACACCTACATCAGAGGGGGGCAACTTCCATCACAGCGGGGGCCACAAAAATGTGTTTATTTGATCAAAGGGCTACATTATTAACCTTCATGTCAGCATTTAGAATAATGACCAATATCAGCATTAACAAGGAAAAAACAAACAGTTTAAATAGTTCTGTGTTTGTTGATGTCTTGATCTTTGAGGCAATTTTTGCATGTTGTCCTTATATGTATTATTCCAGTAAAAATGGTCATATTGTGTAATCGTGTAGTCATTTTGCATTTTTTGGAGTATTTTTTGTTTATTGCTGTTGTCGTTTTGCTTGTTTGTTAGTACTATGGGATTGCAGAGTCATTTTTTGTGTTTCTTTTCTCTTTTGGTGTAATTTTGTTGTAATTTTGTGTAATTTTACATTATTTTTTGAGTAACTTTGTGTGTTTTTCTTGTATTTTCCTGCAATGTTGTAATTTTGTGTGTTTTGTATTTTATTCTTGCTTTTGGTTCGTGTATTCTTTTGTCATTTTGTTCATTTTTGTAGTAGTTTTGTGTGTTTTCCTTGTATTTTACTATATTTTCCTACAATGTTGTAGTTCTTTGTATTTTTTTATAGTATTCTTGCTTTTGTTTTGTGTATTTTTCTGTTAATTTGTTTGTTTACTTTGGGGGGCCACATGAAATCAGACCGAGGGCTGCATGTGGCCCGCGAGCCGCCAGTTACCCATGTCTAACCTACATGGACAGGTCAAACATTACATTAGGTAGTATTGCTATTAGAGCTGGGCGATATATATTGATTGATTTTGCAATATTGCTTATATATATATATATATATATATATATATATATACCGTAATTTCCAGACTATAAGCCGCTACTTTTTTCTCACGCTTTGAACCCTGCAGCTTTAACAATGACGTGGCTAAATTACAGTAAAAGTCAGCCAGTTTGTAATAGTAGCATAACAGCATGAAGTAGCCAAATCACCACGTAGCAATCACGTCCGTATTCTGACTCTGAGTCCGACTCGATGCGATCGCTCCGCGGTAGTTCACTGTAAGAAGAGCGGAGGAAGCGGTGTATCAGTCTGGTTCCAGTGAAAAGTGACCCTAAAAAGCTGTAAATGGACTGATATGTAGACGTGGGGCAGTGAGGAGGAGACTTCATGTCGTAAAGGAAACGTATCAGTTGAAACATGGACATTTCCGTGAAACCTAATGAGTACAGCATCCCGCCTAACTCCCCGTTCTGATTGGCCGAGTTGTTTGACGGGCACCCTCATCAGCTTATAGGGTGCGGCCTAATTTAGGCTGCGGCATTTGTGTGGATTTTTCTTAGAAAATTGCTAAATTATTATAATGCTGCCAATAAAACAGTGCTCTTTATAGCCCGGAAAACACGGTTTATTATAGCCTATTTAGTTTTAAAACACACTCTCAGAACAGCATGAAAAAGCACATTTCACTCGCACATGCTGTCCTTTATTGGATAAAAAGCCAAAAGTGGAACATTATGAGTAACTGTTTGTTAATAAATGTGCCTGTGTGACATTTTGCATCAGCAAAATTAACCCTGAATTGTCTTTCTTGTCAGACTTCATTTGAAATATAATGGTGGAGATTTATATTGTATATTGCAATTTTGAGAAAAAATATTGAGATATGAGATATCGCCCAGCCCTAGCTGCTATCATGCTTTTATTATATGCATCTGGTGAGTCCATTTTTCACAGTCTGACTCCCTCGGAGCAAACGCCCATACAGAGCCTGCTGCTGGCAGCCTCCTCTAGGCCAGACCTCTTAGCCAATCAGAGCTCTCAGCCTAGAGGCAGACCAGGGTGGATTTCTCATCGTCCACTACCTAGAACAAAAAAGCCAGTATGTCAATCACAACGCCTGGCCCCCTCCGCGCTGCCTGACCCACTGGCACTCTCGCCATGGCAACGTAAATCCCAGCAGGCTTTGCTGTCAAGAAAAGAAGTCTTCAGACGTTTGAAAGACAAGCGTCTCTGATCCCACGTACACACCAGGGGTTTGAGTCGCGGACCCAGATGTCTCAGCAGCATGAATAAATGAATAATGCATTCACTTTATATTGTTGTTTGTCAAACATTGGGGCAACGTTGTAGCCACTTTCAACAAGGAAAACAGCAGGTACATTTGAATAGATTGTAGTTAAACTCTAAACTTTGTTTGTGTATATGGTGTTGTTGCCCCATTTATACAAAAGGAACAGTTGCATCTTAGACCAGTGTTTCTAAAATGGGGGTACTTGTACCCCTAGGGGTACACAATGGCACTACAGGGGGTACTTGAGAGAGAAACAAATGGGGTTTTATAATGTTTATTTTTAGTTGAAAATGATACTATATATTACCAGCAATTCACAAAAAACGACAACAAAAAGCAAAATAAGAGAAAAATATACTAATAATAAAAAGAACAAACAACAAAATACATAAAATTACACCAAAAACACAAAAACGACAACAAAGACACACTAAATGAGAGAAAAACACACAAGATCACTACGAAATACGCAAAAATAACAGAGAATCTTACAAAAACGACGTAAGAAACAACCAAACCACACCAAAAAACACGCACACTGAGAGAGAATAATTAAAATTATACCAAGAACACACAAGAGCAAGAACAACACGAGACAAAAAATACACAAAATGACAACTAAAACACACAAAATGATGATAGAAAAGAGACTTTAGAATTAAATATATTCACAAAGCCTCAATGCTGTTTTGTTCCACTTATTTACAAAATGAATTTTTTTCAAATGTGTGTTATCACTTATTCATTCCATCATTACTCTAAAAGATTTATAAATATTGGGAAAGCATACGCTGCACTGTCGACACCACAAACCTTGTAATCTGGCCTTAAAAATTCAATTTTGAATTAGTCAGCACCTTCTGTTTTGAGCTTCTGCACTCGGACGGGTTCTCGGAAATACTAAATAGCTCAATATAGGATTCTAATTTGGAAAAAAAAAAACAAAAAAAGTGGATTGAGCAAATAAATCTTGTGATTATAGGTTTTTATAATGATAGATTTCCTCCTAATAGGATGTAGCTGGCTACTCATAAATCTGATGACATCATATATTAATCTTTTGCTCTTTTAGCTAGGTGGTTGGAATGGAAAAACCTGAAATGTCTACAGCTTGTTGCTATAAACATTTGCATCTGTTGCTCATTTGAAATCATAGAAACCCTCATTTTCTGAGCATGTTTCCCCTTGGTCATGTTTTTAAAGATGGATACATAGGTTTATGAGCTAAAGGAGTTGGGTGTTAAAAGCGTAATGGCTTCCATAATCTTTTCTGGTTTTGGTATAATGAGCCGTCTCCTTAAACAGTCTTGTTGGAATCTGATTTTATTTAGGCCTATTATAGAAAGTAGTGTCATTTCTTCTTCTGTGTCTATTCATGTTGAGGGACTATGTAAGCATGTAAGACTATGTAAGCATTCGGACGTTGCGCCGACCCTCGACAAAGGGGGTTGACAACTGCGGCGAGGTCAGGGAGTGGGGGGAGCACCACTGATGCAGTGAGAACAGCCAACACTGCGAGGCGGGCCCGCTTCTCTGGCGGTGGGGAGAAGAGTGCGGCGGTGGCTACTGCTACTCCAGCCCATACTCCAGCCCATAGACTGTAGTTGCGGTGCGAGCCCAGCCCCGCTTCGCACCCCAGCCCTTAGAGCCAATCATTATCCCGAAGTTACAGGTCAACTACTGTCTGCATACACAATCAAAAGACAAGGGAGGCTGGCCCGACCGACTGTGTGTTGATTTTTGCGACGAGGGGCTCTTGACGTGAAAGTTACAGATCTAGCGCCCCTAGCGGCCAAAAGTTACACAGTGTGCCATTAAAAAATGTTGGTCAACAGATAGATTACAGATTACCGGCACTCAATGCTACATTGCTACATTCAGCCATATCTAAGTGTATGTCGTTAAAATGTCCTTCATGTACCTCTAGATCTGTGAGTTTATATATACTGTATATTGTGCATTAATTTCTCATGAAAAGTAATGTTGAAGATTGTTTTGGCTCATGCCATCCTCATTGAACAGACGCGTATCTGAAGCTGGGATTGCCGCTCGAAAGGATGTTTTCATCTCCACTGTAAACACTCCGTTTGTTGATGTTGTCGTAAAAGTGACGTTTGCTCCCAAAAACTCTGCCAAAGATTTCTGTTGTCATCGTTATGGTGTTTTTACTGAAAGTTGCGATACAACTATGGCGAATGTTTATTTTGGGGCTTAGACAGAAAGACCTGAATTCAGAAGTAATAGAAAGCCTCAAGGTGTGAGGTGATATCATGCAAAATACCTGGAATAAACTAGATCAAGAATAGTGTCAAATGGATCACTGTCCTCCTGGTCTGGAGACGAAACACAAGAAATTACGATAAGAATGAAGTAAAAACACAACCATCTACAGGTCTCCACATCCCACAATGCAATGCGCGAAACCTTTCTGACAATGTTGATAGTGTTTACAGTGGAGATGAAAACCAACAGAGGTGTAAAGAGTACTGATATATCCTACTCAAGTAGAAGTACTGTTACTTGATTGAAATTGCACTCAAGTACAAGTAAGTCATACATACAATACTCAAGGACAAGTAAAAAGTAGCTCAATTAAATAGTACTCAAAGTAAAAATTACTAGTTACTTTCACCCCCCATGTTTATTTGTGGTAATACATTTTGCCATGGTTCCCTCGCATACAGTAAACATCTCATCTCACAACCTAAAATGTACAATTTTTTTTTTTTTTAAATAAAATAACACCAATATATTTAATTAAAAATTTAAAACATTCTCAGACTGAGTATAGCTAAATTTATCAACTCTAAAATTGAGAAAATACCAGCATTCGATGCTGTTTTTTCAGCTATGATGTGATGATGCATTTGATTATCTGGTTGTTTACGTTTTTGTAGTTTCACAATGTCCGTTGATCATTTTAAAACAAAAATAAAAAATAAAAAAATCACAATTTACTCAGTAACGGTTGGGTGTAGAAATGTAACTTTAAAACGTAAAGTAAAATGACTGATTTAGAAATACATTCAATAAAGTACAAGTACCCATAAAAGCAACTCAATTACAGTAACGTGAGTACTTGTAATCCGTTACTTTCACCTCTGAAAGTGTAAAAGGATTTTTATTGCTATTTTTATTGTTATTAAGCGGTACTTTTTGCTTGCTTTATGTTGTGATTCATCTTTAGAGTTGGATGCTTGTGTCTAAATGTGTGCTTCCTTTCGCAGGTCATCCTGATCCTGACCAAGTACTACCACGCTGATTCCACCAAGGTGTTAGAGAGCTCACTGTGGAGGTAGGCAAAATGTTTACACCGTGTTTGCTCTTCATAGATGTCTTAATGTCATGTTCTGCCTCGGCCTTACATGATCTATCTATCGCCGCGGTCAATCCTAGTTGTGCTTTTCTCTCTGCTGTGAATCGTCGAGGACAGCAGAGCGAGAAGTGTGACTAAGGCGGACGAAACATCAGCAGGATGCTCGTAGTAAGGCGGATGGCGCACAGGAGGGCTGCGCTGAAAGGCTTGAGTGGGCATCTGTTTGGGCAGATAGGATATCAGCATGACACAGGGGCAGAGTAGCATTGGCAGCCAGTGCCAGGGAAAGAGGTCAAGTCTGGCTGGCAGAGTTTGGTCTGTTTAGCAAAGGCTGCCACTTGCCAAAAAAAAGCCTCTCACATTGCATTTTGAGTGGCAAAAGGCATTCATTCTGCCCTACTTGACATCAAGCAGTTCTTACACTCAAATATATCCTCATGGAGAGTTAATACTCTGGAGAGGCTGGAGACCTTCTGTGAGTGATGCGGATTTGATAAACTTCCAATCTGTTGTGAAAACCTAAATATAGAGAAGAGAAGATGGATACATTAGCTTAAATAATGTCCAATGGTGGTTCTTAACTCGTGCCATTCACCTCATTGGCCACGTTTACATGGGAGCTTTAATTCCTCTTTAATTCAGAATGAAAATTAAATCGTCTTTAAACTGACCTTGTAAACACTTAATTCTGTATGCAAATGTAATTCTGAATTAAACTTAAATCTGAAATAGGCGGCTGGTTTATTCCGATTTTAATTGCGAATTACATAGTTCCTCTATCTTGTAAATGTTTAATTCCGCTTTAAGTTAATTTTGGTCGTTCCGCACATGCTCGGCCAGTCGTGATGACGTGTGGTGACGACGTAGTCCAAAATGGCTACCCAGACTAGAGCTGAGACTATTTATTTAATAAGAGCCTTAGAAGACATGGATATATTGAAAAGAGTGGATGGACGGAAGCATAAACATGCCGACATTCACACGGACATCGAGAAACGGAACAGGCTTCATCGGACGGGTGATACTAAACCCATAAACAGAGTAAATGCATCCCTGTACTGCATTCCCAGGCTGTAATATCACCAAGTTTATCATTGTACCAGTTGTTAGATCTACTATCTTTACCAGGGAGCAAATATTTATTCCTGGTTATTGTTTCCCAGCGTTTTTACTGGACTTTATTTACTGGAATTGATTGACTGGATTTTATTTACTGGAATTGATTTACCGGTAATTAGTTCCTATCTCCTTCTCCTACTCAGCGGACCAAAATGAAACCGTATGTTATTGTCGAGCTGCTGCTTCAAAGCTACACTAAAAGTAAAAGTGAAAACAGTTCTCATGTTGTCTTCTATGTTCTAGCCGACAATAAATGTTTTCTTAGGTATTTTGTCCTGATAGACGTGAATACGTCACTTTCGCCCCCTGTCCAATCAAAACCCTTACCCCAACCCCCAGACCATAAGCGGAATTAAATAAAGCCGTATGAACCTGTTATCCATGTTTTTCATTCGGAATTACTATTTCCGTGTAAACACGAAGCAGAACGCTTAATTTCCGAATAATTTAATTCGGAATAACTAATTCCAAATTCAAAAACATCATGTAACCGTGGCCATTGTGGGCTCATGACTTCAAAGCTTCAGGCTCTCATTAGGCCTGACTGCTGTCTCCCTTGATGAGAGGCATGAATAATGTACATATATTTTCCTCCTACTCTTGTTGATTTTTACATTTGTTCCAGTGAATGAATAATCTTGCAGATTTCCTGATGGATGGATTGACAAAGAAAGATAATTAAGGATAGCTAAATGGTAGGATTTACTCTTTAGAAAACTTAAAGAGACAAGAGAAGAGGGCCAGCTGTCGGCCAGCATCATTGTCTAAAGAGCATACATTTCCATTGAATTTGCATTTTTTTTTTTTTAAAAGAGCCATGATGAAGACCAATTTATTTCAAGTTTTTTATTGATTTATTTTTTAACTTTATTTAGTGAGGTGTTATGCACAGCAGTGTGTTTCCTATGCCTGGACAGCGGAGCCAGTCCCTGGCATACAAGTGTCTTTGAAGTTTCAAAGCTGTGGGATCAAACCAGAAAGATGAGAAGATGAATGGGCTCGTCGTTTCTGCTTGTCAAGTGGCGTAGATCAAGATGTCAGGTTTCACACTGAGAGAAAGTTAACAGACAGGCAAAGTTTTCCGAGCAGCCAAGTTAACAAACGGCGATCTATGGAAAGGAATAAAGTCTTGACCTGTGTCGATAGTCAAAACACACCGAGGTCCTCACAGCTGAGCAGCTACAGCTAAGTGAGCTAGCTTTCATTTTGCGCTCGTAGCATTCTCTATGAATGTAATTTTTTTCGGACATGATTCACGTAATCTTGGGTTGTTTTGTGTTTCACAGTGATTAAATCAATGAGGTGCTCCAACGGTAATGCCTTGAGCCAAGGTTTCACCACTCATTTTTGTTAAACTCCTTCTAGGTACCAATGATGACACTTCATCCACACATTAAGTGTTAGCGGGAAAATACATTTTTCATTAAAAAATAACTTTGTTTTATTTTTAACCTTATTAAATGAAACCAGTGCGGAACTGACACTTTGCCCCATAATTACTAGTGGGAAGGTGTGTTCAGCAACACAACTGTCAATCTATGTTAAGCTTTAATATTAAAGTACAAATTCAATGATATTGATTGGATATTAATCATGAAAGAGTGAATTAAAATTAAAAGTTTTAACCATGTATCAAATTTTGGATTTGAATGTAATGTCTTTTGGTCGATTCTCTTCAGTGTCCTCATAAAAAGGATGGGATACAATTATTATATTTTAATTACTGTAGATAAACATTGTGTCTAAACCTTTTTAAATCTTAGGTTTCAACAAAATAAGCTAAACTTCAACTTTTAAGCTAGCATGTTGCATTAAACAATGTCAGCAAGGCAAAACAAAAGTCCTTTTGTCATCTCCTTAAATGATCCCAATAGAGATATACTTCAACATGAACGTACTATTTTATTATACTATTTTATTGTCAAAAAAAGAAAAAAAAACTCTCTTTTCTAACTAACAGCACAAATTTCAGTTTTTGCCTAGTTGCTTTTCTGCAACAAACAAGCACACTTTACATTATAGCAAAGTTATATGCATACAGTATATCATGCTGTATGTGTGAGTAGTAAGTGCACTGGTCCTCCAGTAGTTCTATTGCACACTTTGGGAGAAAAAAAATTATTATTCAACCCATCAGCAACAGTCAGTTTAAACCTAGTGGGACATCTACACGAAATACACTAACTTTATGCCTTTGCATGTGTCAGACCAGCCCAGTCTCACAGAGTTTGTAAAAGTGTCACAAAAATGACTTAATGTAATTTTCCATGCATAGCAACATGGTTTCCTCATAATATTCATGCTGCAGGGAACTACAAAATGTCTTTGGGCTGCATGACGGGAATATTTTTTGTGCTGAGTGGGATGGAATTGTGAGAAGCTGCTGGAAGCTAATTGCAAACATACTGTACCGTATGTATGTTTCTCAGCGTATTTGGGCATCGATAAGAGAATCGATAAAAAACCGGCTCGATAAGCAGGAATCAATAAAGCATCGGAATCATTAAATCCTTATCAATATACATCCCTAACCCTAACCCTACCTAACCCCACTAGATTCCTTTACCTAACCCATAAAATGCCAGCACAGCTCTAAAGGTGTCGTAATTTAGCGAACGGCACTTAATAACAGCTTAATGACAGCATTCATGACACCTTATTCATGCTAATGACAGATAATGACAGTATAATGTCAGCCTTAGGTATACAACTTCAAGTAATGTTGTATTACAGTGAGATTAAAATGCGGGAATACATCATGAGGCATAAAATGAAAATGTGCTTTAACTGAATTTGTTTTTTTTTTTTTTTTAAGAGCAGTCAGAATGTGACTTCTACACCAAAGGAATTTCAGATGATGTCATAACCTCTAGGGAAGGACTGGATGAGTCAATATTTGTTTAAGTTAACCTATAGAAAAAAAAAAAAAAAAATAAGTTAACCTATAGTTGACTTGGTAGTGGGATTATTTATGGAAGTCCATGTGGTGAGATGGTGAGTCAAATCTTCCTGTAGAGATCAGTCCGAGTAGCTCTGAGGACGTATAAGTTACCATTTTGTACTTTGCTATCATTTCCACGACCTGTGTGTAAAGCGAACCGCCTGTTCCCTGTTAGCTGCTGGGAGTTTGGTTTGTTTCCTCAGCGTTGGCATCACAAGTAGCTCTTTTGTTATCGCTGCTTGTTACGTCTCCATCTGTCTCTCAGGTCTGTTATGGCTAGACCAAGGTGCCATGCTATAACACGGCTGATAAAAGAGCTTTATTTACATCGTTATTCTGTTGGAAGAAATGGATTAAAACCTTAAATGTAAACTTGATATATGTAAAAACAGAGAGCCTTTACTTATAGGGAGATTACACACATATATCCACAAGAGGCCGTACAAATAACTGTCCCTTGTGAAGAGGTCTTATTTCATTCTGTCTCATTTTGTGTTCTTGTAAAAGGAGCTCACAATGTTCTTTCTCTAGCCCGTGACTAATGCATCTAATTCAGTTTTTTTTGTGCTGATTTACTTATATCAGAAGTTTGAACCTTAGAGTAACTAAAGATGCTTATCTGCATGTCTAACTCTGCCACTGATACAATCTTCATTATGGCGATATTATCTGTTTCCCAAAAATCCTGTGAAAATGTGATTAGCATTGTTTCTTTAAGTGTGACTGAGGACATGGAGGGGGAAAAAACTAACATTTGCATCGCCTTGGATGTATTTACTGTAATTAGGGGAACCCAAACCAGAAACTGAGGGGAGGATTCACAGAGATCTGAAATAAAGGGTGGTAATTAGGAATGTAACGATTAATCGTAAGGCAGTTAAAAATCGATTCACAGGTATCACGCATCACATCGATACTGTGAAAATTAAATCGCAGTACTTTCCAGAAGTGTTGGCGGTGGGCGGAATCTGCTAATATTTTCTTTCTGGCCGCCTTCTGCTTTTAAACATGTTCATCAATGATTTCTTACCCCTTTAGCACTGAAAGAATATCTGTAATATTACAAGAATATATGTAAAAGTCACGTTTTTCTATTAGTTCTGTCTGCTAGCATAAGCATCTCTTCTTCACTGCAAGATATCTGCATGCCAACCGACCACTGGGTTACCAGCGCCCTCTGCTGGTCCAAACAAATATCTGATGTAAATATAGTGAAATGACTGTTTTTTTTTTTGGGTTTTTTTAAGTCCAATTGTTAAGGCACAAAATACATTTTCAGTTGCACTTTTAAAAATAACTTTTATGCAGTTTTGCATTGTTTACTATAGAACCAGAATTTAAATTAATAGGCTTCTTCTTCATTTGTATTATACCTTTATTTATTTCATTCAAGATTTATTTTTAGTTAAATTGCATTGTTGTGAATAGTTTATCAAGGGATTCTTTTGACAATAAAAAATAAAAGGAAAACACTTTTTATTGTTTTTTTCCCCCAAAAAATAAAGGAATATTTTTCAGTCATCATTTTTCTACAGTCCCATTTTGTAAAATAAATCGTGAACCCAGTATCGTGAATCGAATTGTATCGGGAGTTGAGTGAATTGTTACATCCCTAGTGGTAATCCAGTTTCTTCCCTAAATCCTTTCGTGATGCAGTTTCCTCACCTGCTGCGCGGAATTCACTAAGATTGCAGCAATGATTAGTGCACGAGCAGAACTGGTGCAGACCGCCCCTATTTAATGAGCATTTTGCTCATTTAATGTGGAGACATCAGTGCGCACAAGCACACAGGAAGTTCAATTTGAGGCAGATGGACTTCTCTCTCTGCTGCACAAACTAAATGTAGAAGCTAAATAAACAAATAAAAAGCTTTTCGCAATCTACTTGGGGGGGTTATACAGATGTCCCTCGCTATATTGCGGTTCACCTTTCACGGCCTCAGTGTTTCGCGGATGTTTTTACAGTGCAATTACAGCGTATGAACGCACATTGTGTTCTGCGTCCTACAATACAATCAATAAAAATGTTTTGAATATGAACTTTATGAAATATACAGTAAAAATGTAGCATTTTCGTTTCCTCATGGCTGAACCAAAACTCTGTGAAAGTGTGATGGTCTGCAGTTTGTTTATCTCAGATCATCTCATCGTTCAAACACAGCTTCTCACTTCATAAAGAACCATCAGAACACACAAATGCGTCGTCTTGCGTTAACCCAAATCTTGTGAGTTCTCTAAGAGGCTGCTGTTCATTCACCTGGCAAGAACCAGATTGATGTGTAGCCCTCCCTCTAACTCCAGTTCTCCACATCGATCTAAGTCCGTGTCTGGCGAATCCTTTTGGAACCAGGGAGGGACGTAAACAGAATGCTTGAATCTCATTGGGCGAAGCGCCTGTCCACCATGATTTTTTTTTAGCCAATCACACGGTAGCAAATTATGATGTCGTGCCACGCACCACAGAGACGCTGCTACAACAACAGCAAGGCCTAGCTGGTGAAAACTTTCTTTTGGGATAGTAATGCTACGGTCATTAAGTCGTTGAGCGACTTTTGCCATTTTTGCTACACGAGTATGTGAGTTTAGGGCACGTTAACCATCCTCCTGTGTCGACATCTTTCTATTTTGATACGGAGCTATGCTAATAGCGGTATCCCAGCTAGTCCCTCTCCCTTAGTGGTGCCAGTCAGTAGCACACACAGCTTTTCAGTATTTGTAGCTAATTTTGTTCTTTAGAAGAACTTCCATAGCTTCCACACACGATGCAGCTTTGCCTGTTCTGTGAGCGGGTAGAGGATCTACTCCTACTTTGTATTAAAGGTTGTGAAAGAACAAATTAGTGCACTAGTGCCCCCTCAACTTGAGATCTGAAGCTGAAATGGTTTCAAGGTTTCATTTCTGGTATATGTGACCATGCTGTTCTCATTCATTTATAAAGTCTTGCGGCCCATGAGTGCCATCGACCCAAATTGCCCCCGTGATCGACCGGTAAATCACAACTGATGAACGTGTTGGGCACCCCTAATTTAGTTTTTTTTAGCTTTGTTATATTAGCAACGACAAGCTAGTGTTAATCTGCAGGAATTTGGGGTCTAGGGATTAAAATTGTCACATTGAGAAATGACTAGATGACGAAGGCTTGATTGTCTAAGATAATCTGAACTACAGTATATACATATATTAGAGTCTCTTTGGGAATTAAACTTCCTCTCTGCATTTTATTTTATAGAACCAAAGAAGCGACAGATATCATATATCACCTATATCTTCACAGAAAGAATAGAAACTGACAAAGACTGTAATAGCAAAAGGCTGGCAGAGCTGATTTCTCTTGATTGTGTTTCTCTAACTTGAGCAGCAAAGTACTAAATAGACCATGTTTGATCCTTAAATGGAAAGGAACAGATGCAGCTCACTTTTTTGCTTTATTTAGGCTTTGTAGACTTGGTGCAAGTGTTTGACAACATCTAGAGTTTCGTGTTGGGTACTTGTTTGCCTTCTGTTTGTACTTTTATGTCGTCGATTCATATTGTTTTTCCCACTTTGATGAGATTACCGAGAAGTTACTGAGTGTAGAAATTTTATCCACTTAAAAAAAAAAGAAAATGGAGAGATTATTTAAATTCCTATTCTAAATGGAGCTTTTAGAAGTGACATTAAGGCTTTTGGTGTTTTATGGAGTCCATTGAGCTCATCTAAAAAAAAAAAAAAAAAGGACGAAAAAGTTTCTATTATATTTATACATGAGGGAACTATTTATTGATCTTTCTTACCAGCTCACTCCAGCACTGAATCTACTCGTCTCACCTCACATCGGGTGTGTTGAAGGTACAGTCTGTCACAAGTCTGCAGTAAAAACCCACTCGCTTAATTTAACACCTAAATTACCAACAAATCCATATTTTTTTGGTTTATGGAAGGAAGCCTGAGTACAGAGGAACCGGAAAAACATGCAACTTCCTAACAGAACTGGACCCAGATCTCTACTCGGGCAGGAATTAGAACCAGCAACTGTTTTAGTTTAGTTTCAGTTTCAATTTTATTGGCTATTATCATTATTATTATATTTGATATTGCGCATTAATGAGCAGTCTGCTGTTTATTTGCTACATTACATAATTTTTTTTTCTTTCTTCTTTGTTGTCAGAGAAACCATCTGCTTTGCGTTTGCATTCAAGCTCGTTGTTAAGCATGTTAGCCGACAGCTAAACTGGGAACCAGTAGCCTACACGTTGTTCCTTCTGTATCTTAAATTAGCAGATGGCAACTCGCTCTCACAGACAGCAGTGCTAACCAGGGTTGGGGGTCAATTATAATTGTAATCGTGCAATTGATAATTAATTACAATTATGGCATAATTACAATTGCAATTTTGAAATGATATGTTGCTGTTATAATCGTAATTAAATCGTAATTGAGTTTAGATAATTGACTTTGTAATTGTAATAGCCATGAAAATTCTATGAAAAATTGTCAATTATAATTTAACGCAAAACTGGGGAACCATGAAACAGTTCTATGTACAGTTCTACACATATGTAGTTAACAATTATTAAAATGTGTTTTGTATCAAGCTCTCCCACATTTTACCGTTTAAAAAAAAAAAAAATTAAATCTTGGGGTATAATGTCACAAAAAAGGCTCAGACTCCCACACCAAAAGTATTAAAAACCTATATTTTCATTAATTAGGAAGAATAACAAGGTAACCAATAGATAGGAAATAAATGAGATGATAGATATTTGTTTTTGATGTATTTTATAGCTGATTTAGGACTTGTTATTATCATAAGAGATGCTAACAGAAAGCTAACACATGAGGAAGGCTAACTTGTATTAGGTTATTTATTTCAGGCTCAGTAATTGAACTTCAGTCATTAAGAACATAATTGTAATTGACTTTCTGAGGGTAAACAGAAAATTGTAATGTATTTGTAATTGGAAATAATGCTGCTCATTGTAATTGTAATTGAGTTGTAATTAAAAATGTAACCGTAACTAAAAAAATATTTCTAACGTCTGTCTTTCCCTGAATACTTTGAAACTGACTAATCCCTATAGGAGCTATTTACATTTTGCTAACTATATATTTATTCATTATGGCATGTGTTTTTGTTGGTACGAGTTGAAAAAAAATTAAAAAAAGAGGGTTTGTTGCTTGGTATTTCTGTATACCACAGGTTTTTTTTTTTGGTTTTTTTTACTGAGTTGCAAATTGATTTGAAATTATAAACACAATTATGTCGAAGTAAAGCCCGTCGACTAGAAAAGCATGTAATGAAAGCATTTCCTCTGCTTGGAACAAACCGTCTGGTTGGAAACGGCTGCTGTTCGATATTAAAATGTATAAAAGATGAATAGATAAATAGATAATTAAACCCTTTTCAATTCTATGGTACCAATGTCTCAAGGATTACTGGGTAATTAATGATATGAATGTTCTATGATGTTGCATACAGAACTGTTCAGTTTTTTTTAACTAGACATTTTCGTTAGAGTTTTTGTCGACTACATTTTTTTTTTTTTTTTTACGAGTTTCATGGTTTTTTTATTTATTTATTTTTTATTGATTGAGGACTCATGCATTCTTTTCAGCAGAAAAATGTTGTTCTTAATTGTAAATACATTCTTGAACTAAACAGTCCACTGCCAGGAGGTGACTTCTCCGGACGGTAACTAGACGACAACTCATTTAATAAACAACATCATGTAAACGGAAACTATATCAAATCCGAAATCAAAATATGGTGTCAAAATAAACACTGATATATAAATGTATATATTTCTTTCTGGAGCGCTTTCAAACATTTCTAACTCAAAAATGTGATTTTGAAGCCAGGGCTATGTATACGATCCTATACTAATTATACCCTCACAAAAAACAGGGTGGGAGTGAGAGGGTCGAGGGGGGTATTTATAATTCATGGGGTCTTTTGAAGGTGCTGGTATCCATAGGAATGGCTGTTCCATTATGGATGACTTGATCGTCTGACAAGGCTTGTCTACTCCATACATTTGGTATTTTGTTGGATAAAATCGACAGTTTCTAACGCTTCGTTAACCTCAGGAGTAAGGACGTGGGATATCAGACGGACCCCCCTCTTCCACATCCTTCCCTCTGAAGTTTGACTCACATTCAGAATTTATGTTTTTCTGTAAACCAAGCTCTGGAATCCAAGAAATTATTCAATCGGTAATTCTCCATGAGCTCAGAATTAAGATTTTTCACTGTAACAAAACATTGATACTAAAGAGAAACAGTGCAATAAGGACTAGTAACTATGGGCACAACAATAGAAAGCAAGACTTTTTTTTTTTTTTAAAGCCAAATGATAACACAGTAACCTACAAAAAAATAATATCAACCAAAAAGAAAAAAAAGGCCTGTTGAAATTACATTCAATTTTAAAGACTATATTATTGTAACCAAACGGTTATGGCAGGGGTGTGAAACACAGAGTCCAATTTGATCTTAAACGGGCCGGACTCGTAGGACAACGTTCTTTATACAGCGTAAAATATCTTTGTTTTAATGCAAAGAAGTATTTATATATGATTAGGGTCTTGTGATTATTATTGAACTATGGTTTTACGATGCATTCCTATGAAAAAGTAACATTTAATAATGAAAAAACTGCCATTGTAACAATATTAATCCTTAGTTTATTTACATATGTGCATTCCAATATATAAAAAAAAATATATATATATATATATATATACATCCACCGCATTAATTTATTTGCATTTCCCCCTCCCATTTTTTTGCTCCCCTGACGTTACATAATCAGAGGGAAACGCGCATTATGGGGCGCATTATACTGAACACGCGCAGTCCTGATTCCCTTGGGTTTGTATGGCTTATTAGCACATGAAGTGACGTTTGCACACTTTTTAATACCCCTAAATCTTTAGTGAATCTGCTCTTTTGTCTTTATCTGGTAAAAGTATAAAACATCGTCTTAAGCAGCGTTAATAATAATATGACAGTTGTTGATTACATTCCTTGGTTATGAGGTTTAGGGGCAGGGTTGGGGTCCATTACATTTTTCAGTTACAATTATGTTTTCAATTACCCATATTCAATTAGGATAACAGAGACACATTTTTTTTTTCCAATTACATCTAAATTACAATATTTTTTAATCATCAGAAAGTTAATTACAATGATGCTCTCAATTACTAAAGTTACATTAACATGAATCTCAGTTACTTGGCTTGAAATAAACAACATAATGAAAGTTGTGTTAGCATCTCCTATAACGGGTCCTAAATCAGCTGTAAAATACAGTCACAACAAATATCTATCATCTAATTTCTTGACTATCTTTCGGTTACATTATTAGGCTTCCTAATCAATGAGAATATAAGTGTTAATATTTCTGGTGGGAAAATTGGATCTGAAACACATTTTAATAATTAACTACATCCGTGTAGAACTGTACATAGAACTGTAACATGGTTCCCCAGTTTTGCGTTCAATTATAATTGACAATTTTTATAGAATTTTCATGGCAATTACAATTACAAAGTCAATTATCTCAACTCAATTCCAATTTAATTATGATTACGACAGCAACATTTTTAAAATTACACTTACAATCGTGCCATAATTGTACTGATTTATCAATTACGCGATAACAATTATATTTGACGCCAACCCTGGTTAGTGGTATATATAGCCTATATACAAAACTCAGGTTGTAGCAGCCCCAGGAATAAGGTGAAAATATCATCAAATAAGCATAAATCATTATATTTTTTTATGCAGTTCATCAATGACAGGTATTTTAATGCTTTTTTGTTTGTTTTTCATCTCTTTGAAGAAAAAATCAGTGGATATAATGTATGCAAGATAGATGCTGTAGACTGCGTCTGCTGTTCAGTTATTAGATTTAATCAGAAAGGAAGTGAGTGACTGAAAGCAGCAATAAAATGACATCCTTTGTCTTTGTTTCATCTCGTAATTTCAAAGCAGCTGCTTTTTCGACCTTTTAAGTGCCGAGTGGAGCCTCAGCGTGAGCACACGTCCCACGTTGATCCTCCTTAATCAGGTTATTACACACACACACACACACACACACGCTGCTGTAAATGTGCTGATGATTAGCCCACCTCGGGGTCCGGATCACTTTTCCCCCAAAGTCAACCAGTAGAGAGAGCCACAAAGTAGAAACACTCACCCCCGAGTCTAACCAGAACAACATGTTTCATTTCAATATATCATCGCCTTTTCTGCTCATCCTCCTCTCACTCCCACTATAATTATTTTAGATGAACTCACATGGCTTTCCTCTTTTTTTTGTAGCCCAGATGGTTCAGGGTGCTGTAAATACCTAATGGAAGCAGGAGCATCGTCTTTCCCTGCTCCCCTAACCCCCACCTCCTCATTATTTCACTCCTTCATGCATATTTCACAGCTTGGATAAAAAAAAAAGAGATAGACAGAATGTAGAAACCCCCCAGGGGAGCGATGCATGCTGCCTTTAGATGGCAGGTGGTGGTTTTGCTTTCCGAACACATAGATTTGGATGGAAAACCAGAAAACTGGTTTCATGGGTAATACTGCAAATCAACTCTAAAGGCGTGTAAAGTGGTTGTGTCAAAGTAAGTGGAGCTACACCTCAGGAACATGTGCTTTAAAGATGTGATTTTTTAGCATCAGCACGATATACAGTAGAACTGTAATGCAGGAGTTTATCATTAAAATGCCTCACACGTTGTTATCAACACCCCACTAGCTCTAAAGACCCAACTCATCAACTCATCAATAATAACCAAGCAGTTCTTTTAATCGTAAACGTTGGTCCTTCATCCCGCCTAATAGCCTGGACTCATTTTTGTCTTGCTTCACCGTTAACAGGGAAGGAGTGGAACGATAAATAAGGCTGCTTTTGGGCATTATAAGAACAGCCCGGTACACTACGAGAACTCTTGCTCGTTGCTTGCGCCATGTTATTTACCCGTTGCCCTGACTGCAACAGGAAGTAGGTTTTCTACAACGATTGCGTGTATCCGGTACAAAGTTGTGTGAAAGGTCTATTAAACTTGGGATCAAACAGTCATGACAGGTTAAAGTTGGGTAATTAACTATAAATTTGTCTAATGCTACATTTCTGATATTAACTGATACAGATATATACACAGACCTCTCCCCCCCCCACACCTTAAATTTAGGTCAAATTATATATACGGTATCTCCATAGAAATAACAGGTAAAACCTATTGTTAATGTGATACCCCACTGCATGTATACTACAAATAAACATCATCTGTGCAAAATGAAAAAAACTTTTCAGTCATTTCAGTCATGAAGGAAGTGCTACATTGGTTTTTAATATCTTGTGTCAAATAACAGCTGTGTCGCCCTCAGTATTCGTCCAGTTATAGTCGTAAGAACTCCACAACAATCGAGGTTTACTGCGAAACTGTAACAATGTGGAATAAAATCATCTTTCTATAGTGTGTAGCAGAGTATATAATATTTGTTGTACATGAGGTGCAAATCAATGAAGCTACCTAGCAAGTTAGTGTTAGCTTAGAGGTTAGCCTGCGAGCTAGTTAAATAAATACAAAACAGGGAGCAATGATCTGTATTACCAATTAAAATGACTGAAACACTTAATAAATACAAACAATTCCTAAAAGGTGGGAGCATGTCACGGGACTATGTTCCAATACTTCCTGTTTTGACAGGAAATGACCCATATAAAAAGTAAAAAGGTCAATTAAGGAAAGCCAAACAATATTCCAACCACTAGTTAGCACTCTAACACCATAAACAAAGGCATATTGCGTGAAAAACCAATACCAATGTCAATCAATATTTCATTTTATGGCAAATATCAGCCGATAATATTGCCCATCTTTATTATTAACTGAAATCATCAACAGAGTATTCAACTCCATATGAAAACAGTGCGTGATGAGTATTTGTTGTCTCCACTCACCAGTAGAATCAGCATCATGACATCAGCACGGCTTCATTAGCAGCCACAGATGGACACAGACACATCACAGCCAGCTAAAAAGACTTGGCACAATTATGGGTACGCAGTGCTCTTCATAAAGTTTGTTTATGAACTGACCATCGTCTGAACAATGAGCCTTTCAAAAACACTGCATGCATAATTACCGTAAAACAAAACGCGTTATTGCTTTAATGATGTCGTTAGGATGTGGTCTGGGACTGTCACATGAGTTCATGAGGTGAAGCTGTGGCCTGATGAAGTTTTTGTTGAGTCTGGTTTAGTTTTTTTTTTTTGTTGTTGTTGTTGTTTTCCGTTGGCTCATCCTCGCAGGGAGGAGGGCTGATCATTGGGTGAAATGAGGTGAATCACAGTTTAGTGACTTTCACATTTAGATGCTTAGAGTTTGTGAGATGCAAAGTAGTGATAGTGTTAGAATCGATGCTGTGAAACAGTTGGTTTGGCAGGAGGACAGTCTCAAGGATTGTTCTGCTCTACTCTTAATTTAAGGTCAGACTCAACGTGACGCCAAACACATGATGACAAAAGAAAAAGAAAAAAAAAAAAACATGAACAGGACATTGTAACAGTTAGTGTGAAGCTGTCAGTGGGACGTTGGTATACTGTAGCTTTCCAGCAGAGTTGTAAAGATTGGCTAAATCCCTTGGCTTTATCATCTTAACACATGCTTCAGAGCCAAAGTCACTCAATGATTTTACAATACACTTAGTTGAATCCTCATTTTTAAATAGGTAAGAAAGTTAGAAATATAATTAACTACAATACATATAACTACCTGAAACCATTATTATCTCGTTTCTTGCGTCATCGCATCCCTCTTGTTCCTGTAGGAATGTAGAACACTGGTTCTGTACTGGTCTAGCTTCAGGCCCTATCATCACTCCTTAAAAGCAAGCTGTGACCCAAATTAAGGAGAAAAAAAAAAAAAAAAAAAAAAAGTTCAAATTCTCTGCTTTATATCACCCTCTTTCCAACTTCGGAAAACCTTTCCAGAACAGTTGTACTTTATTCCTGCCAAAGTGTTTTTTTTTTTATTCGCTTCATTTCATGTTGAAATCCATTACTTCAGGCTTCAAAAGACACGAGGAAAAAACTGTGGCTAGGAATAAGACTTACAGTAATACCAGCAAGAGTTACCAAATGTTTGAAGATTTTGCATGTTCTCCAAAAACCTCCCAAAAATTTGGGTAGGATTTTAATGGCAAAAGAGTTAAAAGTGCATTAGAACTAAAGATGAAGACGGTTTTACTATTGATTTTCATCGAAAGCCCAACCTACCAAAAATGCAACTCAGAAAGTTTTTTTTTCCGCAAATGCCCGAAAACGAGCTCGAAACCCACTTTTAGGTCTGGTATTAGAAACTACGGTAACACGAAGTGTTTTACATAAGGCTGACATTATCTGTCATTAGTGTCGTTTGCTAAATTATGAGCTACGTTGGCATTTTTGGGTTAGGTGGAGGGATCTAGTGGGGTTAGGGTTAGGTAGAGGAATGTTTTTTTTTTTCTCGATGAGGGAGATAGGGGTTATGGCACGTACACACCAAACGCGTCGAAAGCGTCAAAAGCCCAAAAGCATCAAAAGCGTCAGGTGTACATACACAAAATATGGTGGACGTGCCTCTAGGAACGTCAAGAGGTCCCGCTGCATGTCCCGCGCCTCCTGTGCAGCGCGTTTTGAAGCTTTACGTACGGCAGACGCTGCGCGTTGTGAAATTTCAAGCTTTTGACGTGCATCCAGCACCTTCAACGCGGCCGCTGCTGTTGGGATTGTTGAACTTTTAGGGCATATCGCGGCGTATCGACCAATCAGGAGCATTTTCAAACTGTGACGAATTCAGAATAATGAAAAAAAAAAACACGAACCGGAGACAGATGGACAGGCGCTCTTCTGACGGAATACAGCACCTGTAGTCGGTGTCCTGGTAGGAGATGCGAGCGCCGATGCGGGTCAGCAGGTCGTCAAACTGGACACGGGAGAGACGGAAGTAGCGCTGAAAGCGACTCTCGTCCGAGCGCAGCTCTGGTGAATCCAGAAACGGCGCTAAGGCGCAAATAAAGCCAAGCCACTCTCTGGAAAATATAGAGCCGATAAACGGGAGTCAGAGGCTGCGTATTCAGCAAGGAACTCAGCCACACTTCTCTATAGCCCTCTAACATCCTTCTCAGCACAATAATGTTCCCCACCACTTATGAACGTAACTGATCGCCGCAATATCATCCATTGTATGAACACCACCGGCAACAGAGAAGCCCCTCCCCTAAACGCGCTCTCTTCCCAACTTGTTTGGACGTGCGTCGAGAGCGTCCAACTACGGGCGTGAGGCACGATTTTGACCCCGAAACGCGTTTGGTGTGAACGCGCCATTCAGGGTTTACCTATTTCCACGTCATGCCCGCGTCTATTAAAATTTTTTAGTTTTGTTTTTGTTTCATCGTGTTGTCCCTGTTTAGATAACTTCATTGGCTATCTTCACTTCCCAAAGTCATACCAAACATGCTAAATAGGGCTAATGGAGTCAACTACTGTTGAACATTTTATGCTTCAAATGATTTATGGAAGGGTTACACTGAAATAACAAAAGATTATGTCACAAGAGCTTAACGTGTTTGTTCGTGACACTGCTAGTCCCTCAGCCCCCCGTTGAATGAGAAAAATACAATAGAAATGAGTGATATTGTTCCAGGCATTATTCGGGAAATCTTTAGTTACCAACAAATCACCTTCACGCTTTGCACGAAATCCCGCACAGCCGTGTGATTGGAGATTCTTCTGTTGTGACCAGTTCAGCTAATACAACATCAGCTAAACCTTTCTTTGTGCCAGTGCCTTTTCAGATTTAAATGCATTCATAATCATATGAACTGCTTGTTTGTCACAAAACACACTTCAGAGGAAGCTCTGCATTAATTTTCAGTCACAAGCTAACATGATCATGAGTCAAACACGTAGCGTGAGATTGAAAGCGTATTTTAGATATTTAATACTATCTTATCTGTGGTATTGGAGCATTTTTCTGATATTTTTTGGCACATGCTGTGTTACCCACGATGAAGAGAAAAAGCACCAATATGTAACTAAAGCCCAAACAAGTGGCATTTGGTTGCACAGGGACAGCACTAACACTTCCAACCCTAAACTCTGGGAATAGAGGCTTTCCCAGAAAACTGAGCTGACCCGTGCAGACATCTGGCAAAAGTTCAACAATAACATGACACCTATAAGAGAAAGATCATCCAGGGGAGGATTGCGGATGATTCCAGAGAAGGGAAGTTTCTTTTTGTACGATTCCATTAGTGAGTGAGAGCAATCTCTGTGGGCTGCTTGCTTGGCTGTGGAAATGTCTGACAGCAGGCCAGTTTTATGTTCGGCCAAAAAGAGGGCAGAGAATGGAAATGAACGCTGTGTGACTGTAGCTTTTGAGCTGTTAGGTTTCTGTCATGGTTTTGTAGAATGCATCTCATTCCAGCTCTCACACTTAAGAGTCTTCATCTGTGAGATGAAGCCTTTTGGAAGCTGCTTTCTTACATACCTTCTTGTTTTCTTTGTGTTTTGGCTCTTTTTTTTATTATAATTGTAAAAGTTTATAACCTCTCAGCACAACCATTTAGGGGACGGATCTGGATAAGCATAATGCTTTTTTCCGTCGCCCTTTCCGGCATGCAAAAGGACAAAAAAAATGATGTGATTTTGCTCTGAATGTCAAATGAATTTCTGTGAATGCAACCATGTCGGAAATGAACTGAATAAATAAATAAATAAAATAAAAATAAACTTTAGTCATTGTATCTCACAGGGTCTCCGATTTTCTGTTTCAAATTTGACCAAGTTCCTTTTCAGCAAACCTATTTGCGTATTTCAGTTGTTTTGGTAATAACTGACGAACTCAACATTCCGAAACTATCCCTAAAAGAATAATTGAGTCAAATTTTGTAAATAAATTTTTCCAAACGCTCTGCTTAAATTTACCAAATCCTGTGAGATCTTTGCAAACTGTGAGAACTACCATATTTATGGGGATAATACAGTTAAAATCCATAATAGGCATGAAGTGGACATATAACCATTTCCGGTTCAGGAAGTTAATTCTGTGATAATTGTCCATTTTTCATTATCATGGAAATTTGGACGCTATAATGTAATTCTTTAAGAACATTTTTCTTAAATAAGGAAGCCTCTGTTGTAATATTACCAATAGAGAAACAACATATAACAACATTAAACAATACATTGACACCAAAGTCTTTTCCTTATTATTATTTTTCTTACACTTTATTTGGATTTTTTTTAGGCCCTTTCCAGGGGTGCAATTATATGAAATTTGACATGATGGTATAGGTTGAACAATGTAACGTGTAGTTATTTTTAATGCACGTTCGGGACTCGTTAGCTCCACTTAGCGTTTGTAACTGGACAGTGTTTTTAACTAGTTTTCTTTGTTTTTGTTGAGCTTATGATTTGTAAAAGGGCTTTGAGTGTCATTGAGCTGCAGGTTTTGCATGAACTCACTGTACTGTACGACCCTTGTTACTGTGCAGCTCCCTGCCCAGAAGAAGGGAGTTGTTCCATTGAGTTGTCGCCGGCAGTACACCTCAATATTTGTCTCTCTGACCCCAAAATATGGAGTTATTTATTCTCCCAGGAAGACGAATTGCTGGAGATGTTGAATAATGGAATAAGTGTTGAGGCGGTTTTGAATGGAATGAGTCGGAGTCCAGTTGTAGGGTTTACTGGTCAGATGCGGACACAGGGTTTATTTGGTCAAAGGGTTCATGGGGCACACCGGTCTGTGATTCAGAAGGTTTCAGTGTATGTGTGTGTCCAATGAATCTGTAGTTGTTCTGTGCTCTCAGGGTTTTCGTATGCTGCTGATAGCGCTAAGCATAACAATAACAGAGTCTCTGAGATGAGGCCTTGGCAAATGTTGTCGGTGTACGATGGTATCTGGCCTGCTTAGGGCAGTGTGACCAGGACCAGAAGAGATTCTGTTATCACATATCAGTCAGAAGCCAAAAATCTGCAGCGTTGGCAGACAGAGAGAAAGACTTATTGAGTGAGAGAGAGAAAGAAAAGCTGAGAGCTCAGCGAGGCAGTTTGTTCCCTGTGTGATCCCTCCCCCACTGCCTCAGAGCGGACTTGTCACTTCCCTTAACACAGACAGAGGCTCCCTCACTGTCACACAGACGGTGGAGTGTGGTCGGATGGTCGATGTCTCTGAGGGCAAAGGGAGGCTCTCTCACCATCTCGCCATCTCAACAAAACGTAGACATTTGTCGCCGTTCTTCAAAAATGACTCTTTAATGAAGCAACAGGCGCACACTCTCATACAATCCTCTAATTCCTAATCAGTTTCCCATGAAGCCATGCTGCACAAAGTCCCACAGTTCAATCCTTTCTTTCACCAAACCCCTTCTCCATCTTTGTTACCAAGGATGTGCTTGACCATTACCATTACCATGACAACCAACTGCAGCCTGGTCAGACATCCCGTGTGTAAAACATTCATTTAAATGCCATCAGCTGTGTAAATACAGAGCGGGAACTGACGAAAGATTTAATTATTTTCGACTGCTGGGCCGTGGTTTTGTTTTCCTTTCTTTGCCCACTCAGTGCGGAGCGGCTTATTCACCCACTGCAGGCTTTGCCAAATTAAACCATGTGTGAAACTCTGGGCTGGAGGACCAGCATCCCTCATCAGGAAGGGGAAAGAAAGTTGAGATGACATAACAAGACTCTGCACCAAAGAACTGAGGCTTTGTTTAATCCAGCCATAGCTTCCTTATAGTTTATCTCATTGGGAGAGATTTTGGAGGCGTGTTTTAATTGAAGCTGCAGTTGGCTCAGCAGGACTGCATCTTCATCCGCTCACTCTGATTTCCCACTCTGTCTTTAAAGGTGCAGTCTGCAACTCTTATAAAAGTGACTTTTTGTGATATTATACATATCACTATGTAAGGACAGCTTTACATAAAACTAGTAGTTTGTGTGAAAAAAAAACAGACTCATTGAGTCCCCCCGCTGCTCCTGCTGCCTTTGGCAGATTGCCAGAATGCACCGTGACCGAGCAAAAAGAACCAATTAGAGCCAGGATTATGTTTGATGGGCTGTCTGACAGCTGTTGCTCACAGGCCCCGCCCCTTTCCTGGAGCTAGAGTGCCGTCTTTTTTACATTATGATGGAATGGTGACTTTTCTGCTTGAAAGGTAATTACTGCTGCTTGATTTACATTATGTTTGATTTGTAATTGTTACACTAGCACTCTGTAATGCATGTGTTGTTCATGTGCGCGCAGCAGCCTCCGTGTGGCTGCTGTCAGTAAGACTGTGTTGTTGCTGCTGCTGAGGTGTGTGCACATAGAGAGAGAGAGAGAAGCGTAATATGCTTTTAACAGTGCATGTTATATTACTGTGATGTTGCTGTCAGACTAACGTTAGCTTGTTAGCTCCTCTGAAGGAGGGACTTTTGAATGTTTGGAAGATTTGTTGTTGCAAAAATTGTAGCAGTCTCGACTATACATTTATCAATATAGAAAATTGAAGTAAGCACAAAATAAAGTTTTATGCAACCTGCAACTGCCATCAAACAAAAAGTTAAGTCCAAACAATCAAATTGTAATTAACAGTGAACACAAATATCAACCAAAGAAATCACTAATATTTCTACAGTATGGTTCCCCAATGTCTAAAAGCGTATCTGACTTTTTCGTCTCAAAATTTCCCAAATTATGCCCTAGAGTTCCCCCGTTTTTGCGTAATTTACGTATCAGTTTACCGTTTTGTTTTCTCGAATTCTTTTCTTATATTCACACAAGATCTTGCACAAGATTTGACATCTGTCTGTTTGCTAAACTTGCTACACATTAGGCCACCTGTTTTTTACGTTGGAAAAGTTAATGTAAATGTATGATATTGTCCTAAAATACGTCGGTGGGGGTTCTGTCCATGATGCATAGCTTTTTCCATTTCAGCTGGTGAAATCCATCATATTGCGTCATTTCACGCTGTATTTTTTGATAATTCCGTCTCTCTGGCCGCCCAGTTATGGTGAAAAACGTGTAAATGTTTGATGTGAGGGTATATTACCTGTCACATTGCATTTTAGGCTTGATTTAGTTTGTTATTTAAAAAAAATTATCATATTTAAATAATAAGAAAAATGTTGCCATTTCTATTCAGAAAGTGAGTTCTGTTTTTTCCATTACTTTCCCGCAATCACGGAAAATCGGAGCTGCTCCTGATTTCATTGCAGACATATGGAAGGAAGTGATGACTTGTTTACAAGTAACTGCACTTCCTAGTGGTGAGGGACAGAGCTGCAGCTAAAGTTGGGTTCTATGTTGTTGGTTGGTGAAATCACATGGTTGGGTTTGTTTGGTCAAGAGGCTCGGGGGCCATTTTGGTGTAAGAACTCAATGGGCGAGGACTGAGCGTGATGAGCTCATTCCTTTCCATCCAACTGTGTTGAGCTGCTGAGAAGCTTTGTTTGTAAGTTTATATCATGTCTTTCATATGTTTGTTCATGTTTTGTTTAGATATGTATGTGTTTTTCTCTGTGCATGTTTAGTTTCACAGAGCTTCTGGGTCACATTGTCAGAAAACTGAAAGACAAAGATAAACAGTCAACAGGTAAAACTTTTACATCTTTATTCATCTCTTTCAAGTACCTGGACATCTGTTTACCTCTGATGGCCCATTGAATTGGTGATATGAAATCACTTATATTAGTCGTAACACACAGTCAAACCCAACATTCTCTGTAATCTACATTTCATTGTTTAACTCAACATTCAAGGACGATATAGTTTCGTTACTTTAACCTTTTCAAAAATATGAAATCAAGATTCCTCTTTAGCCCTTAGCGTCTCCTAGCCCTAGCTTTTTAAAAATATTATTTGGTTAAGTATTAAGGGAGGTGGTCTTTAGTACCATTTTTTTTGCCAGTCCCATGCCCCCTTATAAGAGTGTCATCAGGAAGTATGACACTCCAGCTAAAACAAACACTAAATGGACTTCATGAGTACAGTTCTTTTCACCTCATTAGTTGTCTCATAGCACTTGAGCCAAAATGCTTAGTGATACAATTGAGTCCGGGGCTTACAACAGCACCCTCGTTAGCCAGTTGGGTACCGAAAGATGCCACGATGATGTTGGCCAAAGGCAAAGCAAAACAGGAAGGTGGCATAGTAAGAAGAACTAGGATTAGATATTATTGCACATCAATTATGCTAATTATAGGGATGACAGATTTGGAGTACGGGAGAAGGCACGAGAGAAGAAAAATACATTTCAACCACAGCGTCTTTTAAAGACGGGAAACTCTGAGGGATCCAGGGGCCAGTTAGCATTAGCGCACTTCTTAAACACATAGCACAAAGAGACGTGTACGCTACTCGGGATGTGAATCTTTGGGTGTCTTAGGTGATTTGGATTCTTAGGGTCACGATTCAAAAATTGATACAATGCATAGTGTGTTAAGGCATATTATGGCATCAAAACAATACAGTTTGTATAAGATATTTTTAAATAAACTGATTCCAATGATGTAATCACACAAAGGCAAACTTAAGACACAAGGTAACATTTATTCATGCTGAACAAATAAAAACTTACTGTACAAGAAATAACTTGCATAAATAATTTATTTTTTTTGTTGATTTTTTAAGTTTAAGAATCGTGGATAATTGGAATCGCGATTCTTATGTGAATCGATTTTTTTTTTTTCTCCCCCCCCCCCACCCCTAGTGTACACTATAATTAAAAGTATTAATCAGATATTGGGTTTCTAACAAAGTATTTCCTGAAATATCAAAATAAAGTAGGCTTGTGAAGTTTGACTCTTTTCTGAGAACAGCCGTCTCCTTCGACTCCCAAATAAACACCTCAAAGTTGTTACGTACATTGATTTAGTGCCATACTATCTATAAAAATCAATACTATTAAATAAAGTGCTTATTGTATTCCATGGTTTTATTTGTCTACTAGAACAGAGTGGTACAACAGTATAAAATACAAATTTGTAATACAATAATACAAAAGGTTATTATTTCCATTACCTGATGGGCTATTCTCATGCAGTATGTCAGCGTGGTTGTTTGTGGAGCCTGTGTAAAGTGAAATTTTTACAAGGCTCATTCTACACACTGCTGACAGTATAATGCATCCAAACCTTTCTTTCACTCATTTCCATCACTTTTTCGTTGCGTCGTTTTTTGTGTCAATATGCGTAGCACCAAGTCCTGTCACTCTCTAATCTCTCCCTCCCTGGATTCTGTTTGTGTGATATGTGTGTTTATAATGACCAATCACTTGATTTTTTTTTTTTAAATGTTTTTTTATTCTCTCATCCTTCACTTCCTAAAGACTTAGAGCCAGTTCATTCAAAATTGACAATACTAAACTAAAGACGCATAGAGGTAACATCAGGGACAAATGCAGCATCCGACACAAAGTCAGATTGTATGTGACAGATATGGGTTTTGCTGACAGCGTACTCATTCACTTGCAATGGTTTTTACACATCGATGCAGTCATGCATGCGCGTGAAACCGGCAGAGTTCAAGGCCAGGCCAAACTCCAAGCGTTATGGAGGTCGATGAAGCTGAAGAATGTTTTTCGTCTCCCACTAGAGGTGTAAAAATCACTGCTGCACGTCGGTACATCACTTTTATTCCACGTCTCTGAATGCTAAAAAGGTTACTATACTGGAATTCTGGCCATCAGTGACGAGACTGGGTTCATCCACCATTGGTCACGCCATGGATGTCTTCATGCAGCTTGTTTTAAACAAGTGTGTGTATGTGTGTGTGTGTTGATATATAATTTAAAAATTCTTTATCATGGGCATAGTTTTATTAGTCTCTAAACAGACCAGGTACTTGTAACATTGTAAGAAGATGTTGACCCACACATGTAGGGTAAGGTTCTAGAAAGATGGTCGATAACCATTCTTTTATTTTGTTTGTTTGTTTGTTTCAGTCTAACAAAATATTCAAACATGAATCACAATTTAAAAATATATATAACTGGCAGAAGAGAAATGCTTATATGCCCAACATACTGTAAATAATATTCAAGTAAGTTACATACAAAACATACAAGAGAAATGCAAGCATTTAACAATTACATTTGAGTAGGCTTTTCTCAAATAATGCAAAATATATAATACATATTTACACATGTACCTTCTTTCATATACAACATTTAACTCGTGCCAATAAACACAAACATAAATCTACTGCTTCACATAACCCTCTAAAATAGATTGTGACATTTTCTTTTTGAAATTAAATAATGCGTCACTCATTTCGATTTTTTTATCAACTGAATTCCACAAATTAACTCCAAAAACAGACGGACATCTTGGTTGAACAACTAATCTTGCTTTTGGAAAAATAAACATAAATTTTAGGCTGTATTCGCCAGTCTGTGGTGTGAAGTTTTTATTTTGCTTTGAACATTATTTGTATTTTATAATAAACAATATCTTTAAATTTCATCAGTTTTGATTTAACAAATAATAGATGTGTGTTCATAATAACTTGCGTCGTATGGCCTTTTTTTTTTTTCCAATAAAAGAATATAATTGATTATGATTTTAAAAGTGGTTCCTCAGAGTTCTACACAGTACGTCATATATGGCAGTATCAAAGTATAATAAATTGTAAGCAAGGAATTGTAATGAAGCAAATATTTTGTTCTGTATAAAACCCCAATTGTTTTTTTAGATTTTTATCTTTACATAATTTACGTGTTGCCTCCAAGATAATTTATAGTAAATGATGACTACCAAGAACTTTGTATCAAAGACACGCCCAATTTTATCTCCATTTATTTCACGTTTTATCTCTTCTTCAAATACCTCATTTTTGGTTTCAAAAATCATAAATTTCGTTTTTTGCAATGTTGAGTGTTAATTTGTGAACATCAAACCAGCTTTTATTTGACTTTAGCTCTGGACATACACATATATGTTTATTCTGGGTATGACCTTTTGAACTCAACATTAATATATATATATATATAAACTACAACAGACAACACAGCCCAGATTAAATATTTTGACATGTTTTTTTACAACAATATTAGCATGTCGACATTTCCTGGCAGCAGTCGAGACCTTTGGGCAGTGGCTAAAGGCAGGCATACACTATGCAATTTTTGGCCCATTTTAAGCCAATTTTTCACTCGTGCATCTATTTTTGGGATCGGGCCGGGTCTCTACTGGAGTGTGTCGTGCATCGTGTAGTATACATGGGGTCACGAGAAGCGATACACCTCACGACCAGCTCCCGATCAGCTATCGTATGGTCGTAAGAAAATCAAACATGTTTGAAATCCAGTTGCTCCTTGTGAGGGTAGCAGTGTTGAAGCAGTGCCATGGACCGGCTTACCTCAAACTCTCACACTGCGCATGCACAAACACCGTAGGACCGCTGTAAAATTGACGGACCGTACTGCCCACGTCTGTCCAACCAGTTCCTGGTCATTCATATCGCCGCATTATCTTTTTTAAAGCTCTTTTTGTTGAGATTTGCGAGTGTCTCTCCACTTCCTGGTTCTTCTACTTCTGTTTTAATGGCAACACTTCAGAGTTCTTCAGAGTTCTTGTACGTTGTATTTCCGTAAACAAGACCCTGACGTAGAGTGTGAGCAGTCAGGTCTTGTCAGAGTGTCGGTCAGTATAGTGTGAGAACATGAATCGTGAGCTACGCACATTCGGACTCTGCAACCAAGTCGCACAGTTTGAGTCGGAGATGCTCCGCTGCATAACTGCAGCGCAATCTGCAGTCCGGCGATACCCACCGTCTCCGGTTTTGCTGTGTATCTGTTGCAGCAAGAACTCAGAGGATCCTGCTAATTCATGCGTTATTGCGTGATAAATATGTGATTCAACCATGGATAAATACAAAATAATTTATATGTGCTCAGATCGGGCCAGATTAGGTCTAGGCCATCAGGTCTGATATGTGTTTGGTTTTCGAGTAGAGTCCGAATTGCGTTCGCGAGAGCCGAAACGCACAATTTTCGGGCAGAACAATTTTTTTTATCAGCAGACAGATTTTATTCCCCTGAGTTTGAATGTGTGTTTGGGTGGTCCCGGAAGATCGATGGATGGAATTACGATCCGCCTTGAACACAGAGTATTTCATTGAGAGAATAATCTGGATATTTTATTCTGTGTCTATGCGCTACTTCCTGTCCTGTACTAGCTTATTTTTGTTAAATTGCTGCAGCACAGCTCCAGCGTCGGCAAAAATAGAAGGGCTGCGTATCTGCTGCAGCAGTTACGGAGCTGTGCTGGTGGAGATTCACATGCGGTGATAATTGACACATTGATTTGAATGGAAATCTATCAGCTGCGTTGTGGTTTCGGAGCAGTTACAGATGCGGTTAATGGATGCGGTGGAAATTAGGGGTAAGTCTCTTGCAGTTGAAAAAACATGCTTGCTTGGAACCGATGTAGCAGGGATAGAAAGGTATGACCCCCCCCCCCCCCCCTTCCTTTGGTGAATACAGATATCCATTTTCAAAATGTCATTCAAATCTACGCCTGCACATTGGTGATAATGTGACAGCTCAGAACTGAGAAGGAACATCAATTTTAGATGGTGATTTTTTTTTTGCCAGAAGCTCCCTCAGAGACACCAACCTTTAGGTATTCTACATTGGTCTTTTAATGTCAATTTCTTGTGTTCAGTTTAAAAGGAGGTGGATGTTTAACACCTTAGATCTTCCATTGTTCTTACACACAGATACTGTATAACTAGTTACTGTGGGGTGTAATTCAGCACCTCACCTGCACTCTTCTTTGTTTGGAGTATGTTCCCTGCTCTCTGATGGCCTTTTGCCTGGCAGAGATTAAGTGCTGACATCAAGGTTAATTTCTCACTTCTCTAGCTGTCCTTAATGCTCCAGGCAGTGAAAGTAAAGAGAAGAGACAACCTGTTCACTTTTAAGTGAATCAAGGATGATGAGGTAGGGTCAGTATGAGGTACACGAGCTAGAGTTGAGTAAAGATGCCTGTTTTGAAGCATCTATCTGCTTCATTTAGATCATCTGAAACACGTGAAACAAAGACTCTTTGACAGAGACAAAAAGCCCTCCAAACTTCCTTGACAATTGTGTGAGATTGCATAATACTTAGTTTGTTGCCGTCTGGGACATTTGGCTCTGATTTGGCTCCTCTTTAACCCTCAGAACAAGAAAAAGCTGCAAGGATTTGGGCTAATCCGCTTTGCTTTTCCTCCTCTTGCCGACTGCAAGACTAATGTGTGGCGCAGTCATTTGAACCCCCTATCCAAGCAAAGCTAGTTTTCCCCAAAAATGTCTTTTAATTATTTAATGGATAGTGATGGCTTCTTGGTGCTCTGTTGGCCATGGTTGCGTTTCTCATGGGCCTCCCTGGTCAAAGATCCAAACCAAGGTATCAAAAGAGAGCGTGGGATTACAAAGTGGCCTGTCATCGGCAACAACCCTCTTCCAACCCCACTCCCACCCCACCCAGCCACTCTCACTTTAGCACATCTTCACAAATCCTCAAGTTGTTATACATTATCAGCTCATTTTCAGATGACAGAAACTGTATTATGACGTACAACATTTTTTTTTCCCCCCCCGCCGCTTTGTCGGATTCTTTTTTCTCCGAGCTCACCCCATCCGTCTGTTTCATTAAATTCTCCGAGGAGTTGTTTAAAATACATGATTTCTTTCTCTATATAGCTCCATTTACAATAGCTCCCATTTTGATACAATGAGCTCACAGATCTCAATGGAGGGCTGAATAAAAAGAGACAGATGAGGGCACATAAAAGAATAAAGTATATGAAAAGGAGAACTGTTCAATGAAAACCTAATCTATCAACTTTGAAGCCCTCATATAATACGCTGCAAACATGATCAAAATGCCATATTTAATGGCTTCTCATCCAGTGTCAGAATACTTCAACCTTTAATGGCAAAAAATGGCTAACATTTATTTCTTTTTTTCTGTGGGATCATTTTGCCATGTGTGGTTGTCCTGTGTCATTTCATGAAAAACATGCTCTACTACAGTATATTCTGATAGTCTTTGGTTTACAGTCAAAAATGGTCTTAGTCATCAGAATAAGTTACAATTATGTGGGTAATCAACAGGTTCTAAATGTAATATCATTGTTTATTGTTTTTTTTTTGTTTGTTTGTTTTGTAGTAGAAATCAGTAGGCTCCCAGTAACCAGATGAGCTCATTTAGCACCATTCGTGCTCGGTAATGGTTTTTGGCTTTTCTGACATGTGGTACTTACAATGGAGGGATTATTATACACAAACAGGGCAATGATAATGCAGCAGCAGAAGCAAAAGAGCTCAATTAGAAAACATAACACCCTTTGCATACTTTTTTTTTTTTTTTTTGCTGTGTGAGGCATGAATACGACAACAGTAACCGTCAAAATGCTAACTATGACATGGACTTTTTTTTTTTTTTTTGCCACTTTAAAACGTGTTTCTCTATTATTGTCTTTTTTTGCACGAGCTTCAAGATCCACTTTTACCTCATGTCAAAAGGTCGAGCACTCCATGAGCTAAATTGTGCCAAGCATGAATCTGCAGAATTACGGTAGATGGGGTCATATTTTTTTTTTTTTTTGATGGATCAGCAAACTTTCCTGGTGACATCAGCTGATTTTTTTAATGACATAGAAGCATATGTTTTAAGGATCTTTAAACTGCTGTGTGTCGATCCATAGCAGCATTAGCAGCTAGCATAGGACAGCGTAAGGGGTGTGACTCTGGCTCCTGTTTTTGTGCTACAAAAAATATGCAAAGTAATTAACTTATATTGTTAAGAAAATGAATAAAATAAATACAATATTTTAGTAACATTACTTGTGAAACACTTTTAATTGTTTATGGCAATTACTGCCCCATTCACATACCACCACCTGGATATTGGCCGTATGCAGTGCTTCCTTTGTAAATCATCAGGTCTCAGAACACAGGCTGTGTTATGGCAGTAAGAGAGAGAGACAAAAATGTCACAGAATAAAACATTTTTTTAAAGCGCCTTTTGCTAACTAAATCGGCCAATGATATCACGTGAACACAAACAACCAATTAGCCTAAATGTTTAATAAAAGAATGATGAATCAGCGTTAAAGAAGTATGGACAATCACCCTTTACAAAGCATAGTCTTTCACGCTGAATGACAGCTGTCAAAATCGGCCATGTTTTCGGACCAAGGACAGCGCACAATCACTGCTAATTTAGCCACTCATCACAAAGGCTCCGAACTTTCATCACAAAAAACCCCACAAATACTTAATATTTTAGAGGTGTCCTGATCCGATATTGATATTGGATATTGGTCCGATATCAGCCAGAAACACGAATATCGGATTTTTTTGGACTTTATCTAAAATCATCGATATTAACTCTCCGATAAAATTTTCCGCTCCAGCTCTTCTATCCATAGGTGACTGTGGTTCACACTCCAACAAAGTAACCTACTGTTGCTGACTATTGTTCTCTGTTTGAGTTACATCACTTGATCAAGCCTATTCTAACATCCCACACTACAAAATAAGTAATAAAAGTATGTATGATTTGTGCTGATATCATATCGGATCAATGTCGGTATCGGCCGATACTCAAGGCGGCAATATTGGTAGCATATCGGAAGTGAAAAAGTTGTATCGGGACTTCTCTAAAATATGTACAAACTTTTACACCCATAAAGGTGCGTTCACACCAAACGCGACTGAAGCGACTAGATTACATTCAAAATCAATGTAAATGACACAACCTCAAGCGAAGCAACTTGCGTGACGCTAACTGCTGTTGTGCTGCTGCACTTTTCTGCAAATTTCCACAGAAACAACCTTGGACTTCACTTCACTTATTGGCTTAAAAAAGCTCTTTTCTACTGTCTTCCAAGCTGACAGAGAAACATTTTTTTGTGCAAAATTACACTTTAAATGTAGTGTGGGCGTGGCTTGACTGGCTGTTTACTTAAACATTAAATCAAAACACCTAAAAGCAAATGAGGAGCTGAAAAAAAATAAAATAAAGAGGTGATGGATCCAATCAAATTAGCCGAATTAAGCCCTGGCTATATATACAGACTTCTAGGGTGAGCCTCATTAGGAACTATTAAGACTTAATACAACTCCATCCTGTAGATAAAAAAACCCATGCTCATGTAGCAGCAAGAACTAAGCCATCGATGCTCACTAGAAGCCTCTTTATCTCATTGCGCTGCCATGTGAACACTATCCAGTGATGAACTGCACCCCAGTGAGAACACCAAAAGCTCCGCACTTTATCTGATGCTGTCTGATTGTTTGAAATGGCTGCACTGGATTCAGATATCAGCCTAACCTTCCCAATGCTAATGACTTTTTCTCTTGCCATCTGTAAACATCACGGCTCTTTATGCTATTATGTTGTGTTCTCTGTCAGTTGGTATTCTTTCAACATTTTTCACTTTGAAGCACTAAAGGCAGAACAAATTATGACACACCGTCTCAAATGACAAAGCCGATCATTATGCCCAAATTGCTGGCTCTCACGGTGTCTGCTATCTGGCTCCTCTCTGTGCTCTCATCAAACAACCCATAATCTGGCAGCTCGTTGGCCTCACATCTATTCAAACCTGGGAAAGCTACCTGAGATGGATCATTTTTTAGGTGGAATGCCATATGTTTAATATCCAAATTTTACTTTATATCTGGGTGTTGGCCATTGCAGTGCATTTTTGTAACAGAAAGCTTTGGCTCTTTTTATTAATATTATTGTTATTGCCTATATCACAAATGAAATGTGCCTAAACCACTCAACAGAGTAAGGCAAAAATGACTATTGGGCGTCACATGTTTTACTAAAGTTGGAAAATCAGTTAGGCATACAAAATTACTTGGACAATTTTGTTGAGGGTGACGATTGATGTCCAACTGTCACATCATAAAACTTGTACTTGGTTCAAAGATGGTGCAGATACATTACATATTAGCAGTTTCTGTTGTGGTTTCTCGCATATTCCAATTGAATTATTCACGGCTTAAATAAATTTTTTGGTCTCAGAACCCATAACAAATAACAAAAACCATCCATCCATTTTTCAACCCGCTTGCTCCTTCATGGGGGTTAAAACCCAATAATAATAAACATGTTTTTTAAACTCCTTATTCAAACGCAAGTTGACCCATTATGCCTGATAGACAACATTATTGTTCAAACTTTGCGGAGTCATAATTAGGGATGTCCCGATCAGGTTTTTTTGCCTCCGAGTCCTTTGATTTTCGAATTGACCGATATCGAGTCCCGATCCGATACTTCTATAATACATAAAGCATTATAAAGAAGAGCAAAAAACAGATCCGGGATGTCCCTTATTTATTTTATTCACCTTATTTTAACATTTAACCCTAAACAGAGCACTTCTGTGACGTAGCTTGATCAATCAAGCAATAAATTGAAAGAAAATTCACTTTAGACTTTAGTGCAAGATTAAATAATATTAAATAAAAAATGTCTAATATAAAAATGAATAGTGCCTCATCTTAAAATACCCAACAGGCATGTTAACAAATAAGAAAATAAAAGTGCCACAGTGCTGTAAAGTAAGGCCAGTAATGTGCTTTTAGGAACTGCACTCTTAATGCTTTAGAACACACTTGCACGTCCTGCTTGATATAGAAAATACTGCAGTAGATTGACTTCGGATCGTTTGTTCTCACACACAATCATACACGCAAATCACACAAACACTGGCGCGAGCGCGCTCACAAAACCACGCATGCACACGCAAACAAACACTTCTGCGGAGCAGACAAACACGCCCTGAAACATCTGTGTACCGTAGCGTTCCGAACGCTGTGTAATCAATATACCAGTACGGCGGTATATTACAAATTTATATCAAACGAAAATCTTTACCGGTATTTGGTATGAACCGGTATCTCGCCCACCCCTATAATGATAATAAATACACGTATATATCCGAGTCCTGATCGGGAGATAATGTCCGATACCGATTGATTCGGAAACCACGTGATCTGACCCGATTTCATGTGATCGGATCGGTACATCCTTCGTCATAATGTCTAAGGGATTGGATGACTTAAGCGGTAAAACATCAGATTGAAATGCTATTTCACTATTTGCTTTCTATATGAGTGGAGCAAGGCGCACTACGGCTGTCATGAAATACAAACTAAAGTACAAGGCTAAAAGTAGGTTGACAACAAGGAACACAGGGAATCAGAGAGGAACCAATAATTTTCCTACTGATTGATATATAATTTTAGTTGTTTTGTATTTCCTAGAGTTGCTCATTTTATGTTTGGGTAGCAAAAAGATGATCTAGATACACCTTGTGGTCTGTCACTTTATCAGTGCAGGTACGTCTAGAGTTTTTAGACGCCAAACAAACTGGCAAAGTTTTTTTAACGTTTACATAAGAAGGCATAACCCATTTGCGCATTTGCTTGAAAATCCATTTAAAGTTTTATTCTTTGCAGAAATCAAGTGACAAATCAGGTTTATGTGTGTTCATGTGCATGTTGTGTAGTAGTTCATTTAATGCTTCAGTTCTACACTATGGCCAACACATTGCTACTTTCTTAATATTATCTGATGTATCTTGCTTTTATTTTTAACTTTGTTCTTGCCTTTAATAAAACCCTCCCACTGTCGACTCATTATTAACATAGGAGGTGAGATAAGTTAAAGGAAGATTATTAGAAAATTATGTTCAGTGGAAAAAAAAAAGTGTGGTAAAGAGTGCAAGCTGACGATGGAAAAAAATGAAACAAATCACAGAAATGTTACAAGGCTGCGTTCGTGCTCATTTGTTTCAATTCCCTCGAGTTGCTATAAAACACACACTCGCTAAATTACACAATAACACACTGTCTATTTGACAAATAACCAATTAAAGTTACAACTATGGACTACAGCTTTGATTAAAATTTCAACCAAACCGCTACACAAAGTAACTATCAAATACCCATTTTCAGTGTTAGCCGAGCAATTGTTTGTCCCTTTAGCTAAGGCTAAAAGGAGCTGTCTCGTTGGTTAGCTAGCTGTATTAAGCGTTTAACATTGATGGAACTGCCTCCAGTGATTGAATCGTTCAAGTCCAATCAATGGAGTTAAAATGATATTGCTATTTTTAGCACAAAATGTGCAAGTGCAAGCTTATAAATCTTCTTCACTACTGTGTTTTAATTTACCATCTTGGTAGAGTGAGCCGTCAAGCAACAAAAACAATAGAACCAAGCTTCATCTACTTTATGTGTCCAAGTATCTATTGTTTCCAAATGAAGGGATCAGCATTGTTAACAAAATATGTAGCTTTGTAAAACACTTAGTCAAGTTTATTCACCATAAGTGAAATTCTACTAATTATTATTACTCACTTTAAAGATCTATTGTCCAAACACAGGGCTGTGCCTGTAAAATCAAAGCATAACAGAAAAACAAGATCTAAAATCAAGTACATTTGGGCCTTTAGTATTTTAATGACATAGAATGTGCACATGTGATTGGTTATTGTCTGTAACCTGAAGTTTAAGCAAAGCAGGTAACCACGTTATATAAATTTACAGTCATAATGAAAATGTGACACTCATTACAATTACCCCACAGTGGGACGAATACAGGTCTATCCTACTGTATTGTATTTTATCAATACTAGTGTCACGAGGTGCTCCAGCCTTGCCCAGTCAAGAGGACGGACAATGCACTTTGCCACATCAGCATTTTGAAGACTCCATTCAACGTGAAAGAAAGGTTAATGGATTGCAAAAGAGAGTCAGAGTGCCAGAAAAATCACACACGTGCCGGGAAAACATGTAAACTACCGAAAAAGGCACTGGATGGGCTCTGCGGTCAACATCCTCAATGCACTAACTGGTCTGGAGTCACACTAGGGAATTGGTAAGCAATGACATAATGCAGTCACTGCTGTGCTGCCTTCATTAAAATATTTAAAATATGAGGAACATGCATCTCGTATATGGTAGAGTACAGCATTCTGTGAGAGTAGCGTATGTTGTCCATGAGTAACAGGCAGGTCAGTAAAAATGGGTGTGTGATGCAAGCAGTGGCACCTAAAGCGCACCGCACAAAGAGCGGATTGGGTTCATTGGTCCCCGATCAAGTCCTGAGCGATGATTCTGACCATATCAGAAAAAGTTTGACATTTCAAGTTGGAACCCAGAGTGTCCCGTACTGATGCAGTCTGTTTACAGCGGTGTTGGACCACTCAGAACGGATTCATGTTGTATAATAGTTCACTGGCCAATGCATCAAGTCACATGACTGGTGAAAAACACACAAATAAATAAAAATTAAAGCTGGCGAATTCGCCAAACACTTGAACATCTTTGATTACAGGAGCCAGAGTTGGTGTTACAATCAACAACTTCTGTGTGTGTTGACAGCTGCAATTAGTAGTGCGAGGTATTAACATGTGGATGTTTTTTTTTTTTTCACCGTCCTTATAAAAGCTGTTTAATTATTTATAAAAGTCTGAAATTGTAAAATTTTCCAACATCTAATATTTGCCTGGAAACAGCAACACAGTCGATAGTCACCTGTTTGTTTGGACACTACTTGGACTGTAACACCGCAAAACACAACTTAGAAATTAGCAGGTTTTTACGAGTTTCAACCAACCACAGACTCTAGTCCAGGGCATGGGGAGGGAAATGGGGTACAGCGGACTTCCAGGATTTTTGGTCCTGTTCAGTCCAACAGAATCCGCTCCGTGTGCTTGAATCCTTTCCTACGATTCCTGATATTGATTAGGGCAGTCGAATACTTGTAGAACTTTTTACCACACGTCACTTGAGGAACTATTCTCTTTCTTTAACCCAATTTTACATGTTAACGGTAGTTTGATAATTCCAGAGAATGTAAAGAAGCTACATCCCGAGGTCAGGTGGAGTCATGAAGTCATCTTCCCATATTCCCTTCTTCTGGCAAAGCAATAACCTAACCCCTTCTCCTTCACATTAACCCCTTGGGATGTTTCTACACGCATCACCAGTCTTGCGACATCTTGCTTTTTCCCAAGATCTCTCTGTGGTCCTCAGACCCGTAGCTTCACCTAGCACCAACCCCCACATCCAGCAGCCGTTTCATTCCGAGCCTAATCTAATCAGACACTCAAGGCATGTTGGCCATTGGCCCTCTCACCCTGCACTCAGCCCATACCCATCCAGCCTCCCTCATGGGTGCTCTCTGCCAGCCTCGCTGTGAAAGGCTTCTAATTCCTTTGCTCCAAAAAGCCTCTTCAGCTCAAACAGAGAGGCAGAGTGATGGAGAGGGCACTCAGACAGAGAGAGAGAGAGAGAGAGAGAGCATCTGCGTGTCTCTGTGTCAGACTGTTCATCTATTTTTGTACTTATATGGCCGAGTTACAAGCCTCATACAATGAGCAAAGTGTGATAAAGTGAAATTATAACTACCAGCCGTGTTGCTACAAGCACCCTGGGTTAGGGACTATGCAGTCTTTATCCGTGAGTGAGCTCAGGTCAGGTATTGGAGTCTTTGAAATCATACAGGCAGTCGGCAGAGAGCTGTGAGAGGCTCCTTATCCAGAGTTCAGAGTCAGATGATCCGTCGGGTCCCTGGGCTGAGAGCAAAATAAGGATGAGAAGCCCCAGGTACACTGAAAACTAGCAAAAGTTTTCATAAACAAATAAAATAAAGAGGCATCCACAGGGGAAAAAGTTTACCAATAGCTTGGACGCATGGGCTTGTACAATGATATCATTTACTCAGGGGCGAATTCACTAAAGGTTTAGGGGTATCAAAATGTGTGCAAACATCACTCCATGCACTAATAAGGGGTACAAACCCCAGGGAATCAGGACTGCGCATCGTCTGCGCCTCATAATGCGCCCACAATCCATTTACCGCATTTCCCTCTGATGAATATGTAAGTAGGCGGATCTAATAAGGGCCGCAAAAAATGGGAGGAGGAAATGCAAAGAAATGAATGCAGTGGGCGCAATGCAATTCATCAAACCTGGACTTGATTGCGCCCCCATTTTTTAATTTAGCATGCACCACAACCAAGTGGTAACTGTCAAAGCTTTTTGCGCAGTGATGGTACAGACAAGAGGATAGACGACCGAGGGGTCGCATTTTCTGACCTCGAGTTAATATTTTTGGGATGAATGAATGAACAATTTTAGGAATGTATCTTTTATCAACCCATGTCATTTTGGAGCTATTGGATGAAACAGCAGCAGAAACATTGTGGAGCGCACCTTCGGGATGCTGTAAAGCAGGTTTCGATGAGGTGCCGTAAACGGGGCAACAAAATGAAACGGGACAGCAAACACGAGCCCATCTAATACAAAGCAGTTTTTCATGAGCCCGTTTCAAAAGGTATGCATCTTTTTTTTATTGTTTCACTTTGGCATTTAATACATAAAATGCATTAATCAAAGAAATAAACATAATCAGAAATATCAAAGTCAAAGCCATCTTTAATTGTAAATTTTTCAACATGTGCTAGACATACATAAAAAAAAAAAAGTTTATCTCTGAGCTGCAGTGTAAATTAACCGTTGAAATATTTTAAAATATATAGATAATATAAAGGATAAAAATAAAAGGACAGATTTTCAAAGCATCACACAATATCTGGCAAAGAGTATATTTGATGCTTGGCTAAGGTTTGTGCTCTACTGCTCTTGATTATGTATAAAACAGTCTATGATAAGTAGTGCTACTATACATATTTATTATATCATTTTTTTCGTTTGCGTTTGGTTGAACAGTCGGTATCTGTTACAAACCAGTACAGACAATAAGGAAATAAGAAGGAATAGCTTAAAGAGGACATATCATGCTAAATCCTCTTTTTTAGCCCTTAAATGCATTTTGTTGTATATTTAGATTGTTTAGAAGCACAGAAAAGTTCAAATTAATCTCTTCAGGTGCTCCGTTGATATCTTTATATTCTGTATTGGTCATATTTTTCAATCTGTTTCGATTTTTCGATTCTCTATTACATTTTTTGAACAATAACGTCAGCGGAACTGCCAAATTAGGACATCGACTCCAGGCCCAACACTTAGAGCAATCCGCCATTTTTATTTCTCGCTTTTATTTTGTAGTCCAAGCTCCAGGATGCAGAAGTTACGAGAGGATAAGTCAAAATGTTTGGTTGTTGGATGTAGTAACCCACACGCTTCATTACACCGTCTCCCAGCATCAGAACCTTTTCGAAGTGCCTGGTTGAGTTTTATTTTTCATGAAAATGTACCCACATCTGTGGGTAAGGTCATTTTTGTGTGCACGCAGCACTTCAAGGATGACTGCTTCTGCAACCTCCGCCAGTATAAAGAAGGATTTGCCGAAAGGCTTTGTCTGATTGAGGGTTCAATTCCTTCTATCTTTGGAGATGACGAACAGAGCACTTTGGTAAGCTGTAAATAACGCTAAAAAGTGTGATGATAACACATCCCTGTCATTGTTTTGTTAGCATTAGCAGTTGCACCGTCTTCATATGTTAGCGCTGTGTGCTCGTTTTAGATCCTTGATGATATGGTCTACATGGTTTAATTTAAGTCTAAAGTTTTTATTAGTCATGTCATTTTGCCGTTTTTGTCTCTGAAAAGACTGTATTAAAATGCATTTTGTGATGTTAGCTTTGCGCTAGCGTTAGCTCGGTGCTTGTGTTAGCTCACTTGTTAGGGTTCTGCAGGTTCATCATCTTCATTTTCATCTCGCTCCGCCGGGTCAGACTCTGGCTCAAACATATAAGGCTGGATGGACAAGTCTTCTGTTGTTGACATTGTGTAAGTAACGTGTTAATTTAACTTTTTCTGCGCCGCTACATAGCTATATCTCTTCTATCAAACTACAAAAATGGCTGAGCAGGGTGGAGTTGAACCTGGAGAGGGGGCGGGGTATGAAGTGTCTCATTTGCATTTAAAGAGACCGCACCAAAACGAGTTGCTCTTAGAAGCACATCAGAAAAGGGGTAGAAAAGGGGCCTGTGGAGCTATAATAATGAGGAATTCAGACCCAAGCATCACAGTTCTGCTTTATATAGACCACAACTGTATGATTTATATTTAAAAAGGAAGGATTTAAATCCATTTTTTTAATATAAGGTAGGCCAAATACTGCTAAGTAATCATAGTCAAATGCCGTTTTCAGCTTTAATATCCATTAAAGATTTTATCAGGCTAACTGAATGTTCTCTCTTTTCAATGGTGAGAGGACGCAAACGTATCTGTTTTAGTGTGTGGACTGGCCTTGTGATGACTTCTAGTGGTTGTACCAACAATGATCTAAGCAGTGCAGGTGTGTGTACAAAGAAATTAAAAGTTCAGACCAGATTTGTTCCCCAATGTGCAGCTGCTCTAGTCTTTTTGAAATTCATTTCGAATTTACGGCGCCAACTGCCTAACAGGCAGAGCATATGGAGATCTCTGCTAAATAGGTTAGTAATAATCAGATGATAAGACGACTCTTGTTGGTCATTTATCTTTGTACTGCATGAATGCTTGGTTTATCAGTGTTTAAGGTGGCACGTTTTTCAATAGTACAGGGACTGATACCACAGAGTTGTACCAGTTGAAGATTTCTCAAAATATCCAGAATAAAATGCAGAGCCGTGGCTTTGCCTCTCGTTTCCAAAATTAGTCTTCTCGGAGCACCAGAGTTCTGCCAACAATGCTCTGAGGACTCTCCTTTGGCTGAATTGAGTTTAGATTATCCATTGATTGAAATCACTTTAAAGCTCTCAAGATGTTTGACTCAAAGCTAATGAGAGAAATAAATTTGGCTGCTTGTCACGAAGGAGTAAAGTATTATGAAGGATTGTAATGGGTGCTCACACACATTGCTTTCAAAAGGTTCTCCACTATTTAGTTTTTACAGTTTAAAGCTGAACAGTTATTGATCCAGTGTTGATTTAGGTGTTGTACTTGTGCTCTTTGGTTTTTATTAGGCCTGTGCATTGAGAAACGAGAAATAATAGCATTTTAATGGAACTCAGTTGTACATCCATCATCGTCTGAGAGTAGAAGCCCAACCAGGAGACGGAAGGAGTTTTGATTTGATGAGCTGAAACGGTAGACACGCAGGCTTGATTAGGATTCCTGTCCAGGAAATTGATAAGTTGGAAATTCAAATGTCACATTGTTAGATCCAAGTTGATGACACAAGATTTCTGGCACTGAGGAAGATCAGTGGTTGGACAGAGTTGTTATGCACTGTGCCAGAGGTGTAAAGAGCACCGATATATCCTACTCAAGTAGAAGTACTGTTACTTGATTGAAATTGTACTCAAGTACAAGTAATAAGTAGCTTCATTAAATACTAGTTGAAGTAAAAGTTACGAGTTACTTCCAGCTCCCATGTTTATTTTTGGTAATAATTCTTGCCTCGGTTCCCTTGCATACAGTAAACATCTCCTGTATAAACCACAAAGGTAATTTGTATAAAACAAAAGGTAAATAAAATTACACCAATATATTCAATTCAAAATTTAAAAAAAAAAATGTGAAGACATCTTAATACGGCGATATATCGCAATATTTTTCCGCACGATCGATTATCGATATGCTCGCGCATATCGTTTTTTTTTTTTTTTATTTATTTATTTTCATTTTTGGATTTTTGATTTTTTTGGGGGGGATTTAAGATTTATTTTATTTTCAAAACTTTTTCTGCTTTTTCACTAAAATGTGCAGGTACGTCTTCGCAGAAATTTTGTCACTGTTTGTTGAAGGAACCAATATGTTGTTTACTGGAATATTGCACTATAATGGTGTCACTGGTAAGAAAGACCCTATTTATTGTTTACAGAAAGCACTATTGGAGATACTTACTGTGTATGTTGACACTTATTTACAGAAATGTTGCACTAAAATAGTGTCACTATTCATAGACACTTTTTCAATTTATTGTCTTTCAGAGATATAAAATAAAAATTGTATTTTTTCACTTAATCTTTTTTTTTCTTGGAATGTCATATATTATCGTAGATTGATTTCTGACCAATATATCAATAATTGCAGCATCATCATATCGTGAGATAATCGCTATTGGGAGCTTTGTATCGCGTATCGTTATCGTGAGGTACCCAGAGGTTCCCACCCCTATTTATCAGGCTGTAAATATAATGTATGAACCCTAAATCAGTGCCAAAAGCACCGTGTGGGTAACAGGATAATAGGTAGAAACGCCAGTCTGAATCATAGTAAGTGACTGGGTACTGATCAGTAATGGCGTAACTAAGAACATATGCAATATGGTCAATGTTATATATTCAGTGAAATCGAAAAAAATCACAAAAAAATAGTAATTTACTCAGTAATGGTTGGGTGTAGAAATGTAATGAATTTTTTTACTTCTATTAAACGTACTTGAGTACAAGTAAAATGACTGATTAAGAAATACACTCAAAGCAACTCAATTACATTAACATGAGTACTTTGCACTGTTACTTGATTGAAATTGTACACAAAGTAGTACATAAAGTACTCAAATACAAGTAACTAGTAGCTCAATTAAATAGTACTCATAGTAAAAGTTACTTGTTACTTTCACCCCACACGTTTATTTTTGGTAATTCATCTTGCTCCGGTTCCCTTGCATACAGTAAACATCTCATGTATAAACTTAAAGAGGAAAAAACAATTGAAACTAGGGGTGTTTATTGTCTGGCATCTGGCGATACAATTCTTATCCTGATACATAGGTCACTATATGATATGATACAATATATCCCGATATTAAAGTATAAGGCAATTATTGCATTTTTTTTTTTTAATATACTTTATATACTTAAGAATCAGCTAATCTGTAAATGTGTACACCTTCATGAGAACATTATGTACGAAATATATTTTATTGGCATATTTTACACTCAAAACATTGGGTTTAACATGCCATGTGCCAACAACTTAAAATAAATAAATAACATACAATCTGCTTGTGGCTTTTAAACCAACTTTGACTTTAGTGCAACATGACTTTAGTGACACAAGCTGGTCAACATGCCCAGGTTTGTATATTATTTATTTATTTATTTATTTATATTAAAAAAAAAAAATATTTATGGATGCATTTGGAATCGATCCGAGAATCGCTTGACGCAATATCGCGACATATCACCGAATCGATTTTTTTAACACCCCTGTTTTCCACCATAGCATCTGAATAAAAGAAAAGGTTTGTCAAATTGTACAATTTTTTTTTTTTTTTTTTTTTTAAATAAATTGATTGAAATAGAAATGTAATGCACTTAAGTACAAGTAAAATCACTGATTTCAAAATATTCTCAAAAAAGTCACCTCTGCATGGTGCACACACAGTGTGATCAAAACAGCTCAATGCCTGATTTTGTATCTCCATATGTGGAGTGTGTAACGGATAACAAAAAAAAAAAAAAAGTGTGCACCCTGCCTAACAGAGAGCATAACTCAATAATGTAAATACATGCACATTTTTACACCTCTAGCATGCATGCACGTAGAGTAGACCCTACGCTGTGTGATATTCCTTCAGTATCTCCCACACACACAATCCCACAGGTGGTCCTGACAGACCGTTTCCCTGGAGACACAGTGAGCTGCATTAATTGGTTTATTTACAGTGAGCTGAGCAGGGAGCAGTCAGTCACATGTGAGTTAGACTGACTGGGTTAACGACGACATTATTGGCCCCAGATTACTCACAGGATGGATATTGTCGTAAGTAATCAGTCAAAATGAGGGGAGAGGAGATTATATAACGGACACAATATGTCATGTTTCATTAAAGCTGCGGTTTAAATATACGGACGGTGCGGCTGCAGCTGGAATGACTGGTTTTACAGAGCTGCTGTTTTAATTCAGCTCTAAAAATGTACCACTGGGCTGAAAACGGCAACAAAAAAAGAGCAAAAATAAATAGGTGTAGGACTGAACAGGCGCCAGGTTTGTGGTCTGGATGTTGGTTTTTACAATGAGCAGAGAATACGCACATCCAAGAAAAACCCAGCCGTCACTCATCTGAGTGAGAATAAGAATGGGTTTCAACCTTAAGCAATGCGTAGACTACAGTAGTTTATGTTCTCTTTTGGCTCGGTTGTGCTTTCTTTAGGTGCTCCGGTTTTCGCCATCAGTTCTATTACGTGTAGGTTGTTTGGATTGTTCAAATTGTCTGTAGGAGTGATGTCATACTCATAACATAAATAGCTTTTTTTAATTTTTTTTTTTTTTTTTCAAACCATGAACATTAGACATTAAGGGTCTGCATTGCCATGAATCTGACAATACGATACGATTCACAATTTGCATGTCACAATACGATATATATATCCCGATGCTTAACAATACAATATAGATATTGTGATATCAATAATTACAAATTTACCATTTACAAATATAAAATTATATAAAAAACGATGTATTTAATTGGTTTTAACTTGCAAGAACAAATCAGTGGAATTCAAGTACCAACATCAAAAACAAAGGGTATGTTTGTCAAACTGTCAAATTATTTTTTTTGTTTTTATTTTTTAAAGTTAAACTTTTGCTTCTGCAACAGATTCTGATTGTTAATTCCTTAAATTCCTTTTTTTAAAAAAAAAAAAAAAAGTAACCACGTTCATCTATAAACGTGTTCAGTATGTTTTATGGAAATAAAGTGCAATCCACTTCCAGCTAAAATGCATTGAGGAGTGATAGTTTAATCAGGTCTGATGTGGTTTACTGACACCTAGTGACCAGGCGCAATTCATTTTTTTTTTTTTTTTTTTCCGTTAAAAAATTGACATTTTTTCTTACACTCTTATTAGAGATCAATACTTTTAGAGGGATAAAACTCTGGAAAACAGGCGAGTTTGGAAAAATTAACCTCAAATACTATGTTTTTGGACTTCTTAGGATAAATGGAGATGGGTGAAAAATAGCATAATACAGTATGTCACCTTTAAAGTCTTGTATGGAAATTTAAAGTATTTTAAATTTTATGTCCATCAAAATATTCATGCAAACTTTGCCTAATGAAGCCCATTTTATGAAATATCATGCAGTGAAATCCTGACACGCCATTAATTACAGTGTACTTTAAAAGCGAGCTACAACGGATATAAATACTGCCATCTAGCATTTTTGACCGTCCTATGAAGGAAAGCTCGCGTTTTCTGCAATTTTTGTCTTTTAGAATTAAAAAACTTCATATCTGAATCATTTTTGCCGTTAGGACAAAAAGTCAAACACAGCAGCTCTTGCATGGTGAAACCTCTTCTGTTAAAACAGGATATGTTATAACCCAAAAAATAATGGAGTTGCTCGGCAGAAACGTCACTGCTTACCCGGATGCCCGACTTCTCCGAATCATTTTCAGTTTTACGATGTTGTATCAACGCTACCAATGACCAGTAAAGCCCAAGTAAGGCAATCCTTGTGTGTTTATTGAAGGTCTACGGACAGCACACCTGGTGTATTCGCAATGATATCGCCTCACTTCGCGAGTGGTGCAATTTCGTCCAGATTTTGATCTGTGTAAGCCCCCAAAATAAGCATCCATTTGCAGTCCAAGAAACCCCTGAAATGTGTTGAGATTTTACTTTGTCAGGATTTTTGGGGGGCAAACGCAATCCAATACGCAAAACGTTTCCAACAATAGCTGGGTTTCCTTTCCATTACAGATTTTCGCAAAATAAAAGCGATATTTCTTAATGTCGACAAAGTGTAATTGCACTTTGAACGCGTTTCCATTGAAGACTGTTTTGAGCAGGAGCCTCGCAACTCCCTTGAAATCTCATCCCGCGAGACTTTGCTGCAGGAAGATGGATGCTCAGAACACTGTTTCGCGTATAATGTGGCAGTAATAATATTAAAGTATAATGCCAAGAAATGTCCCGGTCTCCTCTTCTGTTTACACGTACCACGCCATGTTTTCTCAGAGAGCAGTGGTCATGCGACCAAGTACGTGACGTTCTGTGACGTGTATTTGCGGAAAAAGTGTTTCCATCGCGCTTTTGCGACACATTTCAATATTGAAACGTCTAAAATACCATCTCATGAAAGTGATATTTGCAAAATTTGAGTATATTTTTTTTTTTAATTCAGGTGTTTCCATTGCCATGCTTTTTAGATAATGGAAACGCGGCTAATGTCGATAAAGGAGTGTTTACAGTGAAGGTAAAACGAAACAAACATTGAGCGGCAATTTCAGCCTTTTACATCTTTTATTTTCGAGCAAATGATGTTCGATTTATTGAACCATGAAACCAACACTATGTCTTTACCTGATAAGAAATGTTTCATCTCCAGCAGCTTTAAGTTAAAGTAAACAAATCACAAAGTAACTTCTCAGTCTCAGAGCTGAGTTGTATCACATCCACTGCATCAACTGCTATTATCAGCAACATTCACTCAAATGGTCCGACAGACGGAATCGATACAAAGTTGTTACTAATGACTCACATTTTTTTTTTTTAATAAAGATGTGCCTTTCTTGCCCATCTCTGTCGACACGGGATGGTAAAGTGCGTCAGAATGTGTTGAGGTATTTTCTTGCTTTACTTGTTGAATGTGTCTGTGCTCCTGCCTCAGAAACAGCACATTGATGGGATTCACTTAACCCGGCAGCCTAACATCACTGTGTGTGTCACTCAGTGTCTCACACACCTCACGTCTTCAAGCTCAATGTGTGATTCCCTTTTCCTTGTGTTGCATGTCTCTCCTTTCTTCATCTTTTTTCCCCCGTGGGATGGACGTACTCCACATGCAGTATCAGGTGATGTCACCTTTGATTTGGAGCCAGCCACTCTCTTCCCTTATTACTTCACACGGTTAAAAGCTTGCCGTCTGCAAATTCAGGGATTATATTTTCTTCCGCTCCAAAAAGGAGGCAATAGTGCTTTTAAATGCAATTACACAAATGAGACGAGCACCTCCGGCACACCCCAAGCAAACATGTTACCGTTGGAATCCAAATGTGCTTTCTGTGTGCAACAAGAAGCAGTGATAAAACTCCACTGGCTCAAGAGGCTTTTTATGTAATTGGAGCCAAGATAAGGTTGGCGAGCTGTCGAAGGGAAAGGTGGGAAATCACTGCACCGTGGACAGCGCCATTAAAGGAGGCTGTTCCTAAAATGTTACGTTTAATTGAGAGCTTTAATTCAGAATGAAAATCAAGTCCTCTTGAAAATGACCATTTAGAATTTAACCTAAATCCAAATTAAGTGGTTGGTTTATTTGTAATTCTTCATTTTGTATACGTTCATTGTGCTTTAAATTAATTGCGGCCGTTCTGCGCATGACGCACTGATGACGACATAATTCAAGTGTTGGACTCGAGGTGAGACTATTTAGATGACATGGATATAATGAAAAGAGTGGATGAACATGCAGACATTCACATAGACATATTACACAAACAAAACTGGCTTCATCGACAGGAAGCCTTGCACTAAGTCACATAGCTTCACAAATGATCCGCGGGTTTTCCGAAAGTTCTCCTTCCACTTAACATCCTGTAGAGGGGAGGCAGAGCAGCCGTTGCACTAACCGTTGGCTTTGATTGGCTAAAATACGGTCTTCTATCTCCTTTCTCCTCCTCAGCTGACGAAAGTGAAACGGTATGTTATTGTGTTCAAAACCACAATCAAAATAAAAGCGAAAACTGTTCCGATGTGGACGTCTATGTTGTAGCCGAAAAGAAAGGGTTTGTTGTTGTGTTTTGCGTAATACACCCCGCTGTCCAATCAGAACCCTTCCCAACCCCCAGAACTAAAGCGAAATAGAATAAAGGTGATTAAACGTGTTTCCATGTAAACCTCGATTCGGAATTACTAGTCATCATATTCCTCAGCTGAGATGTCAGATGCAAGACACAGCTTGCTTTCGAGCCCCCCGCCCACCCCTTTCCTGTCATTAAAAGTGTATTATTCTTACATGAATGGAAAGTGTCATCTGTTTCTAATGGGCAGGAAATCCCTCCTTCCTTATCAATAGTGATTCAGGACAGGAAATCATATGTATGGACAATAGGCATCAAATCAATTCATTTTGTGATGTCATGGTTCCTCATTTAAATATTTTACAGCTATTTTTATCCCATATTGTGTGACCTCTGTGGGAATCCGTTGTAGGCTGGCCATAGGTACGGCTTTTTGCCAGACATATTATAAAGTTACCATGGCAACGATGTCTCAAGTAAAGAGTGATTAAACACCAAAACCACTTTTTTCTGCTGAAAACAAAGCAGAAAAAAAGAGTAAAAAAAGGTCTCAGAGAGGCTGTTGATATCCGCTCATAGAATGTCCATGTCAAATTACAGCCTGATTCAACGAGTATTAACGGTGGAGTAGTCATTTGAAAAATGGGGTCCCCTGCCGCCCCGTGGCACATATGAAGTAATGAACCCCATTCATATATTTGTATGTGTCAATGATTCGGTACCACCAACTGTCGCAATATTTGACTCACAAGTAAATGACAAAACAACTTTAATGGAAACTGCTGAAAATAAGGGGGCGGACCCCTCGGGCCCCTAATTAAATTGTGCGAGGCATAATCGCAATCTACGTTGAATTACCTTTGAAACGATATATTACACCACTATGTTCCAATAAATTTGGAAATGACTGGAAATAGGGGCGGGCCCCGGGCCCCATTTCAAAAAAGGGATCCGAGCGTCTCATCATATTCAAAACCAAACTGCATTCTGATCTAACGAGAACTAACGGAGGTCCCCATTTATATATTGGTATGTGCCAATGATTCCATCAACCGTCGTAATATTTGACTCGCAAATATATAAGAAATTGATTTCTTTTATTTTGGGGTACCCTTGTGGGCCCCAAATCAAAAATTGGGCTCCGAGCGTTGATGCGTACACATCCATAGATTATACCTACCAAAAAGAATAAAACGTCTCTGCTGGTGCCACATTTTAGTTTTTCATTTACCGTGATTGTGTGTTTCGCAGTTCTGACTCTACCCGGGACAGATGCACATATTCGGACTCAGGCGGAGCAGACCTTTCCACTGACACCTCGTTTGGCTTGATCCAAGCACTTTTGGAAGCACTGTCCACACTGAAGCCACTTTCACATTGCTCTCTCCCACATGACAGTTCCCGCGCGTGGGCGTGGTTCCAGCGGCTCTAACTGACACGCCCCCAGCATTTCAGAGCAGAGAGAAGTGCTTTTTTGTACATGATTTTGAGACCTAATTTTATATATTTAGCAATTTTTTTCATTTTTTGGTCAATGACGCATGTTTCTGTGGTGTGACAAACTCATAACACACATTTATTTCGGCTTTATTCGGACTTTAAGGCGAGCCAGCTCGTTGGAATATGAAGTTGTGTATGTGCTCTATCTCAGTGGTTCTCAAACCTTTTTGGCTCAAGTACCCCTTTCTCTTCTTTCTGAATCCAAGTACCTCCTTTGTCCGACTACGACGTTTTGCTCAGAAAACTATTTAAAAACAACGATAGAGCATAGTGATGGAATTAAGGAGTGATAACACACATTTCAAAGAACCTCATTTTGTAAAAAAGTGAAAAGAAATTTTTTTTTTTTTTTTTTAAATCAACACTTTCTGGCAACCCCTAAAATTAGTTTTTGATTGTTTGTACTCAGATTTTTGCTTAATTATGTATTTTTACTGCATTTTAGTTTAACTAGATTCATATTGCACATAGTGAAAGTATAGAAATACAAGATTGTGTGTTTTGATAAAAAAAAAGAACAATAATTAAAACGTTTAAAAATCCTCTAATTTTTTTTTTCCCGAATTATCAGGCGACCCCATTTTAACTCCAGGCGACCCCACATGAGGTCCCGACCCCATGGTTGAAAAAAAACTGCTTTAATGGCGCCGGAATAGATGTATTTCTGTAGTTACAGTATAGATATAAATATTATTTTCCTCTCTCTCTCTCAAGTACCCCCTACAGTGCCATCGTGTACCCCTAGAGGTACATGTACCCCCATTTGAGAAACCTGCTCTATCTTATTACTGAGGAGCAAGAATCAGTACCCTGGTGTTAATGAAACTTAGAGGTCACAGTTTGTGTTTGGGTGATATATATATATATATATACACGTTTGTTTCCGTGATTTAAAAAGATGTCGGCACTTGCTAAAACAAGTTAACTGTATACCAAACAAAATACCATTCTTTTTGTGTAAAATGCTGAAAAATAAAGTAAAAGTGTCATTGATTCATGAGGACGTGAGGGGAAAATGTGGTGTCAGAGCATCAGGGTGAAATAAACACTACGCGTCCCCTGACAGGTGGATACGCTTGGCCTCACCGATCTTTCCTCTATTATAATGACTCCTCTTCCTTCCATTTCTCACAGATGTGCTTGTTTTCCACCCTTGCTTCCTCACCACAGACCCAGCTCCCGTTGGGTCGAATCCTTGCGGCAGCATTTTAATGGTGTCTTCTCTTCCTTCATGCACAGCAGAGATTTTAATAGCGAGGGTTAGCGGATTGCAGAGTGGCACATTTGCTCTCGCTTTCGGCGAGCGGCAGCATTGAAGATTACCTCATGGGTTAGCAAAGGCTTTGCAGACTTTGAAGAGCGAGCTCAGCTTGCTTGTTTTCCATTCCGAGGTAGATGTCCTTCGCACTGACGCGTATCACTTTGGGGAGACAAATTACTTAAGATAATCTAAAATAATCTCCCTAAAGTCAGTTGAAAGAGTTTTGATTGGCAGTTGTGAGACTTCCTAATGTGTGGAACCTGCTCTGCTGAGGGGTCCGTGGGTGTGTGTCTTCAGGGTGACAGATGATTAGGAGATATGACGGCTCTGCGGTGTGATCCCTCGGCCCCCTGGGAAAGAACTCGCTTCCCCTCCGCCTTATCAGCCCACTTAGCGAAGCCAGCGTCAGCTACTCAGGCTGGCTTTCTTTTCATTCATGTGAAAGATACAGACTGAAATGTATCCTGGGTTTGTTACAGCAGCGATTCTGCTTGTGTCAGCTGCCGAGGCTGCAAGCTCTGATGAATTAAAACGTCTGGATTTTTGTCTTATTGAGAAAAAATTGAAACGGCAAGCGCTGCGTTTGGGATGCCGTTTATGTACTACATATATTCTGTGGATAAATAGGGAAGCATTTGAGTATACATTTGTCAACTGTAATAAAAGAAGGAGAAACATCTACAGAAACGGAAACCCTAAAGCTAAAAAAAAGTGTTTCCATGTCCCCCGTTTGGTAACACTTTACTTGAAGTTTTATACATAAGGCTGACATTAAGCTGTTATTATTTGTCATTAGCATGAGTAAGGTGTCATGCAGGCTGTCAATAAGTGTTGTTCACTAAATTACCACACATTTGGAGCTATGTGGGCGTTTTTTGGGATAGGTGGAGGGATCTAGTAGGTTAGGGTGACGAGCAACACTTAATGACAGCCTTTATGACACCTTATCTAACTAAAAAGCAAGGGGCGTGCGTACGTGCCTGCGTGCGTGTGGAGCAAATATCTCCCCGACGCGGTGCGAGTTCGACCTGAAACTTGGTCAACGGGTTCCAAATACCCCAAGTGTGTGTATCTGTTATTTTGGAGTAATTTGGTCATTTCAAAATGTTTATTTTAATTTTATTTCACTTCTGGACGGGCCTTGTTATTGCTATTCTTATATTATTCTTTTTTTTTGTATTATTCTTTTATCTTATAGTTACTGGTATTCTCATTGTATTATTTTTTATTGCTATTACCTTATTATTTTATGTTGTTATTGTTTTTGTATAATTTTACTATAGTATTAAAGTTATTACTATTCTTATAATTACCATTATATTCTTTTTCATTATTAATATATATTTTTTCTCATTTTTCTCATTGTATTATTAGCATTGCTATATTATCATTATATTACCTTATTATTATTTAATATTGTTTATTATTATTTTTTTTAGTGCATTATTATATTACTTTATTGCTATTACTATTATTATTAATATGACTATTACTGTTATTACTACTTTCACTATTAATATTATATCCCTATCAACATATTTATTATTATCAGGGCTCTACATAAACATATCCAGTGGTGTCACTGATGTGACCAACTTTCTCTGTTAGTCGAGGGGGTGTAAAGCATAGACATACATGCTGATGAATAGTTGACTTACCTGGTGTACCGTAGTTACTGTGTCTCTCTTAACAACCTGCGACGGATTATGTGCAAGAAGCGCGCGCATGTGTGATAGATAACACACACACACACACACAGTATTGATAATAAAAATATACTAAATGAGTAAAATAAAACTAAAAACTAAACAATATTTATACAAAAAGTACACAAAATGAAAACAGAAATGAATACAAATATACAAAAAGGCTCCAAAAACACACAAAATTACTCCAAAATACATACATTACAGAAAAATACACCAAACAACAAAAAACATATGAAAATGACTAAAAATACACAAAACTAAATATTTATACAAAAATACACAAAATAACAACAGAAATGCACAAAACTACACTAAAAAAGATACAAAAATACACAAAAAGATTCCAGAATTACACTGCAATGGCAACAAAAAATGCACAAAGAGACACCAGAAAGATACAAAAATACACATGACTCCAAAAACATACATTACAGAAAAATACATCAAACAAAAAAAATATAGAAATGAGTAACAAAACAATAGTTATATAAAAAAATTCACAAAAACACAACAGAAAGATACAAAAATACGCAATTATACCCCTTACGCTCCCACATGAATGCATACTTCCGACGGGCGCCGTACTAGTTCATGCTAATGACAGATGTCATGTCATAATAATGACAGCGTAATGTCAGCATTTATGTATAAAACTTTAACTAGTTACCAATTGTTTTAAGGCAATGGCTATCCTTACTGTTGTCGTATCAATATACCGACATTCTATTCACACATAGCACCCCTTTTTGGCCTGTTTAGGTCACGTGACTAAGACTAATCCTCACCCTAAACCTAACCCTAGAAATTGTTAATATATAACAATATTGGGTTATAACCTAACCCTAAACCTAACCATATCCCTAAGACGCACCGATAGCACCGGGGGTTGTCCGTACGGCAACCGTACAAATAGACACTTTCTTGTTTTAAGTGCTCTAGGTTTTATGAGCCTGGTAAGTTCACTTTGTTTGGGCCGTTGTGAACATGTTGGAATGTTTGAAGAAACTTACTGGAATAACCAGGTTTTGATATGTTTAGGGCAGGAAATTCAGCGAGGTTATATCCTGAGGGACAGCGGGTTGTGATATAGGAGTGGGAAAAATAATCGATGCATGGCCATTCTGACATGATTGATTATAATACATTTCCTATAACTGGTGAATTACACAAAATAGAAGGGAAGAAACTGAATGAAAGAGCACATTATAAGGTAGCCTGGCTACATGGGAAAATTAGTTCACGTATTGAAGTAATGCTGTTGTAAGACGACGAACATGACAAAGCTTATAGCATGTTACCATCCAGAGCAAGACGATGTAAAACAGCTCGTGGCCTTTGTTGCTGCTAGTGCTGCTAGCATGCAAAAAAAAACTATCAAAATTTGTCATTAAGCTCCCACCCTCCTTGAAAAGGGCAAAACAAATCACAAAATCTCTAGCAACATTTTTTGCGAAAAGTGTACGGCAGTATTCAGTGGTAGAGATCTAGGGCTTTTGAGTTGTGCTGTGCACTTTAGAGCTTTAGTGCACAATTAGCTATTATTAAAAGGAAACATTTTATGTTATTTTATTATTTTCTTTATTTGCAGGTAAAAATCTAATTCGTTTTCGTTTAAGGAGGGCTTTTTGTTAAAGTAATCATCAAATACTGTTGTTGAGCTACTGATTTACTAACCCTCTTACTAACTGCTGCCCTTCAAACTTCCATCTCCCAAATTTAGGGATCCCCACTATTGATAAATCTGTACCGCTGGAGGTTAACAGTAATCAGTAGAAGCTGATTAGACTCTGGCTCCTGTCACAGTTAGTTACTGAGATAAATCGGTTTGTCCTTGGGCTGTCCAATGTTGGCGTGTGACCCTGGATCCCATGGGGCTTCACCTCCACCCCGTAGGTGTCCACTGTCCCGCCAGGCATTGGATTTTAAAGGTCAGAGGTCAAAGAGCTTGGAAAATCTGTAAAACAAGGACAATGAGGACATGTTTGGAAATAGCTGATACAAATGTTTTGGTATTTATACAAAATATTCTATTCCTAATGTTCAATGAAAAAGGCCTTTACTGATCCAATAGAAATGTTCCTGATATTGACATACACAGGGTATATTAACCAGTCTTCTTGACATAAAAGGGAATTCCCCCTCCTCCTCCTTTGTAATACTGTCTTAAATCTTGCCCTTGATCATTGCCACTAAGCCAGTGCTGTTGCCCTTTATGTGGACTGTTGTGAGATGCCCCAGGGTGCTTAGCAAGCGTGCTCCCAGCGTGAAGCCACGCTTGCCAACAGGGATCAGCATGTTGATCTTTGAAGTCATGATCCTTTGAGGGAAACCAGGTGATGAGTGTAGAAATAGGCTGGTCCATTTCAATTTAACCAGTTTCTAATTAGCGAGTCAATGTTTTCCCCTTCTGCCCTTGATATGGAAACAATGAGGGTCTTATCAAATCTAACAACTCACATAATGTCCTCTTATTAGGAATGGGTTCTCATTAGGAGAGTGTTTGTAAATTCAGTTAGACATTTCAGTCAATCAGAAATCACAAATTAAGGGTGCTTTCACACCGGTTTAGTCCGCACTTTCAATCCGCTCCAAACAGCCTCTTGTGCAATTGCAAGAGCAAACCACTTGATGGCGCCATTACTAGAGTAGAGAATTCTCTCGACAGAAAAACAGAAACTCGAAGAAGAGCGGCTTCTTCTTCCTGCGTTTGTTCTTTCACAACATTCAACAATTAGGGTTAGGGTTAACCCAACAGCCCAACAAGTTGCCATACTTTTGGTGGTTTTTAAGCCCTGTTTTGCCGCTGTGTGCAATGCCGTGCGCTCTGTCATCATCGATACTTCCTGCGTTTGATCTGCTCCGAGAACGCTTGTGTTTATGGCGCTCCTAATTGCTCGAGGCTTCGATTGAATGCGCTCAGAAACAATAGCTCAAGAATTCACCTGTTTGATCCGCTCTAGACTTTGTTTGCGTGTTCACATCGCCCAACCGAGGCGGACTATTTGTCTCCTCTCACAAACATAAACCACCAGTGAAAAAAGCCAGTGTGATTAGCGGCTAATGCTATCCTAGCTCAGTGCCGACTTTCAAAGATGAAAACTACAGAGAGAACTTTTACCTGCTGCTACCACCTCCTCGCTGATTCTCCTCCACGCCAAATCCTTCCTAGTCTGGTCCCGGTTATAAAGGCTGTGTCACACAGCTCTAGGTGGTCGCACACAGCTTCTACTCCATGGTTGAATGGGTGAACAGACCGGTTTCTGTGTTGACAGCTTGACGTCATCGTCAACAAAGACTCTGATTGGCTTTCGTCATGCGAAACAGTCGCAAGAGTTAAATATTTTCAACTCTTGCGGATATGCTTAAAATCTGGAGTGCGCTTGCATTGGCCAACGCTCTTGACCCTATCGCTGCACAGGAAAGATTTTGCATCTGGGCCACATCTATCCATTGACTTTGTATGTAATCTGGACGTACAGACATTTCATGACACATCCGGTGTGAACGCAGCAGTTATTCTCAGCTCATTGATACATGATTGCAGTAAATTATCACAACATTTCATAAGGTTTTCAAGTTGATCCACAAATTGTCACAAATATTCCCACATATTAATGGTACATTTCTATTTTTGAGAAAATTTGTCACAAAACCTCATTAAATTTGAAGATACTGGAGTAACCATTAACTTTTTGCTTTGTCGTTGGAAGTTTAGTCCATTGTGCATTTCTGTGCTTTTTTTTTTTTGTTGAAACATCTGGATTTTTCTAGTCTGGCCCACTTGAGAACAAACTTGGTCATGTATGGCCCTCAAACCAAAATTAGTATGACAGCCCTGATTTAGAGCAATACTCTTGACATTGTTCATTATTTTTTTACTTTTTAAGAAAAGTATGGCAACACTTGAAGGGAAAAAAATCCAACTTACGGTCATACGAGGATGTAATTAACTGTGCTTTTGTGACTTTTAACCACGATTGTTTTAAAAATAAAGAAAAAAAAAAAGATTAAATTTAGTTGAAATTTGTTGCATGCTATTGTTGGTATGAATAAAAACAGTGTAGAAACAAAAAAGGACAAAATAGTAAAACTAGTAATTAAAACTAATGCGGACCAAGACCTATTATTAAATAAATGTATTTGCTGGGTTTATTATTCACGGGGTTAAATATTATTCTAATTTTACTTTGTTGCTCCCTGACTTAAAAAGAATTAAAATGATAAAACATGTTAAAAATGTGTATTCATTTTTATAAAAAAAAAAAAATACACGAGTTGTATTGGTAATTATATATATATATAGTTTTTTTGGTTAAGGTGAAGAAAGCTTAGAAGCATATTTTTGAATAAAAAGCACATAATCTGACTTGTCTTCTCACTTTCTCTTTTGTTCTCTGACTGTTCATCAAAAAGAAAAGTGTGATGAGATCAATTTCTATTTTCTACGCTACAAAGATTACAAATGCTGCATTGAAAAAAAAAAAAAAAAAAATGGACACATGGAATGTGAAAACTATTTCACCACATGCAGCCAAGTGTAGTTGAGGGATTGTTTTCTTCTTATTTTCTACTAAGTCAAACCTCCCACGTCTAAACTGCACACCGACGCTTGCCTGGTGTGAAGTGTGAGGAAGGACTGTGGTTCTCTGGACACACATCCCCAAGTGTAATGATGGGGGTGTCATCTAGATAAATGTCCCCATTTACCGTCCTTCCTCTTTCTATTCAGTGGGGACACGGGTCCATGGAGGGCACAGCGTGGACGTTTCAAAGAAAGAGTGGTTGGAGATGAAGGTGGGATGGTTTATGGTGCCTCCGCTGAGGAGAATCCTGCCGGTAAAAGAGGTTGAGTCGAAGCTTAACCACATTAGAGCTGAAAGAGTGAGTAGAAGCCTTTGAGAGGAGTTTCATCTTATTCAGACTCAGGAGAGATAGAGCAACACAGTGGGAGAGGTTAGAGGGGGCGCGTAGTGGACTTATCACCACATTCAACTCTCGTCATATTTCAGTCAGTGGGTTTACATGCCTTTAATACTCATTGTGGTTCAGATTTATTTAGTGCTAAACAGGGTTGATTGAGGTAAACCTAAGCACATTGCAGCACATTTAAATCCACATCAAGGAACATGTCGAAACGAAGTTAGTATAGCCTTGAGCTGAGTCGTCTTGGGTAACTATCATATATACAGTAGACCCAGATAAATCCCAATCTGAAGGTTGATTTGTAAAAGTACTGGTCAGATATAGAAATATTTGAAGCACTATATCTATGCTATGGCTTGACAAACATTGACAAACAGAAGTGAGTGATTTCGGGATAATGAGTGCATTTTTTAAGCCGCAATCATGGCCTTCTACTGACAAAAGTTTGCTGACGATGATTCACTGTAGTCATCGGAAATCTGTGACGCCCTTCAGGTCTATTCATCAATTTTTTATTCAGAAGTTCTTGACAGGAAAAGCTCCAAACAAACCATGATCACAGCTGACAGGACGAGGCCAGTGACTCACCACAGAAAGAACAGGTTAATGGCGGAACGCCACAATAACCTCCAAGGATTGCATCTCCATGCTCCCCGAAGGCCATTTGAGATGATGTGTTGTGAAATACTGTGCAGTTTCAACTCACAAGCAGGGGGGAAAAAAGGATGCAAAAGGGACTGTTGGGGAATTCTATCAGCAGCTCTTAAAACACAGTGGCACTCTGCTCTGATAGCTATGCACCAGTGGCTTTGTGCACTTCAGTAGAGTATCTGCTTTTGTAAGTGCCATTACCAAACATCAATCAGTGTATCTAACCTAAATGCCAGCTTACAAAGACACCTGCAGATTCTTTGGACGCAGTGCCGGAAAAGGTGGCACCTAAAAAAATACTCCTTTAACTCCTACCTGGTCCTATCTTAGCTAAATAGTTATTAGCTAATGACCAATGAGGATTTTAGGCCAGTACAAAATTTTTCACCTTTCGGAAAGATTACTCTAACAGGCACAGATCAAGTGGTCTGGCTGTTTTCGGGAGGTTGCTAGTTCACAAATGGCTCTCGTCTCCCACTCAAGTAAGTCAGAAAAGCCGTGCAGCGGTGCGCTATTCTGCCCCTGCACTTTAGTTAGTCGCTGCAAGCCTTGATCTGAGTTACGCACTGTGGGTGGAGCGGCCCTGGAAGGTGGCCGTTCCCATTTAAATCTGGCTTTACAAGTATTATCCATGTTGGTTAAGTTATTTGCTTCTGAACCTGGAATAAGTTCAGCCACGTGGACTCATAATATTGCAAAGGAGTCTCAGAAAGGATCTATCCAAACTGACACTGGCCACAAAACTTCATGTTCCGTGATTTTCAGACAGCTCCCAAAAAAATGTCCCCAGTCCGCCTCCTTTGCTTCAGAACGCCTTCATTCACAAACTGTGTGCTTTTGGTCTTCTTACGTGCGGTGGGTGTGTCAGGCGCATGGACCAGAGAATACGCACAGGAGAAAGGCGCGTAACTGCAGGCACGTAAAAAAACGCTTAAATCCAGACCGGAGAATAGGGCCCATATCGATTTAAAGCTGCTATCCAGAGTTTCTGAGAGGACGTCTCGATGTCCCACCCTCAACAGCTCTAGTTCCTCCCCCTGCCTCTGCAATCTACCAGAAGCCACACCTCTACTTTTCTGCACGTGCATCGCGGAACATAACACGATCGCATTGATATATGTCTATGGGTCAAGTAACCGCCAAAATCATATTTACCTGTTTGCTGTTGTGACGCGCGGCCTTGTTTCCATGCACAGTTTGCATTCCCTTTGATTGACAGTCTCAAAAACAGGAAGTCGAAGCCTATTGGCTCGGCGCACTCGGCGATCATTTCCATTTGTATAAGGGTCTATAGGACGAAGGAGGGACTTATGTACATTAATGTATATGAATGACCACCGGCAGTAGACCATAGTAAAAGACTAGTTAGGTATTTTTATGCAGTCGTTTCTAGTCTTCCAAACCCAACATGTCTCTCTTGCTTGCCTTTTTACAATTTCTAAACAGTGTGGTTGACACCTCTGCCATTTCATCACCAGTTGTCTATTTCGTCCCAGCTGACACAAGTTCACACATTCCAACACATAGCTGCCATTTTCTGGTGGCTCTCACACTAATGCACAAAAGTGTCAAGTCACTTTCAATTTGTCAAGTTTACCACAGAGACACAGAGCCGAACATTTCCATCCACCGCGCGTGTCAGAGCTTCTCCTAAAGCCTTCTGCAGCTCTTTCTAGTCCATTTTTCACCACAATTATTTTACTGGTAGCTGCAAAATACAAAACTGCTGCTTCAGCCGGCAGACGAGCCTTACTACTAGGAGTTGACAGAATTACCGTCTGTTGTTGTTCTGTAAATTTACAGGTAACCAACAGGCAGGTGAATCAAGCATATTTTGAAATACTCAAACTGGCTACGTTTACATGCGAGCTTTAATCCCTCTTTAATTCAGAATAAAAATTAAATCCTCTTTCTTTAAAATGAAAATGACCGTGTGAACACCTAATTCTGAATTAAAATGGCTGTTCTGAATTAAACTTATATCCGAAGTAGGTGGCTGATTTATTCTGATTTTAATTCAGTTGAATAATTTGTCTATCTTGTATACGTTTGTTCCGCTTTTAAATTAATTCCAGTCATTCGGCGCATGCTTTTTCCTTGTCCTGATGCGATGACGCACATGTTCCCCGCGGGGGCGAGCCCATAATCCACAATGGCCACCCGAAGCAAGCGTTGAACCCGAGACGAGACAATTTGTTTAATAAGAGCCTTAGAAGATATTGATATAATGAAAAGAGTGGATGGACAAAAGAATGTGGACATCTGCAAACAAAATAGGCTTCGTCGGGGGACAGGAAGTACTGTACCAGGCCATAAAGCTTCATAAATGTCACTCGGGTCTTCAGAAAGTTCTTTTCCAACTCAAAATCCTGTAGAGTGGTGGTAGAGCATTGGCTCTGATTGGCCAAAATATGGTCTTCTATCTCCCTTCTCCTCCTCAGCTGACTAAAGTGAAACAGTGTTATTGTTGAGCTGCTGCTTCAAGTCCATAATCAAAATAAAAGCGAAAATAGTAATTATTATGTGGTCTTCTATTTTGTTGCCGAAAAGAAAATAAGCAGGACCTGGAGTTTGTTTTCTTCCGGTAAACATGAATATGTCACATTTGCCACATATTTATCACAAATAATTCCTAACATTAACATTAGTCTTGTGGTTTGGATTAAACAATTAAGCACGGGTAACAAGACATCCCCCCTAGATTAATCATTTAAAAAAATAATTGTTTATCCCAGCCTTAATAATGGCTTATATTTACATGAAAAAAGGACAAAATAGCTGCTCACGACGGCCCTTTAAACCCAAATAATAAAGCTCATGATAACATAATTTTACAACATACACATGCCCACAACAGCGGGGCTTACAAGCTTCGGCACCACGAAGAGTGACTGTCATTTTGAAGTCCATCAAACAGACATGAAGTATAACAAAACAAGGGAACAACAAAAACATTAGGATGGTCACTAACACACATTCAAAGCATCTCAGCACCACGGATAGGGACTGCTTTATTTTGACGCCCACTTTAACCATTATCAACTCAGAGCCTGCATCAGTAGCTATAAAATTTAGTAAAACTAGCACAGCGGCCCACATGTTCACAAACACTATTTGAATATGAAGTATACTATAGTATACAATATGCCAACTCACCTCTATTTTAAGGGCATACGACGAGCCTTGCGCTCCGCAAACTCGTCCACGATGCTCTGTATGTCCATTTTCTTTGCTCTCTCATTCTCTATGTACATCATGGCAAGTCTACTCAGTCTCTCTTGTCCCACTGTGCTCCTCAACTGGTTTTTAATAAGTTTTAACTTGGAGAATGAGCCCTGCAACCTATAGATCCATTTCAATGTGGACAAACATGACACATGACTGACGTGCGCGCTCATACTCTGTTCAGATAATATCAAATAGAAAAACCCAGTTTTTATATGAAAGAAAACCTAAAAGCATTAAGTCTCTAGTTACCAAAGGTTTCCGTGTATTTCTACGTATTCTGATCAGTTTCAATGAATGAGTTTCCATCTCTACATTAAGTCTCCTCCTCACTGTCCCACGACTGCATAAGTGTTCATTTACAGCTTTTTATGGCCACTTTTACTGGATCCAGACTGAAATAGTGCTGTGTCCGCTCCCGTGCCCCATCGCCTCAGCATCGGTTACGTTGACGCAATCGCTTTTGTTGTTTTGCACCAAGCTTGCGTGTGCATGCACCTAATTTAGTATGCATACGTCATATGAAATGGGTCTATATACAGTAACCCCTGTATAAATCTGCATGGGTGATGTTAAACAGACTGTCTATATACTCTGGGCGGCTCTGGGCACAAATCATGGGAGGCCTTGCCTTCTCCAGCTCCCCTGAGCCGTGGTAGAGGTACGGCTTCCTTAAGTCCTACCTCCTATGGGCCCGGGCCGGGGGCGTGCCACCCTGCCCCCCTGAAGCTCCACCCCTGATTGAAAATGAAGCAGGGGGGATAAGAACAAAATATTAAGTTTTTATTGGTTTTAGTTTCATTTTGGACTGAGCAGCGAATAGGAAGCCTGAGTCGGCGCACACTTTTCCTAACTCATCAAGATGTTTTTGTTTCTGCAACCAGTTGGTACACACTTTTACCATCACTAGTTCACTAGTGCTGCTGCAAATGGCTTTACTAGTAGATATCTTAATTCTACTAGTTCACGAGTAAATATGTTGGGTCCACCTAGTTTACTAGTAAAGGCAAAAAAAATGGCTTAAACAAGTGTTGGTAGTTCTTTTTTTCTCTTGTGAGCTTTCAGCCTTCAAGTAACACAATTGTATCACTAGTTAACCATCCTAATACCAGCCCAGCTTTGCTTTTTAATTCCAGCTAGGTCAAGCTAATGTGTGTGTGTGAACACTACTTTGATGTAGTTTACACCTCGAGATCAGTAACTGGGTTTCCATTACAGATTTTCACAAAAAAACGATATTTCTAAATGTCGACAAAGTTTATTTGTGCTATGAACGTGTTTCCATTGAACGTTGTTTTGGGCAGGAGCCTTGTAACTCCTGTGAAATCTCATCCCGCGAGACTTCGCTGCAGAAAGATGGACGCTCAGTTTCTCCTTATTACTCTCTGTATCCCTTTGTTGTTTCACGTCTAATGCTAAGAAATGTCCCAGTCTCGTCTTCTCTTTACACGTACCGCGTCATGTTTTCTTGGAACGTCTGAAATACCTCCTCATGAAAGCGTCAAAACGTTTTAGCGATATTTGAGTGTTTCCATTACCAGTTTTTATTGTGCTATTTAGATTTTGCGCATTTCCTGGGGTAATGGAAATGCAGCTAATAAAAGTCAATAAGGTCATGGTTCTGATACTCCTCAACCTACTGTAAATGTAAAATATTTATTTCGTTTACTCTGGCAATACCCACAATACGATCCCACTTGTTGATAGCTTTATCGGTCCTGTGATACTAATGCCACTATTGTAAATCAGCTGTAGCACTAATGGTGACTCAGTCTGTGGTCTTTTTTTTTTTTTTAGCACTTGTCAAGGCAATTACCTCTGCTGTGATAAATCAGATGTTCCTGCTTATTCCCACACCTCCAGGAAGAAAGATGGGAAAGCTTATATCCTTATGATGACTGCCGACCTGAGCCTTAACCTGCTCTGAACAAAACTTGGCTGGAATCCTTCTGAGACGTAGGTAATAGTCTCAGTGAGCAGTACCCTGGCAAAGAAGCAAATTCCCCTCATGCATCATCACACTTGTCAGCAAAGCTGCTGCGCGGTTATGGATTGCAGATTTCTTCATTCCAGTGTTTCACTGTCACTGTGCCACTTTCTACTACCATCAAAGGCCTTGCTGTACTCCTTCCAAAGCAAATATGACTTTGTCAAAGCACGTGTTGGGTCAATGGTCTCTTTCTTAATGACTCCCAAACCTTTGTGTAAGCTGTCACAGTAACAATCTCTCTTTCCTGGATATGTCATGTTGAGTCTATGCCTGTGAAGTCTTTCATTTTTAATAACATGTCAGGATGTTTGACGTTTTAGCCAAATGGTGTTCTGGAAAATACTCCGTTGTGATATTTGTAGCCATCTATCACTACTGTTAACTCATTCACTGCCAGCCATTTTCAGAACGGCTACCCCCCTTCACTGCATTTACAGACCCACAGAATATTTTGTACTTTGACAATCTGAAATCTGAAACCAGATTCTGAAAGATTATAGTCTCTACTTTCATCAGAAAAAAAAAATGTTTTTGGCTTGTTTCGTTCTTCCGTAATCAGCAGTTGAATAGAGGTTGGTTTCACACAAATTGCCAGTTTCTGACAGAAAGCTGAGAAAACTGCATTTTTCTGAAAAAACCTGTCAGTGACTGCAACTTTTTTTTTTTTTTTGCTTTAGTGACACCTTAACATTGGTTTCCTTTTAAAAAACAACACTGAGACCGGGCTTGTGATGGCAAAATTATTATTATTTTGTTATCTGGGTCAGAATGGAATGGATTTCTTGCTGTTTTTTGGCCATCCTCCAAGTCTCTCCCCCCCTCCGTTCCCCCACACACCACTTCTTCCTCCGCCTGGACATGCAGAGTTGACCCGCTTGCCCCGGTTTGTAGATCATTTTGTCTCACGATCGCAACACTCAATAGTCCAGTTAGTTCCACACATGTTCTGGTCGAGTGTGAGCTGCTGGGAGATTCACCGTCGTCTGCAGCTCTTTGTTAATAAATGTACCAGAAATACACAAAAGGACAAGAAAAGTACAGATAACAACAAAAAACTTACAGAAAGTTACTTCAAACACACTCAAAACTACTTCAAAAATAAACAATTTGACAACAAAAATAAACAGAATGACTCCAAAATGTATCAAGTTTTTTATTTTGATGATATATAAAATTACAATATTGCCTATAACAATATACTTTTATTTAATAACTTATTTTGTAATAAAATACTCGTTTTAGGAGCCGCTACTTTCATTACTTCTCAGAACAGCATGAAAAGCACAGTTAAATGGATTTCTGTTGGATTTTCACACTACAGAACTCACTCGCACGTGCTGTCCCTTAGAAGAGAGAAAGCCCAAAGCGGCACATTTTGTGTATCTGTGTGTTAATACTGTAAATGTGATTGTGTGGCATTTAGCATCAACAGATTTAAGCCAGAATTGTCTTTCTGGTCAGACTTCATTTGAATTAAAATGATTGAGATTTATTTTGGTCTATCGCCATTTTGAGAAAAAATATTGAGATTTTAGTTTTGGTCCATATCGCCCAGCCCCAGCAAGAGGTTTAATACATTTTCGTTACAACATCCGGATGATACAATTTCATGCGTCTCTTTGTGTCTCTTCCTTCATACTCGTCCCCCCCTCTTCTGTATTTGGGTATTCAGTCCCATTAAGTTTACTTGACACTTTCAATTTGTCTTTGCTAAAACGTCAGGTGCTGACAGCAAGCCTGACATATTAAGACATTAATTCTGAATCAGCAGAGGCCGTCAACCGTCAAATGCTTCTGCCTCATTCTGTTTTCTGAGCACATCTTGGAAATTACAATTTCACCCACAGTGTCTGTCTCTGTCACATCAGTTCACACAGGCGCTCCAATGTCTCCCTTGGTGCGACTGTTCTTTCTCTCTGGAGTCTTCTTTTCCAACATGAAAGCTTCTGCCTGTTTTTGTTTGTATGTTATCCTGTTTGCCCGAGGTTTGCTTAACTCGTACGGTCTGGTGTCAAGAAGACCCTACCTTTTACCTTTCTTTAAAGCAGATACAGTACAAGTGGAAAACTATTCTGCATTTTAAATCTGTTCTGATTTCAGTTCATTCTGTGATATCTAAAGAAGTCCTTCGGCAAATCCTCTTCGTTTGACAAAATAAGTCCTGTGTTTGTGCTTAAAGGTCTCATGTCATGCTATTTTTCACCCATCTCCATTTGTTCTAAGAACCCCAAAAACATTGTATTTGAGGTTTATTTTCCCAAACTCGCCTGTTTTCCAGAGTTTTAGCCTCTCAAAAGTCACTTTCTGAGCAACTCTTCACAAACAGGCTGATTTGTGGCCTACCTATGCATATTCATAGCTGAAATGCTGTGTCTGTTTACATGTCAATCATGGCAGAGAGCTTCCTGGAGGCGTGGCTTCTCCAGCTCAGTGCCGCGTCAAATTCGTCATCAAAGGGGGAGCGTGTCATCAAATTGGAGCGAGGTGTTTGGGCTCGCCCTGCAGTAAGAAAGGAGCAAATCACCTTCTAGCTAATGATTGAGGGAATCAATGAAACAAACACTTTGGGCATGTGTATGAAGCCCAAATAGCACTTTTATGATGTTTAAAGCACAGAAAAGTCAGTTATTAGCTTAACATGGGTTCTTTAAGTAAGGACCAATTACCTTGTTTACATAAAAGAACACAAGAGTTAATGTCAGATTGAACTGGAAGGGTGATTTGACGATTAATCTGTGTGGGCTAAGGTCCTTTTCTGTCAGAATGTAACTCAATATGTCCAATTTAGAGCTGCTCTGAATACTATTCATTAAATTTTACCTACTGCCTTAATGTAAACCTTTCTCTTGCTCTCATCTGCCCTCTACTTTTATCAAAGTAATTTCTCCTCATTATTCTACAATAACTCCCTTCCACTCTATTAATCAAAAGGTCTTGATAGCCGGCAGCACAAAATGAGCTCTCCTGTTACCTTAACATCATTTCATATGACATTCAGGAAACCTGGGTTGCTGACTTTTAATGGCGACCCCCAACTAACCTGTGTATTAGCCTTGTTAGCATTGCAACGCAGTTTCATTGCTTCTCATTTCACTCCATGCCTTGCATTAGCTTTCACCAGCCATCTTTTTAAGTTTGTTTTAACTCTGCTACTGAAAGGATTAAGAAATGATAACTTATAGAGAAAGCATAGTACCCTTTAAGCTAGGGCCGGGTGGTATACCAGTTCATGCCGAATACCGGTACATATTTTCATTATGATATGAATTTTTACTATACAGCCGTACTGGTGTTTTTGATTATACAACTCTACGCTGCACCGCGTTTCAGACCGGACCCTTTTCAATGTTGCACATCTAAATAGGAAGGTAAACAGCAGCGCTCTGGTGTTAGTTGCGATGTAACTCATACGTGTAAATGGATAAGAAAGACACAATTGAAAGCTCTGAAGCCGCATGTGCCTGCATGCGCATACCTCTGTTACAGGAGAACAACACTCACGGACCCGGAGGCACGGTTAGCTTAGCATGTCGGCAGTAATGCACAAAAAAAAGAGAGCAATGGATTGCAATTAGTAATTCCTATAACGCGGGAATAAGTCCTGGTGGAGCTGCAAACAAAACGCTACCTTATTCAGCATAAGAAACCACCACACCACTGAGTATAAAGCATTTAAAGCTAGAAATCTAGCTAATGCTAAAGATAAGCTAGTCCGGCAAAGAGCCATTGGGCTGCTGTTGTAAACTTGTATTACTACTAGTGTGGAATTATTCTCCAATATTCTCTCATCATGACAGTAAAATAGACCATCTTAAGTCAATCTACGGCAGTAATTCCTCTTTATGCATGAAAAAGAAATAATACCGTAAAACCGTTATAATTTCGAAAAATACTGTGATAGATTTTTGGTCATACCGACCAGCCCTACTTTAAGTATAATAATTGTCAAATCTTTGCAAAGGCAATGCTTTCTGCTTTTTCAAACATACGTTTTTGAAAAGAGCTCTGAAGTATCCTTACTCCCAGCATGTGAAAAGTTCCTTGAAGTTTGACTAATTATTTCAATCATGTCTTTAAAACATGTTCTTTGATTTCAAATCCATTTTGATTGACATATTGTGGTCTGACGGATGTACAGTATGCTGAAGTATGCTTCCACGTGCGTGATTTATTGAGCTGAAGTTTATGAATCACAGACATTGCTGACTTGTCTCAGCCTACCCCGGGGTAAACAGCAGTGCACACCCTGGACAGATTAACAATCTACACCCAGACTCGCACCTTGACTCTAGGCTCCGAGCACCAGATGCTTGTAAAGACGAAGGCTTCAATGTAACAGCCTGTTGGCAGTGATGAGCGCTGAGGGCACAGGAGATGGCCCACTGGGGATCATAGAGGTCCAGATGTTGGGCTGTGTCTGGGCAGAAGGCCCAACCTGATCATGGCCTCTCATTACGCTCCTGCTAATGAAGATCTATAAATATGTAGTGGATCAGCTACGGCTGTACTCTTAAAGACTATCCTCCAAATGCCAGGTTCACTAACAGAATTATTTAGCTAATGCGTTCCAGATCAAGGTGAAAATGAGAGCTAATTCATACATTCAACAACTCCCATGCAGCCAAAAGCCGGCACTAATTAATGTTTTAGTTGCATCAGGGGATGTAATGACTGAGTGATGTGACAGAGGCCATTTTAATGAAGGACCGCTGAGTATTATCACTATTGTAATGTTTTCCATGAGCACTAAGGAGCCTTTTAGCTTCGTGTCTATGCGTCCAACACTCTGCTCTGGCTGAAGGAATTTCCAAAAGTTCAATCTTTTCTTTTACAACAATGTAAAAACACGTAAAACCTTGAAACAAATAAAAAACACAAAAAAAGGTGTTCTTTTTTTAACTTTTTGTTTTTAATGTGAAAGCTTAAAAATGGTACCTGTAATGAAAATGTGTATAACAAAAAATGTATTACCAATGAACAAAATATGTGCACCTTTTTGTAAAAAAACCCATTAAAAGGACTTTTTAGAGGAATTTTATATCTAAAAAAGAACACCTTTTTTTGTGTTTTTTTGTTTGTTTCGAGGTTTTACGTGTTTTTACATTGTTGTAAAAGAAAAGATTGAACTTTTGGAAATTCCTTCAGCCAGAGCAGAGTGTTGGACGCATAGACACGAAGCTAAAAGGCTCCTTAGTGCTCATGGAAAAACACTAATAAATAATAAATAGGATGTTTTGAAGCAAATTTTTCAATTTCTCCTCTGAATGATCAATATCTTCTGATGAACATATACAGCAACTTGATTTTTCATCTCTACGTTTAATTTTGATATTAACTTGGTAGAATATTGCAATATATTGTGATATCGCGATAATACTGTATTGTGATGCGTCTCGTATTGTAACATCCTTGCCAATACTCACCCTAGTAGTTGGTGAGAGGGGCGATATTTAATCCTCTCATAACGTACAACCTGTATGCTACACTTTTATCACTGAAGGAGTGGCTACACACGGCTGCTCAGCAACGAGAGCAAACGGAAAAACTACACCATTTATTTAAAGCGACCAGGCAGATCAATGAATGTGTCATAACCTGACCAAAATGGACGAAAGTATAAAATCGTTCTAAAAAGTCAGTTTAATGTGTTTTTGTTTTTTTTTTCATAAAAAGGTGCACATATTTTGTTTATTGATAATACATTAAACACTTTTTTTTTTTTTTTCGTTATATACATTTTCACTACAGGTACCCTTTAAGCTAACAAGCTAGCAATGTGACCCATTACAGCCCGATTATTAAATGTATAAAAAGACACTGAGCTGCAATTTATTAATCACCATTACATTTCTAAGCATATTTGTATCCACAGTGACAGTGTTCATTAATACATTTATTTCCTCTGCCAATGAGGTAATATTTTCACCGTCATTTATTTAGTTGCTATGTCTGCCAAGGAGGTTAGGCTGTGCTTTTCCCTGCAATATTTATTTATTTATTTGATTGTCTAACTCAAAAAGTTATTTTGACGACATTTTCTGGAACGATCAAAAATGGGCTAAAGAACACGTGGTTTTAGGGATGATCCGGATCAACATACTGATTCTAAATCAGTTTTGCAAATGGCAAATTCCCTCTGTTCAGCTCTTTAACACGGTTCTACAACCTCTGCTGATGACTGCACATTATACGCTCTAGTCAGAAGTTACGTTTTACTTTCTGTTTTTGATCATACAACAGCGCAGCCAAGTGCGAGAAATGTTCTTCAAGCCTTTAAAATGTGATGATCATTGTACCAAAGAGGAGATTTGGTGCTTGGCAGAGGTTTACGCTTTGAGTGCTCTTGTTTTCCATCTTTTTACTTCAGTAAAAAACTCTTAATGCATGGATAAACCCACAAATAAGTGCCTTTGTGTGTGTTGGCTGGCTAGTGTCTTCTTTTTAATTTATTCATTAGTTTTGGGCAGATACTTTGTTGAAATGTTTATCGAATTTTATGTATTTCATAATTAAACAATTATAATTTGCTTCAGATCTGAAATCAGCCAAAACCATCTTCACTCAAATCGGTCAAACTCTCCCAGTTTCTGAAGTTGTTCATCACTATCTTTTCCTGCTCATCAGCACTGAATCAGGTGGCTCAGTGTGCTTTCTCCTCTTATACTCAGACGATCCACGCTCCAAGTGAAACCTCCACATTAGACCCCCGCTGGCCCTCACTCCAATTCAAGTGTGTTTCTAAGATAACCATGGGGCTCAGTTGTGAGATCCGTCGTCGTCCTATGAACAATTCCGGGGTAAAAGATGCTCACAAACCCGGCTGGGAAGATGAAAAGACTTGCCTGCTCACCACGGAGAAATGGCTCACTCCTGCGATGCTGCATCACTCTCTGCAGCTGTATCAGTGCACTGTAGGAGCGCTAATTGCTGAATAGCTTGGCAGGGCTTCGCCTGTGTATGTGTCTCCTTTGCGTGTGTGTGTGTGTGTGTCAGTGGTTGATGTCCTATTGCGCTGCAGAGTAAATCCTCTCATCCTTAACCAGGCTGACGTGCCAGCTCATCGTTCTCTTTCATCAAGACCTCTGCATGCTGGCTCCCTTCTGTTGAACCCTCAAACCTCAGTGAAATGGTGGAGAAACTCTTTTCAGTGGATTGCTTTTACATAAATCTGTCAAAAGTTGTACAATCAAAGCGAGAAGGCAACTCCAGCTGATGATAAAATAGCATCCTTTATTTTTATTCCAAACTGAAACTCCTCGCCCTGACTGGCACGATCACTTTCATTGGGCTCCGTGGGTGTGCTGGAGGAACAATCTGGTAGTTAGCGATCAATCCTGAGTCCACCTAGCACTCTGTACGGGCTCTTAAAGCTGCCAGACTTGAGAATTGGTTCGTACCTCATTTCAAGCCCCAGGGTGTTTTCTGCATCACCACAGCACTGACGGGCCGTTTGATTTGTCACCTCAGTTCAGAGCGCGGACAGTAGAGCGGCCCTGTGATATACACGGGGCTCCTATGGGGCCTTTAGGTCAGTGGGAGAGAATAAGCAGGTCAGGTTACTCTTTCCCCAGAGCTTTGGCAGATTTAATCCTTCCTTTAACACTGTGGGGTCTACGTGCAGCTGCAGTTGTTCCAGGGTTTGTTTGAGTGGAACTAAGAAAAGTTTGGTATAAAGGCTGACATTACATTGTAATTTTTATGACATGACACCTGTCATTAGCATGAACAAGGTGCGATGAAGGCTATCATTAAAGTGTCGTTCGTTGCCCTAACCCTAACCCCTACCCCTAACCTCCAACTAACCTTAACTCCACTCGATCCCACTACCTAACCCAAAAAATGCCAACATAGCTCCAAAGGTGTCATAATTTAGCGAATAACATTTGAAGAGTAACTAAACCCCTGCTTTCTGTTGGCCTGTCACTAAGGGGGAAATTCAAAAAATGCTTTAATTTTGGGCGTTAACTTTGAGGCAGTAAGACACGCCCACTCAGGCAGCTGGTCAGTGCTACACACAATACACAGCCCCACAGACGCTATATTACTCAAAAACAGTCTCTGCTCTATTCCCACCATGAGCCGCGGCCTCACACACACAGCAATGAGAAGTAAATGCACATTCGCGCACACTCAGAGACAGACGGGGATACGCACACTGTCTGTACATACACACATGGCTTGATGAACCCACGTATTAGACCAGAATCTGCTTTTTATGGAAGCACAAATTCAAAAACATCACAGCTGCCGCGGGCTGCTATCAAACTTCAAGTAAAGTGTTACCTAAAGTTTTTCTTGTTATCTTTTTATACAAAAGCAGAGGTAGTTGCTTCCTAACTACGTCGGCATTAGCGGCCAAGAAGTCTTCTAGCCTACTATTATATTGTGTGCGTGCGTGCGTCTACATAGAAGTACTAAATTAGATTAAGGTTTAAAATTGCCACATTTGAGTGGTAATATTTGTTATCATTTGTCACTGTTTTTTCAGATCATTTGATTGCTGAAGGGTTAGCAAAAGAGACATTAGACATCAATCAATTCACACAGTACTAATAAAAAGTGCTTATAACAGGTATTTTTAATTTTTTTTGTAATTGTAAATGCCAAAATACCTAGAAAAGTAATTGAATGAATTAATAAATAAAAATAAGATATGAGATTAAAATAGATCCAAATTCAGATGATAATGATTTGGGCTGGGGGAAGATATTTTGTTCTTAAGGAAAACCATCCTGACTTAGGCCATTACCCTGGAAGTTGTTTAATTACTTCTGATTTAATCCAAATCGCACAAAGGTTTGAATCCATTGTTTTTCTTTGCATTTCGTTTGAGCCACTGACCTTTTTTTAATTTTTTATTTCCAAAACCCTGAAAAAGAGCTGCTGTTTCCGGTTCCTCGTTTGACTTGCTTTAGATGGAAAAGAAAAAAAAAAAACACACATCGTTGGGAATGCAGGATTAGGTCTCGGGTTAAATGCCAAGGGTTGAGGGTAACAGGGCAATACCTTCCATTTTAAATCGAGTCATTCCTTGCAGCACCAAACATATGACAATAATGTGTTAGCACGCAGGGAACAATGGAATATTTCTTTTCACTTTTACAATCCCAGACAGGGTAGGTTAGTTGCTTCCTCCCGTCGGTTATTACAGGTTTTTCTAGCTACTATTTATATGGTTGCATAGTGCTCTTACCATTGAAGTCTTAAAAATTCTGATTAAGGTTAAAATGAAACATTTGATTGTGTTGTTGTACATTTGCCTGTTTTTTCAAATCATTTGTTGCTGGGGCGCAAAGAGAGTCTTCGCTCACAAATTCAAGTTGTTACTCAAATAAAGTAAGTGATGAAAACAATCACCCTAAACACTTTTTCCCTCACAGGGACTACGAAAATGATTTATTAAGGTGACAAAGTTACTTAGTTCTGCTTTAATTATTAGTGAACACCAAACATGCCTCTTTTTTAATTCAAATTTTTTTAAAGAAATTCACAAGACTTGAAGACTCAGTGAAATGTCATGTCTAGGCTTATGCAAATTACCCTCATGTGTACGACTAACACTTACTCTCTTGTCCCATTTCTTTTTCAGGTCTAGTGACTATGGTACAACCTACACTAAACTCAATCTGATGCCTGGGACAACCATCGTGGTAACCAGTTTCTACATCTGTCCAACCAACAAGAAAAAGGTAAAAAGCAAAAAAAACAAAAAAACCACTCTTGTTATTGTCTACAAGTTATCCCAAAGGATGACATGGAAACAGGGTCTGACAAATCAAGAAACTTGCCTCATTTCCAGCAACTCCTAAAAAAAAAAAAAAAGTTAGATTTGGTATGAGTCACAGGCTTCCAGATCTATCGTCTCAAATTCCCCTAAGTCAACTTGAAAGCTGTATTTAGATGTCTCACCAAAGCATTTTTTTCACAAAGTGGCTCCCAGATGACACTATCAAAGTTAATTTTATTCAGAATAAAGTTAGCAATGTGTGGGTATGATAAAATATTATTTATGGCTCATTAGAGAAAAAACTGCATTTTATAGCAAAATATGAAGCATTGCCTATTCTATCTTTAACCTAAAGGTTTATTCAATCTGTTATTTGGGCCTTTTCAAACTTAAACATTCTATTTTTTCACTTTCTTATTATAAAATAAGAGCATATGAACATAAAGAGATGAGTGTACTCATAGGGAGCAGCTTAATAGCTCTTATGTTACTTATATTTTTGAGAATTTTTTTGCATCATTTAAGCCTGAATCTTTTTTGCATCATTGTTGCAAACCAAGCCACACATACGGTCAATTCGATAGTAGATTGAAAGGAATTCAAATTGGCTTTCTGAGTCATTCAGTGCTATTTTATCTCAAACATCGATAAATTCATTAATTAATCATAGACAAGTTGTTGTATGTTTAGGGTACTGTAGATAATTAACACAGTTTTAACCCTAACTAACAGGGAACAAGTAACGTCATATTTCATAATAAATCCAAAACTAAATTAAACCAATTACCAGCATAAAAAAAGCAAAAGTTTAGTAGAAAACGAAAAAAGGAAATTGAGTGCAACAATGAAGTGAACTGACAGAGAACAAGTAACATCATGTTTTATAATGCGAGTAGCATATTTCATAATAAATCCAAAACTAAATTAAACTAATCCACTGCATAAAAAACCAATCTAAAAGTGCAGGAGTCAAAACTACAGGAAATAAAGAAACATTGTTTGCAATCTGTGACAAAATAAACTTAAAGTAATTTTTCTTTATTTTTCCTCTCCACTTCACATGCTGACGTAAATCATTTTTTTGTGTGCTTTAATTCCACGTTGCATTTTGCACCTGGTCGCATATCTAATGCAGTCTAATAATTTAGTGGTCTTTTCATTTTTTAGGCTATTCATTATTACTTTCTTTGTGTGTTGAAATTTTGTTTATTGTTAATGATCATTATTGTCAATGTAAAAAGGTTTCTAAGAAGATTGGCATGAAATCTAAAATTCCCTCCTGTTTGTCGCACCCCACCTGTCATATTTCCATTCCCCACCAGGGGGCGTGACACACACTTTAAGAAGCACTGCCATTGAGAGAGTTGAAAAACTTGTGAAACAAAGTATTGTCATATAATCCATTGATTTCAAGAATATACCTGTGATTCAATTGTAATCCAATTTAAATTGTAACTGTAATGAATTACAGCTACTTAATTTGTAAACTGATTACTATTGATATTAATGTGGTTGCTACGGCACCAGCTAACAAGGTTGAAATCAATCGACAGCAAAAGCAGTTTACAAGACACTAGATCACATTGTCTTATCCTTGTTGGAATTGAACAATAAGTACGTTGAGGTGTTCTTGTAGTTTCTTCGCTTTCCTAAATTTGAACATTATTTCCTCCTCACACTGTTTCCTTTTAACCCACAATCAGATCTCCAGTAGATCTCACAAAGCAAGTGGTAGATAAACTGAAGAGAAAGCCACGAGCTACAGTGACTTAAGCCATGATTGCCAAATGTGAGGGTCTGTCTGTTTGGAGGGTCTTATCTATGTGGTCCAGGGTTCCTCCAATCGATGGAGGGTGATTTGATGCAGTCACTTCTCTCACTTTCTGCTCCAGTTCCCTTACCAACTGTCAGTCGTGGATCTTCCATCCCATCTTCACTCAGGCACACACACACACGTTGGATTGTTGGGAAGCCAGACAGCAAGAGACTATTTAATTGCATTGGAATGGAGTCGTCCTAATTTCCCTCAGGGACAAAAAAGAGAGTAGAAGAAGGGAGCGTGAGTGTTGTGACAGCAGGTTGTCTGATAATGTGGGCAAGGGATCAAGATGCTGCTGATCCCCACCTCTGGGCTTAGTCTGAGGGAAGGTGGTGACAAACTGGTGGACTCCTACGGTTGATAGTCACGTGGTGTTGAAAGAGAATATCTGGAGTCATGAACACGGATAAATCTAAAGTTTGTTTTCCAGTTTGTTGATCCCAGCATTCAACATTAATTAATTAATTCCTCTTCTTCACCCTCTAATCCTGGGCTTACTTAGCTCAGAGTGCAGAGAACACCCTGAACTTGACACCAACTATCACATTTGCACACACGTTCATGTCTTTAATTAATTTCAGAAGATACATGTTAAGGTTAAATAGACGTTTTGTTCTTAACTTTACCTTGGAGAACATGCAAAGTCCACACTTTAAGACTTTCTTAAAAAAAAAAAAAGGATTCCCGTCTCTCAGAATAATTCAAATGAATGTATAAAAAAGGCCAGAGAGCAGAGTTTTAAGAATGTTTGAATTTTAACTCGGTGTTATTTGACACATCAGCTATGCTGATGACACCATGATATTTCTTCTTACTACTTGTTTGCAGAAACAAGTAAATCCAATCACCTTTTAATCTCACCATCCTATCTACTGTGATTTCAGACATATTGACTATGGATGAATTACAGACAATCATAGTCGACCCATTAATTAAGGGTTCTGACTCATAAATTGGCAATGTTTGACTTGATGAACTTATTTGCCCTGGATTAGAATTCAGAGAATGGACCATATGATCTCTAAAACCATACCACTACCACAGTTACTTCTTTCAGACTCTGTAAATTGTTTGTGAGTGGAACAGAATTAAAATTATATATATGAGCTTGGTCAGGCTCGGCAGAAATGAGCCGGAAACCGACAGCCAGTGGCTTAGTATTCAATATACTGTGTAGCCCTGAGTTAGGCAATTCTCTCTTGTATTTAAACTTATTTACAATGTTTTCCCAAATCACACGTAAAAAAAAAAATTTTGTTTGCATTTCATGGGCGTTCCTAATCACACGTCTGTATTAGCGATCAAATGTCTTAAAATTGTGGCAAATATGCTAATTATGATGAGTTACCTTTCGTTATATATTTCTTTGCTGTATTTGAAATCGAATGGCGTAAAATTGCATTTAAATGTGTATTATTGTCCCTATATATGTTAGTGAGGGTTTAGTCCATGTCATATAGCTATATCTATTTTATAAGGTGAAATCCGTCATATCGCGTCACATTATCTAATATTTTACGCAAGAATTAACATTTTCGTCTCTTTGACCACCTGTTCACAGTGAAAAATTGCATCTAAATATGTGATATTTTACCACAAACGTGACATTGCATTTTTTTTAAAAACTAAAAGCTTTCTGCCTCTTCCTGCTCTGTATGTCTACTTCTAAATACAAATAAATACAATATACTTTTTATTATTATTATTTCAAATGTAGAAATATAGAATTTTAGGCGACCTCACATGGAGCCACGACCCTAAAGTTGAAAAACCTTGCCTTACAGTAACTGATGTCTCCCTCACTGTGTATTGTGGTTTAGTCAGTGAATGTAAATGCCAGTAATGCATTGATTAGCTGTCTCTACACTTGCCTCTTTTGCAACCTTTTCCTCAATACAGACCACATTTGTGCTTGTACAGAGCGATCGGATGGCAGCACATGTATGTATATATAAAAAGAAAAGATGGAGTAAAATTTAACCGTAACCAATAAAAAAATAAATAAAAAATGAAGAGGATATCAATCTTTGTTGTTACGTGCTGGGAGGAAGCTTGTGCTGTTTTAATAGAGATATTCGGTCAATTCGCAACTGCACGCAGGAGTCCAACTGAAAGCTGCTTGCCATCACTAACTCACTCACGCACACACACACACACACACACTTAGAAAAGAAACATTCATCAATACATTAATCACAACATAAAAGCAGGTAAGTCAGTCTGTAAGCTGTGCGTGGGGATTACACTCAGTGCAAAGGGATCACAGTCAAAGGTGTGAGTGGATCAATAGGATTTAAAGCAATTATGAAGAGAGGTGAGTTTTTACATCAGCTCCATCTGATGTTACTCTATAAACGATAAGCTGCTGGAGACTGGCTGCTAAAGAGGGGCCCTTGATGCTTCTCAGTGCCAATAGAGTTGTAAATAAACAACCCAATCGGTAATGACTCGGCGCTGGAAATGCGCTTTCTTTTAGCATTTACCTTTAACAGGCCTCTCCAGAGGAACATAAGCTGCGAAGCGTCTGCACCAGTCGCTTGTTGTCGAGTGCCCTAATTCAGCCTCGAGTATATGTTAATAGGGATTTATACCCAAACACTTTGTTTAGTAGGAGCGCTACTAGAGTAGAGCAGTAGAGTTGCACTTTATGGAGCTGTGAACTGATGTCACTTTTTTCTTGAGCAGTGTTTATTTTGTCAGCTAAAAATGGACATTTTTTTGTGACTAACTAGACCAGTGGTGACCAACCTTTTTTTGAATCGTGACCCCATTTTCATATTAAGATTTTTTCCAGAATTACTTTTGAAACATGTTTGTTATACTGTATTGGGTCAATGTTGTGACGTCTAAATATTCTGTCCAACTGTGTTTCTTTTAGTAATAGGCACACCGTGAGTTGACCCATATGAGTTATTTTAAATGATTCCTCAGGCCAATATACAGTGCTCGACAGTATCAATGCTCCGAGCGGGGCTTCCCTCTTGAAATACCGACTACGTAAGTTTGGAGGAGACGGACCGTCTTTCACCAGGTCATGTGACCTGGATAATGCCTGGAGAATGTTTCACTTTACGGCAGTCACGTGACCACGGGCTCGAAAATATATATAGTTCCCACGTGACGTCACAACATACGGGCATTTCCCGACCCGGCGCCATTGCTGAAACAACTTAGCCTCTGTTTACAGCCGACAGAGCACAATATGGTAGTTTCGTGTTGTGTTAATGGTGCGCTAATTGCTGTGATAGTTCATATTCTTTAGTGGGGGAAGTCGGCTAGCCATATCTGTAGCTTCGGGATAAGGATTGGCTCTCAGGGCTGGGGTGCGAAGCGGGGCTGGGCTCGTGCCACGGCTATAGTCTATGGGCTGGAGGAGCAGCCGCCACCGCCGCACTCCTCTCCCCGCCGCCAGGAGACCCGGTGCTCGGTCCGCCTCGCCGCGTTGGTGGCGTTTCCCCCCACTCCCTGGCCTCACCACCATTGTCGACCCCCAAATCACAATTTGTTGTCAAAATTAACACTGTTCCTGAAACTTTTATACATTTTGTTCATATTCCCTGAACGGAAAATAAAATCCTTTCATTGTAAATCCATTATTCAGGCCAAAACGTCATCGACAGGCTTGAGAGAAGTACTCCAGACACATATAATATATATATATATATATAAGTTAGTCCTGATGTACAGGATGGTAAAAACCTGCTTAAAGACAGAAAAGGAAAGACCCTTAAGAAGAATGATGATGTAATAAGTGTCAGAGAGCTCAGAGCTCTAAGCTGTGCATCTTTTGACTACAGCAGCAACAGTCAGGACTGATGACAGAGGGAATGCTCAAACCTTAGCGTGTTGGGCTTAAATCAGTCGTCGCTTCGCACGAATCAGCTGTTTAAGTCCTTTTCACTTTGGCACAAGGTTTTCTGTGGTCAACAAAATGCAGTAAGAATTATAGCTGCAGTGCAGCAATGTTTGGGGCCAGGCAACTTATTAGGCAAAACAAGACAGCAGCTGTTATTGTGTAGAGCAGTGTTTTTCAAACTGGGGGTACGCAATGGCACTACAGGGGGTACTTGAAAGAGAGTAGAAAATTAACAAATGAAAACATTAAGAATATGGGGTTTTATAATGTTTATTTTTAGTTAAAAATGATTATCGTATTAAATATTACCAGCAACTCACAAAACAACAACAAAAACACACAAAGTAAGAGGAAAAATATACTGAATAATAAAAAAGAGCAAACAACATAATATACCAAATGACACAAAACTCTCTTAGAAAATAGTATTTTCTAAGAGAGAAAAATACTATTATCAGCAATACACGAAACGACAACAAATACACAATAAATGAGAGAAAAACACGCAACATCACTACAAAATACACAAAATTAACAGAGAAACTTACAAAACGAGATAAGAAACAACCGAACGACAATAAAAACAACTATAAGAACACACAAATTAATAGAAAAATATACGGGAATATACAGAACCTGAGAACCTGCAGCACATATGGTTGATTTGTCATGAATTTTCAAAATGTTGAACTTTAGAGGCTTGCTGTAGCAAGCTTGGTCTGCCTGGCCCCTAATAAATACAATGAATGCGTACTGAGCTTCAAAAGAAACGTCAGAGTAAATTTACCTCCCTGCATGAATTACTGTTTTTCAGTAGGTTTAAACTGTTGAAATAAAAAAAAAAAGCTTTTATGCAAAATCGGACAAATGACATTTCAAACTGTGAGATCATTATGAGCCTCGCTCTTTCTCTTGCTAACTTAGCATATCACAGTGCTTTTAGTAACATGACCAAGGCTGTACTTTTCTATCCATTATAACTTGTCAACATTTCATCATTAAAACGGCTCATGTGGTTCGTAGTTCCTTGATTCCTGTAGGTAAGAATGACATTGTTCAGTGTTTGCTCTAAAAGCTGCTGAGGACATTAACTACCATTTATTACAAACACGGATATACAGTAGATAGATAGATCAATACATTGAATTTCCTTCTATTTCTTCCAAAAAAACACAAGAATTTACTCCCAATTGCCGCTTGCAAGATTGTTTTTGAATTCATCCCAAACATTGGGCTTGTTGGTCACGTGACTTAAACTTTGAATAAGTTTCACACGTTGTATTGTGGGATTTAGAGTCCTGTAGAAGAATGCAAAGATGGTACCGAAGCGAAAAAAGTTTCTTCAAGAAGTGTTTTTACTTCAATCTGCTGTTTTTTTTTTACCAGAGAAGAAAACAGTCGCTGTGTTTCCATTACAGATTTCTGCGAAATAAAAGCGATATTTCTAAATGTCGACAAAGTGTAATTGCGCTTTGAACGTTGTTTTGGGCAGGAGCCTCGCAACGCCCGTGAAATCTCATCCCGCGAGACTTTGCTGCAGAAAGACGGACGCTCAGGACCTCCTTATAACATTCCTTTGTTGTTTCACGTCTAATGTGGCACCAACAAATGTCCCGGACTCCTCCTCTGTTTACACTCGGAGAGCAGTGGCCATGTAACCAGGTGTGTGACGTGTATTTGCGGAAAAAGTGTTTCCGTGGCGCTTTTGCGACACATTTATATATCAAAACATCTGAAATACCTCCTCATGAAAGCGTGTAAACTTTTTAGCGATATTGCTTTTTCGAAATTCAGGTTGTTTCCATTACCAGTTTTTATTGCGCTATTTAGATTTTGCGCATTTCCAAGGGTAATGGAAACTCAGCTAGTGATTCCGTTGACATCATTATTGTTGTGGTTTGTTTCTGGCATCATATGACGTCACTCTGTGAGACATTACGTTTCAGGCACGTTCAAGTATTTCCGTGAAAAGCAATGTCAATGTCCAACATTGTTGTAGCCCAATTTTCAATCCATGAAATCACCAGAAGTGTCACTTTGGCAGAGTTTTATTGGACAAATATGCAGTTTGAATCTCGGGATGTCCAAAATTTGGTGTGTGGAGAATCTGTGAAGCTGCTAATGTATCATGAAAGCCATTAACAGACCTCTGTTTTTAGAGCATATAGTTTTTTTTATGGCAAATAACTTCAGGCATCCAAGATATCAAAATAAATGAAAGACTCCTGCGTTAAAAGAATGATTTTTTTTTTGGAGGGGTCCATTAACGGCTTAACTAAATCTGATCCCTGCTGAGACGCAACATTTTGCGTGGACATGTTTTTAAAGACGTACACAGAGGTGGGGTATTATTAGAAAAATCAGACTGTATTTACATTTTTCACTCATCTAATGAATGTTTTTATTCCTTTACCGAAAAATCAAGAGGGGGGATTCAAATTGTCATGGTCACTCAAAAGGGCTTTTATGATATTTCCCCAGATTAATAAAACCAAAAGGACAAATATATGGGATTTAAAATGTTCATTAATTTCCCTTTAAGTCCACTAATCTTCTACATTTTTTTCATATGCAGTTTTTTTCATTAATGTCTTCTTAAACATTAAGGGACACATATTATTCTGATGTATATCTGAGTGTGGGAGCGTTGCCTTGTCTTTCATAGCTGAAAATCTGGGCAATTAAATCAATGCAGTATGAAGTCACCCTTAATTTGGGATTATATGGCCTTTGTAGTTTAGAGGCTTTAAAACCACAGGGGAAAGTGTTTCTTGCCCTTTCATAAACAAGCACGTTACAGGCAGAATCAGTAAATATTTCTGCAGGCCAACAATAATCACAAACCTCTGTGGAGAATTAGAAAGTTTAGCAAAAGTGGAGATGAAGACTTGGCTTAAGGCGCCTCCCTTAACTTTAAACTGGGTCTTGATGAGCACCGATGCAAATTTGGCAAATCTGTGTGATCCTTTGAAGTTTGGAGAAGTTAAAGGATCAGCTAGAGCTGCTTTTAGAACAGTTGGAGTGATCAATGAAGAGCTTTTTTTAGTGCAGTGTTTTTAGCTTCTTCTTTTATTTTTACCACCTCTGAACAAAGCAGTTTCTGTCTTTCCAGATGGATTGATGACTCTTGAATCCATTTGAGTGATTTATCTCAACAGGGGTCTCTCAATCTCTTACGATGATATGAGTGATAGCCAATCCTTTGTCCACTGGTGAATCATGCTACCACAGTGTATATACTGTATGTATTCAATAAATAATGTATATTTATTGAAGAACTTAACGGTCCAGTATTTTGCTATTTTTCACCCACCTCCATTTGATCTAAGAACCCCAAAAACATAGTATTTGAGGTTTATTTTCCCAAGCACACCTGTTTTCCAGAATTTTAGCCCTCTGAAAAGTCACTTTAATGACACTTCTAAAAACAGGCTGTTTTGGGGCCTTCATGCATATGCATGAGTGGGCGTGTCTATAGAGGCTGACTTCATCACCCAATCGATTTTCTTTTGCTATCCGCACACTCTTGTTGTTGTTTTCAGCCAAAAAACTACACATTACAGTAAAACACATGGCTATTTAAGTGACTTGCGATTGTGAGTCCATCTCAGCCCTGCTTCAGGTTGTGTGTTTATCACAGCAGCAGCAGCGGAGTCAGTCAGCTGTTTCAAACACTCACTGGACTGTTTTGATACGTTCACACCAAACACGTTTCGAGAGTCAAAATCGTGCCTCACACTCGTAGTTGGACGCTTGTGCTCATTGAATCAGTACGCTTGTCACCAGCGTCGAAGATGCTCGAGAAGGGAAGGGGCTTCTCTGTTGCTGGTGGTGTTCATCCAATGGATGATATTGTGGCCATCAGTTACGTTCATAATTCACCCAGTGACTGCGAAGTGGTGGGGAACATTATTGTGTTGAGATTGGGGTGTTTCCGGTCGGATGTATTTTCGCATCTCCTACCAGGACACCAAGACAGATGGACAGTTGCTCTTCTCCTGGACTAGAGCGCCTGTCCATCTGTCTTAGTGGTTAGTGTTTTTTTTTCTTCTCATTATTCTGAATACGCCACGGTTGGGAAACACTCCTGATTGGTCGACGCGCCACAATATGCCCCAAAAGTTCAACAATCCCAATATTGGCCGCGTTGGAGGCGCCAGACGCACGTCAAAAGCTTGAAATCTCAAAACGCACGGCATCCGCCATGCGAAAAGCTTCACAACGCGCTGCACAGGAGGCGTGGGACGCGCAGCGGGACCTCTGACGCTCCCTAGAAGCGCGTCCACCATATATTGTTTATGTAAACCTGATGCTGTTGATGCTTTGGACACGTTTGGTGTGAACGTGCCATTAAGGTACTAAGTCACAAGTCTTGTTGTCCTCTCCTCTTCTAACCACAGGAATAGTGCATTTAAGATGATAATCATTTGTTTTGTCCAAACGCTGCATCGCATTGGGTCACAAACATGTCAGATCATGTCAAAGGTAATACAAGGCGGTATAACGGCTACTAAAAGTGGAATTGCTCCACGTGTGCTACACCTTGGCTGCCCACTTCTCCTCAGGGAGAGGTTAAATGTACACATTTTGTGTATGTAGCTTTACATATATGACAATAAAGTACAATGTATATTCTATATTAAACAGCAGTGTTTATTTTACCTGTGAGGTAGTTTGAGAGGGAGGAGCTCACATACTTATAGAGTAGGAGGAGCCAGGATTGTCAGGAGGAGAGTTTCTGTGATGTCACAATGCGAGAAAAATCCAAATTGCCCGTTTGGAGCTGACTTTATACAAATGTGGAATAGCAAGGGAGGTATATGTATCACTATATCAAAAACCATTATAAAGTATTTTTTTTCATAATAAAGTGTCCAAATTTGTCCAAGGTTGACTTAACCTCAGGCAATTTATGAAAAAAGGCATTGTCAATGTTGAGCTCCCTTCATATTTGGTCTCTTTTTGATGTTCACTGTTTAAAGCTGCTTTGTATTTATCAGATAAAGACATAGTGTAGGTCTCACAGATCAATAAATTCAAGATCATTTGCTCGAAAGATAGACGTAAACGGTTGAAATTTCTGTTTTCTTATTGACATTGTTGGAAAAGTTTCATGTATTCCACTGTGGGATGGGGTGTCCTATAGATGGATGTAATGCAGTGTTTTTCTTTCATTCCTTTCGTGATTTCTTGTGTTTCTTCCCCAGACAAGGAGGACAGTGATTCGCTTGACACCATATTTGTTCTCGTTAGTCACTCCGCGAGACATTCAATTTTGTCTGGATTCATATTTTTCCATGTAAGCCCCATGTTAAACATACGCCAATGCTTTGCCATAGCTAATAAACAATAAGTGATTATATGACACAGAGGTAAGCTACAATGACCTCATGTAAAGGATTCTCAATATTTGCAAGTGGTGAAATAACCATAAGTTGGGGTCCAAAATAAAGATGATGAAGTCACATAAGGAAAAATTGTTTTATATCCCAAGAAAGAGTAACTTTCATACAATAAAAACAGACATTCCCACATGCAGTTATGGGCCAATGGAAATAGTAAAAAAAAAAATATATATATATTTTTTTGGATTTCAAGAGACTGTCACCCAAAAACCAATACATATATGTGACTAATATATAGTGATTTGAACAGTTTATGTACATAGCTCAAAGCTGATCCAATTACAGGCAGTTGAGGCATATGCAAAGATGTTTACTGAAGGCCCAAACACATTCCAGCCCCAAACCCCAACATATTTTTTTTCCATTTTTGAGGGCCAGGCATGTCCACCAGATAGGATAATCCATGTATCATTTGTTCCTTCATTTTTCATTATGTAACAAAAACATGAAGAACGAAAAAAAAAAAACACTATTTGATATTTGTTTCCAAAACCAAAATGAAAAAACAGAAAACGCCTTGTTTTTCAAATTCAAGCTCTTTTGCTTCGATACAGAAAACGAAAAACTGAAAACGAACACCTTTATTCGTTTTCTCCATTACCGATTTGCCAAAGTACGTGACCCGGAAGTGTACTCTTATCCGACGCTAACGGCTATGCTAATGGTAGTTCGGCATGACAAGATCGCTGCTTCCAATTGTGCATCCGAAACATGTCCTTTTCGCTTTATCTGGTGTTGGGCACAGAACCTTCCCACGGACATTTCAGTGGGATTTAGAGACTCCTAAGTGTTGCAAAGCTAAAGATATCTTGGAATGTGTAACGATTCACTTCCGGGTCACGTACTTTGGCAAATCGGTAATGGAGAAAACGAATAAAGGTGTTAGGATGTACAGTATATAGCAGATAGTTTAGTATATTTTGAGAGAGTAGGTGGAGCTGTATTACTATACCAAATCTCAGTTTCCTATGTGGTGTAGTTTTCGAGATATTGGAAGCTGAAAATGGAAGAAAAATATGGACGCACGAAAATCGACATAACTCGCTCACTCAATTTTCCATATCTCAAAAAGGATTAATCCGATCAAACTAAAAATTTAAAGTGTGACAATTGCAGCCAGCCATTTTCACAACATACTGTTAAACCCCCCTCACTGCCAGTATTTTGATTGATATTTTAAGACCCACAGAACATTTTTTATTATGATTCTGTAAAATTTGACAGCAGATTCTGAAAGAATAGACTCTCTACTCTCATCATTTAAAAAAACATTATGTTTCTAGCTTGTTTTGTTTTTCTGTAGTCAGCAGTTGAATATCGGTAGGTTATACAAAAAATGAACATTTTTTACCCGGAAGCTGAGAAATCAGGCTTTTTATGAAAAAAAAAACCAAAAAAAAAACTGTCAAGCAGAACATTGTCTTTGAGGCTAATGTTTTTAGCTCAAACATCATTTGCACAGTAAATAAACATGTTTCGTTGCGCAATGAAATGCGGCAGTGTGAAACGCTTCGAGTCTCACCGCTTGTTGATCGCCTTCTAACATGATCGACACACTTCTAATAGTCCACCTAGGTCCACACATGCTCTGTTCTGAGCGTGCGCAGCTTTAAATCCATCGTCTTGGACTCTTCACCTCCTTCTGTGCTGTTTACAACATTGGCTAATCTCTCAACCCAAAGTGCAGTGCTGCCATCTACAGGTCACTACACCACAGTAGAAGTCTGCTATGTAATGGCAGACCTCCGCCACAGTGTTTCCTAGCAACCCCCGTGAAAAAACACAATTGACATACAGATTTGTCAATGGCAGTGAATGAGAAACATTTCTGAATTTATTGAGACCGAAGTGTGTGGGATGTCTTGAAAATTGAAAGTTGGAATGACCCAGTACGGTAGTATCCCACAATGCATGAAACTTTTCGGAAAATGTCAAAAAGAGAGTGTGTCTTGAAGGGGTATTTCAACCTTTTACATCTTTTTTTTTTGCGAACAAATAATCTTTTATTATTGTTCTCTAAGGCCTACATTGTTTTTATCTGATTTTAAAAAAGAAAAGAAGAAAAGAAAAGAAAATATTGTCTCCATCAGCTTGAAGTGTATTCCACAGGACTATTGTAGAAGGCATTCTATAAAACCCAGATGAATACGGTAAATCCAATTTCCTGTTTGAAGCAGAAAGTTAAGGAGACACCAAAACACCTCCTTTTGACTAAATAACTGAAATTGAGGGTGATTTTTGAAAATGCCTGTTGTTAATCTCAGATGGGGGAAGAGAAAGAAACAAAGCCTGAAGGAGAACAAAGAAACATTGAAAAGAACAAATCATCACTTACGCAGTAAAGAGACCAAGTGAAAGGAAGAGCGAGTCAGCACTCCAGTGATTACTGTGTGAAAGGATTGCAAAGAAAAGTGAAATATGAAATCATGCATAATAGGATGAATCACTCAACACGTCACATCAATTACTTCTTCTCGAGCCTAAATCATTTCTAATGCTGTCCTAACAATATCATATTAGCTCGAATAAACAATTCATTATCAAGGATAGTTTAAATTACTTATACAACTGCAATAATGCTCAGAGTAGTATACAAATTAAAATAAAGCCCTGCAGTCCAATCTGTAATGCTATAATTAATACATAGAAGACTAGAGTTACTCTGTGCTGCCTATTCACAACTAATAGCAATTTATTTACTCCATTGAATTTAATATTCCTGGAAGTCCTGGTGACAACTCATGTATTCACAATGAGAACATGCAAACTCAATGCAAATAGACCCCAGGTCCATAAGGTCTCACCTATGTCTCATAGTCTTTATTTCTGTACACTGGGCAAACTCCTGCACACAGTTGTTGACGAATCATACAAGCCCTAAATTATAATAATAAAGCTCTATACCAGTGATAATTTGGAGGGAAAATTTTGATTTCGTTTTCGTCATAGTCTTTTGACTAAAATGCAATTTAGTTTTCCGTCAAAATGTATTCAGATATCGTCGATTCCAATATGAAACATATGAGTTTATAACGTTTTTAAAGCTTCAGTTACATTGGTCGTCCTATTATGGGGTGGTATTAATGTTTGTCCCGCCTCTCAAGTAACAAAAGTTGTTTTGATTGGATACCTTCCAAAAAAAGGAAACTTCGTCCTGATTGGATTTTGTCCCACGTGAACATTATAGTTTACTTTTTATTAGTCCATGATAATATCAATATAGCTATATTTTTTCAATGACTCACAGTCTAGTTATTGTCCCTTCAAAAATATTGTTGACGAAAACTATGGTGAAAAGTGTCAAACAAGATTAACACTCCTCTACATATACAATCAACAAATTAATTAAGATTTGCTTAAACTATCACCTAAACTATTTCAGGTTCTGAGGTTAAAGAGCAGGAAAAAACATCTCAACATATTGATCTTGCGACTTTCCACGAAACGCCAGTATGTGGCCAAAATGTATCGTCTCAGGGAGTCATCTCATTTCGCGGGCGAATACTATAAAACAAATTGGAAACAAAAATAGCATCAAGAGAATCATGTTCCTCCTTTTCTGGCAAAGAAGCACAAGAAACCACAGTAAGAATGAAAAGTAAAACTATTCTAAATGTAACTTTGAACACCGCAGTCTAACCTTGTAGCGTGATAACGTCGGGCATCTCACATCACCTGCGAAAAAAGAATGATGAACTATCCTTCCACTCTTTCTGTCATGAAACTTTTCCGCTTGGGCGCCATCTTTGCATTCTTCTACGGGATTCTCAATCCCACAATGCAATACGCCAAATTTTTCTAAGTTTAAGTCACATGACCATCTGTCAACAAACCCATGTGTTGTGATGGAGTCAAAAAATATCTTGCTCGCGGCAATTTCAGCCTTCAACATTTGTTTGCAAGTAATTTCTCTCATTTTGTGGAAGAAATACCTTCGATTTATTGATCTGTTGGGCCTACACTATGTATTTATATACAGTATGTTATAAAAAGTCAGTCATTACATCACTAACAAGCAATAACTCTTCAGTAATGTTAACAACCAGTTTGTAAATGCAATATTGCAAAACTTGCTACACTCCATGAATTGCATAATATTGATTTAATGCTAACCAACATTTAGTCATTAAAGTACTTCAAAGTATTTATATATTTGGTGGATATTTCACCCCATGTTTTTGTCTCAATTTTTACATGTGTGTGTAGAGGAGCTACATTGATCGTGAATTAGGAGCTGCCGACTCTAATACTGAGCGAGTGTCCAGCCTGGCTCATCTGTTTGAATAATTGTCAATTATTCAGTAGGTTTACAGCCATACTCTGATGTAGCACTTTGCTGTTAGTCTCTAGGGTACCGCTAAGTGTCTGTCCCCTTGTCTTTTTTAGGACACTGACTGTGTGAAAAGGTTTTTCGTTTTTTTTTTGCCCTTCACAAATCCGACTGTCAAGCAGGGTCAGGCTCAGTGCCTTCCAACTTCCAGGCTTTAGAAAACAGCTTCCTGGAGTGCGTGTGTGCGTGCGTGTGGATCCCAGGAAGAGGAGCTGCTTCCCATGGTGGCAGCCAATGGGCATCCAAGAAAAAGAAAAATAGAAATTAGAAATGTGGATTTAGGATATTTTGTTCATGATTTGCATTCATCACCACTGCAGAACAAGTTGACTATCCATCCATCTATCTATCCATCTATCTGTCTCAAAGTCATTGGGGTCAATTTGACCCCATTCAATGTTTATCATTCAAAAAATAACCGTTGACTTTTTTCACGAGAACATTAATTAATATATCAATATGGTTCATTCTGTGAGAGTCATGAAGTTGCACCCCAAATGAGAAAAGATTTGGATGAAAGATTTTCAACATAGTCTAATTCTAAAACTGAAAGTTTGACCTGATGGCGGCACTGCAGTAAAGGTCATATCATCACCACAACCATTAGGGTTCATACTCTTGTGGTCATTAATGTTTTCAGTAAAGAACAGGTTTCATTATCAAGGGGTTATTTATGTATTTAAAAAATAAACAAAATACCTGACACAAAAACTTGGGTCAGATTGACCCCAAGGGTGAAATGTGTTAGTAATATTTGAGAATTATAGGAGGGTTAAAGACAAAGACCCGATTCAGAAGTTATCTTTGATGTTAGCATTTTAGCTTTCAGTATTTATCAATGAAGGAGTGACTGGCACCCTGTCCAGGGCGCACCCCCCCCTCGCGTTCACCCAGGATGCGGCGCAAATTTTCAAGATGCGGGCATTGCGCGAAAGCTTCCACAGGATCGAAAAACGTTTTCCTCATATTTGCTTCATATGCGCGACTGAAGCGAATATAAAAGTGCAGACCCTTTCTTTTCACCATTAACTATGGAGAACCCCAGTAAAATCAATGTTCTTTACCTTCTGTGGAAGCTGAAGTGCCGTCAACGCTTTTTACGCCGGCGTACCTGGATTCACCAGGTGAACCAGCAACACGTCCAACTCGGTGAGTTTCACAGTTTTCTTCAGTAGCTGCGCCAAATCCTTCCTGGTTTGGTCTCCTCCTCGCTGAAATGGATGAATAGACCGGTGTTTGTGTTGATGGCCTGACGTCAATGTCACCAAGGACTATGATTGACTTTCGCGTCACATGAAACATTCGCTGGAGTTCAATATTTTCAACTCAAGCGAATGATGAATGTCACGGAAAATCGGGGGCGCGCATGCCACGACCAATGCTCTTGCTCACTGATCAAACCGCGCTGCCCAACAGGAGAAGAATTTGCCTCTTACCGCCTCTATCCCATTGACTTTGCATGTAACCTGGCCACACAAATATTTTGTGACGGACATTGAGAGCTGGATCCAGCAGATCCCGTGAGCCTGAAAGAAGGAGCAATCGGGTCAGAAAATGGATGGATGGAGTTTTCTCCATTTTCATTGATTTATTTACTTTTTTTGTGGATAATGCCAGACACTAAACATAGAAAATGTTCTATGTTATATTGCGTTTCCTCCCACATACCAAATCGAGGATCATTGTAAAGCTAGACATTTAGTGACACTAATGTATAGGGGTGGGAACCTCTGGGTAACTCATGATACGATACGCGGTACAAGCTCACAATAACGATTATCTCACGACTGTAATGAATAATAGGTTACCAATGAATCAATGCAGATCATAATGAGAATAAGGAAATTATACATGAGATGTACAAATAATCTACTACAGTGACTTTCTGATTTAGCGTAACATTAAAAAAAACATGGCTTCCAAGCTAACCACCAATGACACTTCAGAACCAGCCATTTTTACTTTACCTTCTTAGTTTCAAAATTCAACTTTTGTCCTCACTTTTGTTGAATATATCAGCTTACTTTACTGTAAGCCTTGAAGAGGTGTAGCTAATGTCCTAATCTTATAGGTACAGTACACGTTGCTTTCAAATGCAGCTAATAGCACAATAAACATTAGATTAGATTAGATAGACTTTATTAACCCCTTGGGAAGGCTGCTTCAGGGAAATTACACTGTCAGTAAATTACATAGTCAACATAGTCAGTACAAGGTTATGGTGAATTCACGTTATTTACTGACACAACAAATGCTGCTGCTGCTTCATATACAGTCACATTTACTTCTAAATACCCTTCAATATGAACCTTTGATTTCCCTAATGTTTCATGAGACGGGGATGTTGCCTGTAATAGGTCGCTCAACTCGACTCAACTCGACACCGTGAGGGCCTCTCGTTACATAACAAACCACATTTAACCTTGCATAAAAATCACTGATGCATCCATAACACACATTTAGATGATAGTCTAATATATCACCCATTTTCCCCCCACTGTTATATTTAGTTTGACTGAAGGTTACAGTAGATATTATACATAAAATGACCTTTTTTTCTCAACGTGTGTTTGACACTCAGCCTTCGTTTAACAGCCATTGGTTGCATTTCCTGTTTTATATGTTTTTTATGCACAGTGATCCGACTCCACAGTCCCTACAGGACAATATAAATCATATTGACATAGGTCTACTCCAATTATGGCATAACATTAGCTTTGAACATCTTTAACCTAGAATTGATCACAGCTATTGATCCATGTGCTACATCCAGCCGTGCCCGTTGTGCTTATCCTCCTGAACCTGAGGGAATCATCTCAGCAGGTCTCAGCCCTTCACAGTCTGGACCTAAATGGATTGGCTTGACCTCGATCCACCAATTTGGATCAATAAGCAGCGAATCCTACCCATTGACTCGCTCGGCTTTCTGCTGGCCCGGGCTCTGAAATATATCTTGCTTTCTGCTTTCGCAGGCATCTAAAAGCTGGCCCGTGCTTGTCTCTTAAGTTTTTTTGTATGTGTGTTTGTTGCTCTCCAGAGTTTAATGGGGCTTGGTTAATATTTCAGAGCTGCTGAGGTGGACCGAGGAGAAAATAGAAACAGAGAGAGCAACAGAAAACAGCTGAGGAGGATACAAAGCAGGAATGGATGAAATCTTCTCACAATAATCCATAATGCATCATCCAGTTTGGGGATTTTTTTAATATATATTACATTGATGTGGCATTCTAACTGTTCCAGTTGTTTAAATGTAGAAAATAGTCACTTTATACTAATCCATACACAGAGGTGCAAGTAACATATTACAAGTACTTACGTTACTCTAATCAAGTTGCTTTTATGGGTACTTGTACCTTTTTGAGTATATTTCTTCTTTTTTTTTCTCTTGTCTGCACATGCTGTCAAAGGTCAACACTACAAGAAGTGCAATCATTATGAGACAGCAACGCATGTTTTGTTATTGCAATAAAATAAATTGATTTATTTTATTGCTTAATTGTGACCATCACCAGCCCTCCCTAAGGAAGGGTAAGAAATCTTTTATTATAGGGAGGATATAAAAAGGGAGAGCAGTGTTATACCTAAGTGGAGGGGGAGGAGGAGGGGAAAGGGAGCAGGGAGGAGAGACTCAAGATAGGAAATAAAAAGGTTGGGGAAGAATAGATTGTTTTACAGTGAGGGTGAGATGTGAAGTTGTAGAATATATTGTGCTTATTATGTTGTGTAATCAAGCCAGTATAGTGACAAGTGTGAAGCTTAGCTATAATGGTAGTGGCTGTGGACAGGGGGAATGAGTGAGTGGTAGTACCTAAACGTATTTGGGATTGAGTATATTTCTAAGTCAGTAATTTTACTTGTACTTAACGCTGTGTAACGTTTGGCCACTAGGGGCGCTAGATTAGTAACTTTCACGCAAGTGCCCCGAGTGGCCACAAGTGCCGCAGCACTGTTGTAAAAATCAACAAACAGTCAGTCGGGCCAGCCTCCCTTGTCTTTTGAATAATCAAAGGGGGGCGGCGGTGGCGGCTGCTCCTCCAGCCCCTAGGGCTGGGGTGCGAAGCTGGTTGGCTAGGAGCCAATCCTTATCCCAAAGTTATGGATCTGACTTCCCGACTTCCCTTACTAAAGAATCCACATTTAACTGAACTATCAATGGCGATTAGTGCACCATTAACACAACAAGAAACTACCATATTGCGCTCATTTGGCTGTAAACAGAGGCTAACTCGTTTCAGCTGCCCACAGCAATGGCATCGGGTCAGGAAATGCCTGTATGTTGTGACGTTACGTGGGAACTATGTATATCTGGGCCTGTGGTCACGTGACTGCCGTAAAGTGAAATGTTCTCCAGGCATTCACTAGGTCACATGACCTTGTGAGAGACGGCCCGTCTCCTCCAAACTTACATAGTCGGTATTTCAAGAGGGAAGCCCCGCTCAGAGCACTGATACTGTCAAGCGCTGTATATTGGCCTGAGGAATCCTTTAAAATAACTCATATGGGTCAACACTTTAGGTCAAAAAGTCCACGATGTGGCTTTCAGTACGTTTTAAAAGCAGTAAAGTAATTAGTTACTTTTCTATACCCAACTGTTACTGAGTAAATTATTTTTAATAATGGGTCCCTGAAAACACGTTACTCTATTGATGACAGGTGCCCTAATTCCAATTTAATCCGCAATATTTATAACCAAAAATAAACGTGGGATGTGAAAGTAACTAGTAACTTTTACTTTGAGTACCATTTAGTTGAGCTACTTTTTACCTGTACTTGAGAACAATTTTTCAATCAAGTAACAGTACTCTTTACACTTCTGTTCATATTAGCGTCATCTTTTCCCATGAGCCAAGTTCAACTGCATTTAATTAAATGAAAATAAATAACAAATACTGACACAAAGCCCTTTATGGGTCCACCAGCAGTTTGAGAATTATCAATGCCTGTAACAACAAAAGAAAGAACATATTTCACCCTAAATATGAATTTACACGAACTACTTATTAATAATAATAATCATTGGTCACGGTTACATGATGTGTTTTAATTTGGAATTAGTTATTAGCTAATTAGGTCATCTGGCGCTGGGCTTTCAATAATCCCAAAAGTCAGGACATGCACACATGGTGAAGTATTGTTCCAGTTTTACGGCCCTCGTCTGTGGAACAGTTTGCCGTAGAACCTCAGGGCTGCGGAGAACGTTCATATTTTCAAGAACAGGCTCAAGACCCACCTTTTTAACTGAGCTTTTAACTAATTTTAGGATTGTTATCTTTCATGCTGTTTTATAGTTTTTCAGATTGTTCTTTTGTGTTGCTTTTATAGTTTTAGGTTCATCTTTTAGGATTACTATCCCAGTGTTTCCTCAGAGGGAGCCGTCTGCACTAGGGGCTGTGATGGTGCTGTGTGTCTCGTGGCCCTCAGTGATGGTAAATGGCTCTTGCTATTTTGCGGTGCTGGGGGCTCTGTCTTGTCACCCCGTGGCCACGGTCTGTGTCCTGCTCCTGGTACCAGCGCGTCATCGCGACAAAACGAGCATGTGCAGAACAACCGGAATTAACTTAAAGCAGAATGAAACGTTTACCAGATAGAGGAATTATTTAATTCAGGAATAAAATCGGAATAAACCAGCCACCTAATTTGGATTTAAGTTTAATTTGGAAATACATTTGCATTCAGAATTAAGTGTTAACAAGGTCAGTTTAAAGAGGATTTAGCTTTTATTCTGAATTAAAGAGGAATTAAGGCTCCCATGTAAATGTGGCCAGTGATTCGTATTTTTCATCTTCCAATCCAAGGGGTGACCCATTTTAAATGAGTGAATAAATATACAGTATATATACATATACATAAAAAAGGTATTTTGGCAGAAAGCATGATCTTTAACTAAAACTAGATTTTAAGAAGTCTTGCGGGTACCAGTCGAGTTCTTAAACAAAAGGCTTACAAACATTGCCAACATCTGCATGCATCGTTATCTCATTTATACATTTCCCTGCCTTTGCTCTTCTGACGTCTGTGTATTTGGAAACTTAATTTCCACTCAGTAAGAAAATTGACAGTTCCTTCTGTCAATGTATACTCTTCTTGGTAGAGTTCTTCTAACGGAGTAGAAGGTGTGGAAGTATACGGCTTTTAGCTTATCGTGATTAGCTGTTACTTTTTGGTGCTTTCTGGTATTAGCATGGTGACTGAAGGTTTCAGTACCGGTTTCTGTTTGTCATAGAAGCTGCGTTTCTATTACCCTTGGAAATGCGCAAAATCTAAATAGCGCAATGATTACTGGTAATGGAAACACCTGAATTTCTAAAAAAAAAAAAAAAAAAAAAAACACTCAAATATCGCTAAAGTTTTACGCTTTCATGAGGAGGTATTTCAGACGTTTCGATATTGAAATGTGTCTCCAAAGTGCCATGGAAACACTTTTTCCGCAAATACACGTCACACGACGTGACATACCTTGTCACATGACCACATGACGCGGTATGTGTAAACAGCAGAAGAGACTGGGGCAGTTCTTAGCATTATACTTAAAATGATTACTTCCACATTAGAAGTGAACACAACAAAGGAATACGGAGTGTTATAAAGAAGTTTGGAGCGTCGGCCTTTCTGCAGCGAGTTTTCACAGGAGTTACGAGGCTCCAGCCCAAAACAATGTTCAATGGAAACACATTCAAAGCGCAATTATACTTTGTCGACATTTAGAAATATTGCTTCTATTTTGGAAAAATCTGTAATGGAAACCCAGCTAGTGACACATTATTTTTTTAATTGGAAAAACCACCCAAAGTAATGTTTTTTGGAGCTTCTTTCGCATTTTTATAACGCCATATTATCACCTACTAAAACCACTACAATTTTAAAATGACGTCGGAATTTTAGAATTGTAGTGAACTTCTTCTCTTTATGCTGATATCTTCAGCTTTTTCCTATCTTGTTCTTGTTTTTCAGTCATGGCTCTTCAATTGTGTGGTTACGTGGTTTCGGCAACTTTTTCCCTGCAGTGTTCAGCATTTGCATATAAATTTATGAATATGGGCATTCTCATTTGCATTTTCTTCAGATAATGCAGTCTTTTGTAGTTCATACCGTCATTTGCTGTTTTATGCTTTTTGAGGTCGTGAAGAGGTTCATCCGCTCCATCACGTGAAACCTAGAATTGTTATCGGACACTTTTTTACTACCATGTGCGTGGGTTCAGATGCCACATTGTACCATTTCCTGCTCCCTGATTCCTCTCATTTCTTTAATTATTTCACTCTAATCCATGCCTCGTTTGTTTCCCTGCAAACACAGGATCAGCCAGATGATTGTGATGGATTGAACATTAGCAATAGGCTTGACGGTGTGTGTCTGTGTCTGTAGGATTCGAGTTTGCCGACGGATGATTAGGGAGTGGTGGGTGATTTATGACGGGTAGGTTGACGTATGCCTGTGGTCGCTCTGTAGAGTGATGGAGGGTTAGGAGAGTAGAAAGTGATCCGTGCATGGGTGATTTATTTATTTATTTTTTTTCCTTGTGCAGTTATTTTTTACTCTTGTCCGAAATTTTAACTTAACAGCCAATTTTAGCATTAGCAATTTTTTTCTGTAAGAATTACAGACTAATTAAGTCGAGACTTTGTAATTAATACATCTCAATGAATCCAAATTAATCGCCTAACAACGTTTGACACGAGAAGCAACATTTTTCAATTTAAATGGATTTCAGTATAGCTTCAACAACAAAATTGTTTTTAATATTTTAATCACTGAGTGCGAACAGAATGTGCAATACAAATAAAGAATATATTATGAGTGCATTGTTCACAAAGCACAAAATTGAATTTAAGTCAGCAATATTCATGCTTTTCCATATTTTTTGTAAACTTTCTAAAACAATAAAATAAATAACAGCACTTTGTACAATTACATTCCAGAGAAGTGGAAACAGTTCAAAATAGTTACAATATCCATGGCATGAAATGGAGCTCATGAACTTTCTTTGTTCAGCGGTTCATAAGCTAGCCCCGCCCACATCCTCTACCACCAAGAGTGCTTGACTGTCCACGACAATCATTTATCCACTGACTTTGTTCATTTGTTAGTCATGGACTTATTCATTTTTTCTCTGAACCCTGTCATATTGAGTGTGGATTGGCAACACTTCCTGCTCGGACGAGTACCGTGTTCCGTGCTAGCCGTTCATGTTTAGCATCGAGGTAGTAGCAAGGGCTAGAAGAGCTCCGGTGATAGGCAAACTCTTTCTTGCACAATTTGCACACAACTGGGCCATTACCCAAAAATACTAAGTATTGCTCTGAGGCTCATCTTTTGCCCTCACACCACCTGCTAGCATCAATAAACTGAACTTAAAGCACTGTAGTAAACTCATAAAGGACAATGGATAAGTTGTTTGGATTCTATGCCTCCCCTCCCTTTAAAGGTGCAGTCTGCAAATCTCATAAAAGTGACTTTTTGTCATATTTACTAAAGCTGTCACTATGTAAGGGCAGCTTTACATCAAATTAGTAGTTTGTGTGAAAAAAAAAAAACACTAATTGAGTCCCTCCTGCTGCCTTTGGCAGATTGCCAGAATGCACCGCGACCGAGCAAAAAGAACCAATCAGAGCCAGGATTGTGTTTGATGGACTGTCTGACAGCTGTTGCTCACAGTCCCCGCCCCTTTCCCGGAACTAGAGCGCCGTCTTTTTTTTACAATGTATGGTCTGGAGGGATCTGACCCTAATCAACTCTTCCCTATTATCTCTTACCCAAACCCCCTACCCTAATCCTAACCCCCTCCCCTCCCCTTCCTACTACCCCCTACCCAAAGCCCCTTCCCTAACCCTTCCTCCCCTGGTCCTAACCTTTAACTCCTCTCCCAATTAAGCACTTTTAAAAATTTCAATTAATTTATGAGTTGGTTTTATGTCCGTTTTATGTTTCTTTTATGAATTCTCAAAGCTGATATCCGAAGTTTCTGAGAAGTCTATGCTTATGTATAATTTTTTTGAAATGCAAAAAAATACCTAACTAGTCTTTTACTATGGTCTACTGCTGGTGGTCATTCATATACATTAATACACATAAGTCCCTCCTTCGTCCTATAGACCCCTATACAAATGAAAACAATCACCGAGTGCGCCCAGCCAATTGGCTTCTACTTCCTGTTTTTGAGACTGTCAATCAACGTGAATGTGGAACTGTGCGTGGAAGCAAGGTCGCGCGTCACAACAGCAAACAAGTAAATATGATTTTGGCTCTTACCTGACCCATAGACCTATATCAATGCAACCTTGTTATGTGCCGCGATGCGCGTGCAGGAAAACAGAGACGTTTCTCAGAAACTCCAGATATCAGCTTTAAAGTTTGCTTTTAGTCACTTTTACAGGTTTTTCGACGGCCAAACCAAAGTACATCCCCTTTCCTGGAGTCCCTCGTCTGGGCCCTTTTAATTAAAATTAGTCTAGGATGTCTAATCTTTTTATTTCTTTTCAATGTTAATTATTTTAAGTTTTAATTTGGTTTTAAATATATATTAAAGTGAAAATAGACTTTTTTTTTTAAAAAAAAAACATTAAAGACGTCCTGCTGCCTGCCTTAGCTTTTAGTCCGTTATTCTAACCATAGTGTTGTGAAGCTATGAAATGATAAGGATCTTGTTGGGTTCTTTCTTTCTTTCTTTCTTTCTTTCTTTCTTTCTTTCTTTCTTTCTTTCTTTCTTTCTATGTACTTTATAATTTTGTTAAGCACATTGAGATGACCTTGTTGTAATGTGTGCTATATAAATAAAGCTGAATTGAATCAAATGAATCAAATCAAAGTCTGAGTCTTTAGGTCACAAGGTGCAACTAGCTGTCAAGATAACTGTGTAACCCTTCCTTTTACAGTCCCCTAATTATCAGGTATTTACCTTGTAAGTACCTGGTAATTCCTGGTATTACGTTATTTCAGTATATTTTACCAGGTACATACTTTTTACTTCAGCTGTAGTTTCCATGTAGTTATCTTCTTATACTGGTGGTAATTACACAATGCAATGCTATGAATTAGGGGACTGTAAAAGGAAGGGTTACCGATAACTTTAAAATAACTTTACTTTTTAAACTTGACCAATTTAGATATATGGAGATTATAATCAATAGCTGTAAGTGTGATTGATTCCTGGAGTTTTTTTCAAAGTGATTTGATTGGGTTTAACACTTTCTAGTTGTATTATATCCGTAGAATGTGGCTGTGAATGACTAACATCTATGAAAAAGTGAAACGAATTCAATTATAGGAACATGTGACGTCGACTGCAGACCACAATTCAAGATATAATTACTTAAATAAATCTCCACCAAAGCAGTGTTTTCTGGTTATTTAGCTCTGAATGAATCTCACTCACTTCTCGATGTTTGCATTTTTTTTTTTGTATGATCAGCAAAAGGTACATTTTTTTCACTCTTCTCGCTCCTCTTTTTTTTTTTTAAAGTTTATTTTTCTCCCCTTATCTTGCCCCCCAAATTCAATAGCAGCAGAGGCAGAGAGAATATCTTTGGGGGAGGAGGGGGGGTGAAAAAAATAAGAGAGCGATGAAGTCTGAGCGAGACCAGGGTCGAGAGATGTGATGAAAGCCAAGGTCTAGAACTGGAAAATTGATCTTTTTTTTTTTTTTTTTTTCTTTGGGACTCTTCAGCCTGCAAGCAGCCCTGAATATAAATTGATAAATTTTCCAGGCTTACTTGCTATGACACCCAAGGCGAGTTGGAAATAAGATATAGTCTGCCAATGTAGATCCAGAGAAGATGTGTGAACATGCAGGATTACAGTCGCCGTCGCTATGTGATTATCAGGGCATGTTTTTTCTGTGATATTCACTGGTTTTAGATGTGAAGACGGAAATGTTCCTTCATGTGTTTTCACGCTAATCCAGGAGGTTGTGCTGTTTACGAACTCAAAGTCCACATCGTCATCTCTGAGTTGTTGGTACTTGTTGGTGTTTTTAATTAAGACTATAATTTAGAGGTGGGACAATACACTGAGTTCACAATACAATTGGTGATATTGGGGTCGCGATAACAATACCAAAGGAAAACAAGACAAAAAAAAAATGTCATTGACTTTAACTCTGGACATAATTACATACGTATTTCCAAATCAATAGAATAAATATATCTACATATAAAAAAATAACAATCTAGTTTAGTACTCGTATACCCTCGTCGATTCATCTTGTGATGTTTTTACATCTCTATTTCTTGTTGCATGATGTATATAATTTTACCTATAGTCATACACTTGTCATAGGTGCATGTAAAGTATATTTCTGTGCTAACCAACCAATCTAAAAAGACCTCATGCTTTCTTCTTGATGTAAAGGCAGGACTTTGCTTTTCTTTTCTTTTTTCCACATTTGAAGGCAAAGTAACTTAGTAATTTACTTGTATTACATAGATTTTTCAAACATGGGTTAACAAATGACTAGTGATTTCTTGTATCTGACTTAAAAAATCAAATGAATGGACTACTAAGCTGTAATTCATCACCTTCATAACAAAAGTCCCCCAGTAATTGATTTTTTTTTTGGCCATTTGGAGATTTGATGCTTGTTTAACTTGCTTATTTTTTTTATATGGAATTCATATTAATGTATTATTTATTTATTTTTAATCCTAATAATGTATAATTACATGAGTTAGGAAAAAAAATGTTAAAATATATGTACATTTCATCATTACTTATGACTGTAGAGGGGGAGAGGGAGGGATTTGAAGGGATAATGCATATTTTTAAGTGTATATCTTTTTGGCAACTGTAAAATTAAAACATTTTAAAAAGACTTTTATTATGCATAGTCTATTCAGGAGGGAAGGAAAAGCAAAACAAATGAGTTGTGAGTGAGTTATATAATTAAAAAAAAAAAATTAAACAATTAATATTTAGAAAAGCAATATTTCCCGTAAAAAAAAATGATCCGCCCTTTTCTGCGAATTTGGGTTGGTGGAAAGGAAGGAAATACCAGAACATGATAGAAAACCTAATTTATGCTGTTTAGACTCAAAATCTAAAATTAGGAACTATCATTACATCTTCAGATGTTGGCTCTGCGCAGTATCAACCTGAGCGCTGTGTTTTTAAACCACCATGTTGTTTGTGATCAGCTGTTTGCTCTTTGTGTGGAGATGGTCCTGTGTGTGTTTGAGATCAATAGTGATGTCATACTACAAAGAACATACATATCTTTCTTTGTGCTTTTCAATAATGGCGCTAACGTTGATGTTATTAGTGCTAAACCACTGTGTACACTTCAGCTGGGCTTCAAACAGACTTAAGATGAACTAAAGGAATTTTTATCTATGATCTTATAGTATAGGGAAAGCTTGCGCGCATACAAATATAGGCTCAGACTGTGAAAAACTAACATAAAACGATGGATCAACCTCTGACGTCTCCCATGAGACGTAGTGGATGTGAATTCCAACAGTTCTATTTTGGTAACTGATGACTATTTAAGGAACACTTTGGTGTAAAGCTAATCCTGTTCAAATCCTCGCTGAAAACTCTGCGTAACATGTTTATTCGGCACTGCTTTGGAGTGAAGTAGAACATGTCATTCAGACATGGTGCTTACGGATAGTGTTGTTGCTGTGTTAGAGCAGTAGAAAGCACTTTGTTACTGACAGATTGTCTTACTCTGGAGCTCACACTGATGCTAAACATCAATATTCTTATCCTTCATGGCTCGTGCTCCCCCGCTGTGTGTGTGTGTATGTGTCTGTCTGCGTGTGTGTGTGTGTGTGTGTGTGCATCAGACATGGTTGTCTCCTCCCAACGCCTGCAGTCGACAGCCTGACCGCTGTCTCTGCAAACTTTACAACGTTTAGCGCTTTCTCTCCAGTTATAACACCGAAATATTCTGAAATATTAGAAACGCATGCACACGCACAGTTGTTGTTGTTGTTGTTGTTGTTGTTGTCCATGTCCATCGCCACTTTGTAAAAACAAGACGGGTCGGCGTTTTAGCTCTTGCACTACATTATGTCAGGCTTTCGTGATTCCTCCTGCAGACACATTATTCTGAGTGCAAGAGAATAAGTTTGTGGCATCACCGCTTGTTCTGCACACTGTTACCAAAGACGTGACCTCGTCCAGGCGCGTGAGTCACTATGGCGACAAAAGCAAGAAAAGTAAAAGATTTAAAAGCCTAAGCTTTCCGAATCTCCAGTACATTGTTTTAAAGAACTGCAGCAGCAAACATTTGTCCTTTGAGGAGGCGAGCTGAGGCCAGATCAATATATCGTCCCCAACGCATGAAGCTAATATTTACTTCCAATAAACATAAACAACCTTCGTCCCTTCCTGAGCAACTATAATCAATACTGTCTTCTTACTAATCCTCTTTTTGTAACACAGAGGAAATACTTCAAAAATACAAACGAGTTAATGTATCCTAGACAAAGATCAAGATATGCACTTGCCTGTTATTAGCGACAGCTACAGATGGTTACCATATAGCACGTGTCAAACACAAGGCCCGGGGGCCAAATCTGGCCCTTTGTAGCATTCAATTAGGCTAATAATCAGGGCTTTAAAATAACTTTTTACACCACCAGCCAGTATGGCTAGTAGATTCTTAAAGTTACCAACCAATCAGATTTTCCACCATTTTTTTTTTTTCCAGTGAAAATAAACTACTTTATGAGCCACAGAATAGATTTAAGATTTAAGTTTTTTTTTTAAAATAGTTTGTAATTTAGTTGATTGCAGAAATACATTAAAATGGTTAAAAAAAAAAATGACATTGTTTTTAAATTAAATGTATATATTTTTACTAAAAATATATACATTTAATTTACAAACAATGATGTAACAATGCCTAAAAGGTGCAATATGGAACTTTAGGTGTGTCGGAGAAGTGAACCTTTTATAACGTATATTGTTATAACTTAAACAAACCCAACTGTGATGAAAATTGGATCATCAAACATGGTTTGAAGTTAGAAAAAATAGAAGTAATCAAGTACTAACTTCTTTTCAGATCCTCTTTTATCTTCATTTTCCTCTGTGTCGGCAGCATCCTTCCTTTTTTGTAGTTTAGGTTTTTCAACACTCGTTAATTATCTGCACATGTTTTTTTATTTGTTCCTAACTAATTTTACATCATCATTCCGTCTGACTCCTCCGATAATGAACTAACAATCACGCTAACATAACCACGTAGCCAATTGTTGTATGACATGTCACAACATAGCGTTCATTTAAATGTAGGATTAATACAACCAGCAGTGTTGCCAGATACACAATACATTTTAAAGTCTAAACACACACAAAAACCCTCAAATTTCTTGGCGGAAAACAGCCCAATCTGGCAACAATGTTGCAACATCATTTCTTCAGTCTGCCGATTCAAACAGACGCAGTAGTTTTTGTTTCATTCTTCACCAGCCAAAATGGCTAGTAATGCTACAATGTTACCCGCCAAAGTTAATTTTTACCCGCGTTTGGCGGATTGGCGGGTGTTAATTTAAAGCCCTGCTAATAATATATAGCAGACAGTATATACTCATTGAGTATGTTGTGAATGTGAGTGAGTGGTTGTCTGTCTGTGTTGCCCTGTGATGGACTGGCACCCTGTCCAGGGTGTACCCCCACCCAGCGCCCAATGGGAGCCGGAGATAGTTAGTTCTCGTCCCAAACAGCTAAAGGAATTGACATTGAACTATAACAACACAATGTCTCAATGGTGTGGAAGGATGAAGAAAAGATAATTCACACTTTGCAGTTTACAGATGACCTAGAGAATTATTATGGTCAGAACTGGAATAAGAGTTCATTTATATGTCCTCAGAATCCAGCTTTGGACAAGTCTCAGGACAGTGTTTGAGCAGCACAGTCATCCATTACACTCGATCTTTCTCTGCTAGTAACCACATCTATTTGATTGGCGTTTCTCAAGCAGACTTGAGTGTCTGCTCACCACACCACGTTCATCCTCTGGTGTTTTAGGTGCGAGCAACAGGGAGTAGTGAAGAAGAGACCTCAGGAAGGGTCTTCTCCAAAAACAGAAGGAAAACCTATAGAGCGACTACTCAGTGGGAGGATGGAGGTGGATTGATGGAAACAGGAGTGACAGCGACTTTGAAATGAGGAGAAGGATGTGTTCTCATCCTTTTCAAACCTGAATTGTTAGATGCCTGAAGGTGAGAACAAAGAGAAGAGGAAGTCACTGAGATTCTTTCAGAAGTATTATTCTGTCTGACTTTGACAGTCACCTTTTTCTTCTGTGATTTATTTAGGGTGAATAATATCATGTTGGGTGTAACATCAGATAACGTGGGCATTGTGCCCAGAAATACGTATCTGTTTCTTCTTGAGTTCATGATAGCAGCTTAATGAGGTTAAGGAGCCTGGGTTTGTCATGCATGAAGAGCCAAGCAGAACAAATGAAGTGAGACTCAACCATAGCCCGATACTAAGGGCTGGGTGTGTCTCAGACTTAGACACACGTGCTTTCACTTGTGATGTGTACAGCAAACAGATGTGAGCTCGAACACCTCGGCCATGAGATGCAGGATGGTGCGACTGTTTTTAAACATCTTAGCCCTAATGTGGGACACAAAGGTCAAGCTCCAGACAAATAATATATCCTCCTGAGACCCGGCAATGCATGTTTGTCCTCTGTGAAGGACATCAGTCTGCACTCTCGTATGACCAGATTACATACAAAGTCAATGGATAGATGCGTCCCATATGCGAAATCGTTCCTGTTGGCCGTGTGAGTGCGGTCATATTTGCACATTTGCAAAAGTTGAAACTATTGAACTCCTGCGACTGTTTCGCATGACGAAACCCAATCATAGTCTTTGTTGACGATGACATCAGGCCGTCAACACGGACACCGGTCTGTTCACCCATTCAACCATGGAGTAGAAGCTGTGTGACCACCTGGAACCTGTATGACACAGCCTTTATAACCAGGACCGGACTAGGAAGGATTTGGCGTGGAGGAGAATGAGCGAGGAGATGGTAGTAGCAGGTAAAGGTTCTCTCTGTAGTTTTCATCTTTGAAAGTCGGCACTGAGCTAGGATAGGATAAGCCACTAATCACACCAGTTTTGCTGAAGTTTTGTGCAAATTATGTAGATTTGTGCTATTTTGGAGTAAGTTTCTGCATTTATGTTGTTTTGTCTATTTTCTCTGTCATGTGTAATATTCTTGCCGTGTTTTTGTTGTCACTTCAATTTCCTTTCAACTTCTTGAATTACAATTGTTGGGGGACCAAACAAAATTAGTGTTTGATTTAGGTAAACATTCCTTGTTCCATGCAAAAGTAGAGCAGTTGTAATGGTGAGAGCAGCTTTAAGAGCCAATCCTGTGTTTCTGGTGTAATTGGAGACTTATCTTTTTTTAAACAAAAGCACATATCGTTACCACTTGCTTGTGGAGCCCCTCCATCTGATGTTGACATTGGTTGAACGCGTTTTGCCATCTGTTGAAAAAGTAGCTTTAAAGCCAAAAATGTGTGGGAACCGCTAATGTACACTGACTATATTAACCACAACACATAGCATTAAGTGTCCCTGTTCATGACAAAGGCAAATAGCTGCACCGCTGACCATGCTTTACTTATTGCATCTGTTTCTAAGTCAACGTACTCCAAAAGGAGAATTCTAGCTCTGTGTTTGTGCGAGAACTGCTACTGAGAGTTCTACTTCACAAAAACACAACACAAAAGCTTTTCCCCCAATGCAGAAAACACAAAAGAGCCCTTAAAGCACATTATTCCCTTTGGACATTGCTGCTGGAGGCTTTTTAAATCCAACTCTGGAACTTCCCAACGTGTGAAACTCTGATCTCGACAAGAATCTTTGCCTGCAAAAGAAGCTTTGGATCGGAGATATGTTGGCTGTGATTTAAATATTACAAGGACACTTTAACCCTGGTTTTTGTTGCACTTTATTCATAACAGTATAGAAAACCTCTTTTTTTCTCCATTAGTTATTAGTTGGAACTCAGAATAGAGTGAAAGCATGATTTTAAATCACCTTTCTCCTAATTAGACATAAGAAAAGCTTGACTGCAAGTTGTTTAAAACATCTCTTGGTTCTGTGTTGAAAAGTTTTCACCTTGGGTCTAAGGTGAAAACAAACAGTAGATCAAATCATGTGTATTGCTCTCATGCCTCTCCAAGTTCATGTACATCATAATTTCAGACAATAGCCTTCCCAAATCTTTATGAATTTAATAAAAGACTGGCCAATGTGATTATGAGGACAAAAGATATTAAAGATCACTGACTTCTTAAAGAGCATTGTTGCATTATTTCCAGTCACCTTCCTCCAAACCCGTACGTCCTCTTTGGTCATTATCGGGTTCTACAAACAATGGAAAGTGGATTGAATAGTTAAAGTTTGATCTTCTAAACCAGAGGTTTTTGGATCAATTCCAAAGATTTTTGTGTCTTCAGTTCAGTGTGTTGCACAGGGAGAACCCTGTGCAACACACTGAACTGAAGATGGTAAATGTAGCTGAATTATACAGTGATTTTAGCATCACTTCAGTACTTCTAGAGTACTCGACATCTTCCACCTCATTCACATTCACGTTCACACACTACCGGCAACAGGATTTTTTGAAGTGTTGAATGTAATAAAACAGGTGGGAAACTGCTCTTTTCTCAGTCTTTTAAGGCCGTTTTGCCAAATTTCAAACGTGGGAGGTAAGAAAGGTGACAAAGTGATCCGTGCAAGGCACTGATTTTCCATTGAAAGAAATTTAAAGAGGGGTACACACACACATGAGGATTTTCTAAATTTAAAGAATTTTATCTGTTACAGACAGACAGAATTATTCTGTCCCACCACTGATTCAGAATCTATTTCTCCAAGCCAGAAATCCCACGTGATCGTACGCTTCCTTATCCTTGCATGCTTTACTTATATATATAATAACATTTTAACCATAGATGGAATTTGAGATTCTTGCCAGGAGGGGGCAAAAGAAAAAATAGAATTACATATATAGACCGTCTGGAGATCCACGCCAACCACAATGTGTGTAACACAATAATGCAAAAATGATTAGTAACAATTGATATAGTTGACGACAAAAAGTTGCGTCGAGGCGTCATTTAATGTTTTGAATTCAAGATAGAATTCATTTTTGCTGTTGTACCATACAACAGGGTCCCCACGGTCATGAAATTCCCGGAAAAGTTATTGAATTTGAAAAAAACAATTTTCCAGTCTGTTGCCGGTGGTGTTCATACAATGGATGATAATGATAATTCACCCAGTGACTGTGAAGTGGTGAGAAACATTATTGTGTTGAGAAGGCTGTGTATCCGGTCGCATGTATTCTGGTGTGACTCAGTGTGTGCACTGTGATGTTAGAGGGCTATAGAGTAGTGTGGTTCAATGGAGAATAAAGTTTGGAGTTCCTTGCTGAACACGCCCCCTCCGACTCGCGTTCGTCGGCTCTACATTTGTGACTTGGCTTTATTTGCGCCTTGGCGCCGTTTTTGGATTCACCAGAGCTGCGTTCGGACAAGAGTCTCTTTCAGCGCTACTTCCGTTTCTCCTGTGCCCAATTTAATGACCTGCTGATCCGCATTGGCGCTCGCATCTCCTACCAGGACACCAACTACAGGTGCTCAATTCTAGCAGAAGAGCGCCTGTCCATCTGTTTCAGGTTAATTTTTATTTAATTTTTTCATTATTCTGAATTTGTCACTATTGGGCAATGCTCCTGATTGGTCGACGTGTCGCGATATGCCCCAAAAGTTCAACAACTCTAGCGTCTGCCGCGTTTAAGGTGCCGGACGCACGTCAAAAGCTTGAAATCTCAATACACGCAGCGTCTGAGCTTCAAAACGCGCCGCACGGGACGCGTATCGGGACCTCTCAATGCTCTAATATAAACCTGACGATGTTGACGCTTTGGACGCATTTGTTGTGAAAGTGCCTTAAGTCATGGAAATTTGCTAAGATATTTTGGAAAAGTTTTGAAAAATCATTGTGGAAAAAAGTGTGTGAACCCTATTACATGAATTGCTGGGCGCAGTGTTGCTTCACCATTTACATTGTGAAGAATAATTGCACAACAGAAGAAAAACCAACCTAAAGTCTTAAAAGTTTGCTCCTCCCGAGCAATGCTCCCCCTACGCCCCTCAAATTCTGCATATGATCCCAATCCATTTGCTTATTTTATCATCCAGCTTGTGTTTGGAATATATTCCTGCTGTATTTTCCCATTCACTCCTGCTTCCCTGCACTGGTTAGATGTTATTTCCCATCGGTATCACTGCCTTTGAAAGAGCGCCTTGGCATCAGCAGCTGTGGCGGTGAGGAGGAAAGATGACTTGCAGTAGCATCAGGAAGGCTAACAACCTTTGAATTTGTGTCATTTTTTTCCCCCCCGTAGACTGTACATGCATGTGTGCACAGCAGCTTTGCTGACTGGGAGGATAAATAAAAAGGCATGAGCGGTGCAGCTGTGGGACTTTGTGAAAAATGGCCCAATTTGCTGCTGAGCTGAAATCAATGGGACAAGCCAAGGAGCCGCCATAAGCAGCTCTGCCTTTGTACTGCTCTCAGTCCGTCTCTGGACTTTTTCTCTTTCTAATTGATCCGATAGCAGCTTGTTTCTGACCCTTCTGCACCACTCCTCTTCACTCCAATAGCCAGAAATGTCAAAATCAAAAATAATGAGATGATGGTCATTGATATTCATAAATATGCTACAACAGAAAAGTTTTCCATTTCTTCTAGATTTAGTGTTCACGCCTTTTTCCATTTCTGGGTCAGTTAAAGCTTGATCAGGCTACTTGAGTCCCATTAAAGTGAATCATTTATCATACTAATAAGAAAGTGCTTGACTATTCAAACTGGAACATTTTTCCAAATCAAAGCAATGTAACAATGCTCCCCCACAGTGGAAAGCGTTCTGAAAGGAAGACAGTATAGTGCAGAATGTGGCTTTTATTTTTCAATAGATGATAATCGTTATTAAATGAAAGCTACTTGGTTCAAAATAAATTGTTTTTATAGGGTACCTCCAGGGTCTTAGTGTTTTTTGGTCAGTTTTGCAGGCAAAACAATTATCAAGGTCAGATTTATGAATATTTAGTAACACTTCAAGTTTTATACATAATGGCTGACATTACGCACCAGTCATTATCATCAATAAAGTGTCGTGAAGGCTGTCATTAAGTGTCGTTCGTTACCCTAACCCAGGGGTCTGCAACCTGCGGCTCTGGAGCTTCATGCGGCCCTTTGACTCTTTTGCAATGACTCCCTATAGCTTAAAAAAAAAAAAAAAATAAAATAAATAATTTCTTACAGAGACTTATTGATTAATAACATTAACTTCAAATAAAATTATAATGAAACAATTGCTTAGCCTAAAAATAAATCACATTTTGCAGTAACTCCTGCAACCTCTACAGACCATCACCTTTCCTTGCACTTAAGGGTAACCTTAAGTTTTACATCCTGGTAAGATAACTGAACTATACGGAGCGACACTCTGACGCGACCTGACTGCTCACACTCTACGTCCATACGCGACACGTCGGGGTCTTGTTCCCGGAAATGCAACGTACAAATTAGAAGAAGAAGAAGAAGAACTCTGAAGCGTCGCCATTAAAACATACGAAGAAGAAGAACCCGGAAGTGGATGGACACTCAAAGAATCTCAGCAAAAAGAGCTTTTAAAAAAAAAAGGCAGCGATGTGATGGACCAGGAACTGGCTCGGCAGACGTGGGCAGTACGGTCCTTCAATTATACAGCGGTCCCACGGAGAGTTTGAGGTAGGCCGGTTCACACCGCTTCAACAGTGCGATAATCTCACGAGGGGCAGCCAGGATTTCAAACAGATGTGATATTCCTGCGACCAATGAGGTGTTAATCACTTCTCGTGACATCCGGTGTGTTTTTTTTTTTTTTTTTTTAACTAAAATTAATGCTCTAAAACTCCTCATATTCCTCAGCTTCTACCGATGTAGCCGGTGCATCAGTATTTGTGGGTATACCGGGAATGCGTGCAATGAAAAAGGTTCTGCGTTGTTCGCGGTGCAAAAAAAAAAGAAGCAGCGATTCATTTTTTTCGTGCGTTTATTTTTCCGGAAATTAATTATTTGCAATTAATGCATTAAAGTGACACCCCTAATAACGGCTACTAAAAGAGACACTGAATGTGAGCGCTCTTTGGTTTATCTACAGTATATACTGGATTATCTATATATTAGTGTAAAAATATTAACTGTTATATCAACCTTCCTTCGCTATGTTTTTTTTTTTTACCTGTGAGGTAGTTTGAGAGGGAGGAGCTCACATTCTTATAGGGTAGGAGGAGCCAGGATTGTCAGGAGGAGGAGTTTCCACGTTATTAGTGGGAAAAAATCCAACTCGCCCATTTGGAGCTGACATTTTACCAAATGTGGAATAACAACAAGGGACGGAGGAAACAGAACTTTTTCAACTTTGGCTCTCTGACAGGCTAAAGGGATGTACAGTATATGACTGTAGCAAAATGATTCTAAAGTGATTTTTTCATAATACTACCCTTTTAATGACAGCTTAATAACTGCTTTCATCACACCGTATTCATGCTAATGACAGCATAATGTCAGATGAAACATCCTAAAGGCTGTGGATGTGGAAAAAAGTTTGTATGAGTATAAGAATAAAAGCAGGCAGTGTCGTGGTGTAGGTTAGCACTTGTGCTTCACAGCAAGAAGGCTTGGGTTTTTTTGGATGTTGCATGTTCTCCCTGTGCTTGTGTGTGTTTTATCCAGGTATTCTGGTTTCCTCTAGCCATCCATAAACATAAAAAACTCATTTCTATTCTTTGGCTTTAAGCTCTGCCTGAGGCCATTTTTTTTGTTTGCAATGATTGTGTTGTTTTACCTTTTTTTTATAGTTGGTTTTGCCTCCTGTGTGTTATGATTTTTTTTTTTTTTTTTTTTGCAGTTACACACAGCCCTTTGCTTCAGCTTTTTAAATCATGTTAATTAGAGTGAATGAGTGTGCGAATTACTGTTTGAGGTAATGAATCATATCACACCAAGTCTACAAAACAAAATTAATAGTCACGCTATAATGACAGTCAATATTCTTTTCTGCTAAATTCATGACAAAACAATAAACTTCAGAAAAACTGCAGTATTTATCTCCAAATTCTAAATCAAATAAACAAAAAGTGTTTTGTTTTTTTTGTTTTTTTTTTCGTTTTCTATTTAAAACTATCACAAGCAGATTTGAAACTGAGTGCAGGGTGGGAAAACAAGTTTAGAAAAAGATTGCTGACGTTTTAATGTATCTCACAGTGAATATATGATAAAAAGTTTTTTAAACAAGGTGCCCTTTTAAAGGCCTGTACTTTTGTTACGATAACTGCAGTGCTAAGCCAAAATATCAAACCCATTCCATGAATCAGACACTTAGCATTTAGCATTCGCATTTAACGTGGATGAAATGATATAAAATAGGATTCAGGCTTCTGGGTTAATATGTTCATGAACTACGCAAATGTGTGTCCTTATTGAATAAATGAGTGGTAGAGTTAATCTGACTGCTTGTTTTGCTAAAGTGTTTTGTGTGCTCCAAAAGACGCGAGCAGTAACACACAGGCATCCATTAACCATTTATTAATGAACGCAGTTACGTAATCGCACACGAACCAAATGAAACACTTCCCCGCGGACAGATTCAGTACATCGTCTTTATCTTTTTCGCCAGCAACCCACACACACACACTCACACACACACACACACACACACACGCGCACTGGCAAATGAACACTCTTCTGCTGTTTATCATCTGATTCAATTAAAGCGGCGAGGGCGAAGAGATCAGAGCCCACGGGGCCGCGTTTTAAACAGTCGCAAAACAAATGAGCTGAGGTTCTGCCGCTGACATTTCAATGAGAGTAATGAGGCTGCGTGTCACCGCTAACCTCAGCGTGGCTTCTTCCTCCTCGTTTCAAACTAGAACTCCTCTCTTTAGTTTTTCTACCCACCTTCTTCTTCTTCTGGTG